>NW_016809864.1:3978906-4099940 GCF_001698545.2 Rhinopithecus bieti | reverse complement strand
TTTTTTTTTTTTTTTTTTTTTTTTTGAGATGGAGTCTCGCTTTGTCACCCAGGCTGGAGCGCAGTGGCCGGATCTCAGCTCACTGCAAGCTCCGCCTCCCAGGTTCACGCCATTCTCCTGCCTCAGCCTCCCGAGTAGCTGGGACTACAGGCGCCGCCACCTCGCCCGGCTAGTTTTTTGTATTTTAGTAGAGACGGGGTTTCACTGTGTTAGCCAGGATGGTCTCGATCTCCTGACCTCGTGATCCGCCCGTCTCGGCCTCCCAAAGTGCTGGGGATTACAGGCTTGAGCCACCGCGCCTGGCCCTTTGTCTTTATTTAATTACATAAATTGGTGAGCTCTCCAAGTATTCTGATGGCCTTTGTCACCATTTTTATTTTTTTATGCATGTTCTGGTTTAGTTTTCATATTTATTTTGGATCTAGTTTCTCAACTATATTAGAGTTTGACATATTGATATTTCCTTACAGTTTCATCATGCATTCACACATCTAAAGGAAAAATCTTAACTCCAGCAAAATTGGCTTGAAGCATGTGTGTGCTATGTAAAAATGTCAGGAATGCTATAATTACATTTTATCAGGTGAAGTTTAACATTTTAATAGGCAGTGTCTAAGACTGATCTGACAGGGTGTTTTTGGATGATGAAATGGATGCTCAAAATAAGAAAACACCACTCAAAACTAAATGAGTCACTTCTGCCAGACAAGTAGGTTTGAAATTTATTCTGAAGGGCCTGTGTAATTTTTCTGAAGTGCTGTCCTCTTTTAATGTATGTTCATTTAATCTGATTTTGAAGGTTGAAAAAATAACCCCTCTGCGACTTCTTAATCATTATAGAAGAAGAGTGAATATTTGGCAAAGTTTCAAGAGAAGTCCTTAGCTTGGTGTTTATTTCACCTCACCATAGATGTAATTCACCAAAATAGCAAGATTTTAAGCAACTTCTTCAGCTACACAGCTCCATCCATCCCTTTAGATGTTGGGACACAGTATCAACCGAATAGGACAAATGGGTATATTGTAGTCACAGTATTTGTTATCACTGTTCTTTCACGGGAGTGAATTTAATTTACTTAGGTTACTCATCTAATGTGTGTTGTCTTTGTTTTATTTACAAACAGGACAGTCACGAGTCCCTTCTTTTGAGTTAGGTTCTTGACTGGAATCACAATTTTGTACATTAGCTGGGTAAATAGATGAGCTAGGCATTTTACATAAGTGTAGCTCTGCCAGTTCTTTTGATATTTTAATCTCTAAGAAAGATTGCTTTTTTTCCCTGGAGTGCTAAAAAGATTCCTCTTTGGGTAGGTGGGTGATCAGGCTGCAAAATCTGCCTTCCTGGAACTGCCAGGTTTGACTCAGCTGATCTGACTGCTAGCTTTCTTCTTTCTTAAAGGCATTTTATGGGAAATAAAAGTTAAGGGCATGAGCTGGAAGTTAGTCCTGGATATGAGTCCCATCTTGACAGCTCACTGCCCTTTGGCAAACTTGACAGCTCACTGAATGCCCTTTGGTAAACTACCTCTCTGCCTTCCATAGGAAATTGTGAGGATTAAATCAGTACATAGATAATGCCTATTTCTGTTTGCCCTACATATTTCTTTCCTACTTTTTATACTGTTCCTAGCCCCTGTTTTCTTTGGAAAACTTTCATTCTATAGTGCCCAACCCTCCACGGGGGTGGAAATTTGGTCAAAGAAAGTCTAAAAGTATTTTGTCAATGGGAATTTGTTTTAGCACTTCCAAGACGTTATTCCATTGTCTTCTGTCTTTCATTGTTACTGTTGAGAAGTCATCAATAATTCTTATCATTGTTTTTTTGAAGGTAAACCTAATTTTTCCTGTGACTGCTTTTAAAACTTTCTCATTGCCATTACATTTTAGAAGCTCTACCATGATGTGTCTAGGAAGTCTGTTTGTTCAGTTTCTGTATTATTTCTATTTGAGGTTCATAGAGTTTCTTGCCTCTGTGGTTTGCTAGTTTGTCAGTTTGGAAAATTTTTCTTAAAAAATCGCTTCTTCTATTCTGCACCAGTCTATTTCTCCTCTCCTACTAGATATCTCATTACATGAATGTTAGAGTTTTTCAAGTAGTCTCCTATACTTTTTATGCATTTGTATGCATGTCTCATCATTTCATTTATCTCTGTGTTGCATTAATGATATGTTCTACTGACATATCTTCAGATAGACTAATTTTCTGTCCTCTATGCCTACTCTGATATCTTAAATATTTATTTAATTCTTAATTTTGGTTTTTGTATTTTATTTGAGTTTTAGAATTTACATTTGATTCTTTGATGTAGGTGACAGTTCTTTGATTAAATTCTCCACATTTTCATGTTTTCTTGGATATATTAAAGTTATTTTAAAATCTCTATTTGATAAGCAAGTATACTGATTTTTTCTCTTCTTGTTCCATCTCTTGATGTGTCTGATAACTTCATTAAATGCCAGACAAATGTGTAAAACACTGTAGAAACTCTGGATGATATCTTTCTTTAGGAAAGATTGTTAAAATTACTAGGGAGATTATTAGGCTAAGGTGCTCTAGCACCCTGGGTTCCTACATAAGCAAACTGAAACTCAACTCAGTCTAAAGGGTAAAAAAAATCTTAAGCCTAATCAATCAGAAATCACCAACTAACCTTAAACTAGGGACTTTCCTCTGAAATGATGTAAATAAGGCTATTGCTCCAATTTAACCAATCAATATTTTCTTTTTGGCAATATTTTCTATTTGTCTTGACTTTGCAGTCATCCTATAAGCCTTCCTTTTGTGCTCCTGCAGTGGAGCCCTGAATCACATGTAGTCTGGCACTATCCAATTCATGAATAACCTTCTGCTCAAACAAAGTCTTAAAAAATTTTAATGTGCCTAAGTTAATCTTTTAACTGGGCATACTTTTGATTTTTGGAAGTTAGTTAAACTAGAGACAGATTAATTTTATCCAGTATGACACTAATCTGATTGGAAGCTAGGTTTGTTTCTGTAAGGAATGGTGCATATCCATTTTGCCCTTGATTCCAGAGTGGAGTCCTTCAGAAGCTCAATCAAAACCCTGGGGGTGTTTACCAGAGCCTCTTACTTTTGGCTGGTTACAACTTCAATTTTTGTCTCCCCACCATTGTGAGATGACTATAAATTTTGTTTCGCTTCTCAGGATTTTAGTTTTTGCTTTCTGCTTGGTTTTTTAGCCTCTAAGTCACTGGGCAAAATTTTAAAAAATGCTTCAAGAGGAAATGCAGAAGCCAACTGTAAAGCTTACTCTAATCTTTGTGGTGAGCTTGGCCCCCTCAAGTTTTGCTGCTTGTTAGCCATGATTAATACTTTTATCCAGCACCCTGGAACATCTGAAAGAGTGGACCATCTTTCAACCCTTTAGTCACCACTTTCTGCTCAACTTCTCACCTTTCTGTTGCTTTAGAATTGGCAAATGCCTCAAATGGAAAATTGGTACAAAACATTGGGCTTTTCTCATATCCTGCCTACTTTGGTAGCTCTTTGATGGCTTCAAATATGTATTTAAAAATATCTAGGTTTAGCAATAATTCTTGTTGGGACTATTGGTCAGATACAAACTAGACCATTTTATAATAGAAGCAACACTCTCTCATGGAAATTTTATTTTTAGTCTGAGACTTAAAAATGGAAAGGCCAATGGTAATTTCTAGAGACCCAATTCTGGGGCCTCTACTACTGAGATCTCTTATGATGCCCTGTTTGCAGTACTTGCCTGGGGTTGATTGCTCCTACCTTCCTTTGTATCTGTGACCCACCTAGTGTATTTCCAGTAAAACCCTCTACTTTTCCTAACTTAGTCTGATTTTCCATACCTGCAAACCATAAACATAAAACATCTGTCAGTTGGCTCAACAGAATAAAAGAAGCGACTTGTATTTATGCAAGAATATAGTTGTATAATGTTCTTCAGAGTCAAGTGACCTGGTGTTTAGTATATTTTGAAAACAACTCTGTCACTAGACTGCTTGGTGACCTTGGAGAAGTCACCCCCTTGTGTCTCATGTTTCTGGTTTCTAAAATTTTGTGTTTGCACGAGATTGCCTCTGAAATTCCTTCAAGCTGTAAATCCTAGGATTCGGATTTGGAGCTAGTTGGCCCACACAGGAACTGAATCCACAAACTTGCCCTTTTAAATCTATGGTCTTACCAATTTATCATGCTAGTATTCCACATAAAATGTACCTTATAAAAAAAAAGCTAGTTAGCTATAAAACTTCTCACCCATATAAACTGAGTCATACCTGAACAAGAATAATTCTTGTCTGGATAGTATTGTTCAAGAGGTAGATTTATTTGGCAAAGTCTCTTTGATAGTGAACGCCAATGATTCTACCTGGCATAGATGACACCCTGTCACAGCACCTGAAAATGTTGTTTTTAACCTGAGCACTTTACAAAGACACACACAAAAAACCCTCAATTAACTGGGAAGCTCTGTCCTCACATTTATGAATAACTGTATAGGGTTGCTTATTATTAGCTTAAACATATATGCCCATAAATTTATACCTATATAAATATATGCAATTATATAGAGCAGGATCTTTGACTTTTACAGGAGGATGTTAATTTCTAACTATACCTCTAGCTCCAGAGGAAACTATATATGTAGCCATTGGGTCTGTGGACATAATATCCCAGTTCCTGTTAATAATTTCAGTCTAAATTCTAGGCCCTCTCAAAAGCTCAATTATGAGAGACATTTGTGAAGTATTACCAATCTAGTTTTCAGATTATCTAAACTTTAGACTCTGTTGAAACGAGTTTATTGGAGAGCTATGTGCTTGGCACATGCCCCTTTGCCTTTGAGGACACTTGCTTTGGCTCTGTAGTAATCAACAACATCAAATATACCCCCTTCCTTCCATCTTATTGTCACTATAGGCAAAATGGCTATCATGTCTCATCTGGATTATTACAACACCTATCCTCAATTCCTGCCCACTAGCCTTCCCTTATTCTCTGGGGGTCCCATACAACCAACTATCCCTCAGACACCAAGTGATCTTTTCAAATGGAAGTCTGATTGTGTTATCCACTTGCTGAAAAACCCTTCAGGAGCTTCCTGTTGGTCTTAGGAAACGTGCTGCATTGTTTGACTCTTGCTTACACCAGCCTCTTCCACCAAACTCCACCCCCATTTCAGCCAGAGTGGTTCAAATGCCACTCAAATGTCAAAAGAATGCCCCCCACTATACCAGCCTTCTTCATGGGGCAGTCTCACATGTTGTACCTTCTGTTTGGAACCCCCTTCCCTCCCTTTTGCATAGGAAAAGCCTACTCAACCTTCAGATCTTGAGTCAATCAGGCCTTCTTCAGGGAAAGAATTTCCTAACACCCTGGTCTAAGTTAAATTATTATAGGCTTTCATGTTTGAATGTGTCTCTGTTTCACTGCACTTATATTTAGTCCTGTGCTTTGTTGGCTCTTCTGCTTCTGTCTTTAGAAGATAAAATCCACGTGAGCAGGAATTTAATATATTTCTATTCACCATTGTTTTTTCTCCCCAGAGTATAGCACAGTGCTGGGAACTTAGTGGGTGCATAATAAATATTTTCTGAGAAGTGTCTATTCATGTCCTTTGCTCATATTTTAATGGGGTTGTTTGTTTTTTGCTTGTTTGTTGCGAGCCGAAAGGCTGAGTGTCGTGACCAACTCAGCATTCCACTGGAGGCTATATGATCCAACAGAAAACTGTTGATCATGAATGCAGGATGTGGGCAAACTCACATCTTCACCTGCCACCAGAAGGTATGCTGAGGGCAATCACTCCCTGTTCCAGCAGATAACTTTGAGGTTATCTACCTTGAGGTTATCTACTGGAACATCTGGAGCCTACTGTTCTAAGAAAGCAGCCTTGCAGGTCTGTACTAAATCAAGCAGCTGATCGACAACCACCCCCTTTCTCCCTGTCTCTTTTACTCAATAAATACGAAGGGCTCTAGAAGCTCAGGGCCCTTGTTCACTAGAAGCAAGGAGCTCCCTGACCCCTTCTTCCAAACATAGTCTTTTGTCTTTGTCTTTATTCCTGTGGAAAAACCTCCTTTGTTCAGTCCACCAGGGTCCACAGCACTTGTTAATGTGTTTGTTTCCTGTAGATTCTGCATATTAGACCTTTGTTGGATGCATAGTTTGCAAATACTTTCCCTCATTCTGTAAGTTGTGTGTTTACTCTGTTGATAGTTTCTTTTGCGGTGAAGAAGCTCTTTAGTTCAGTTAGGTCCTATTTGTCAATTGTTTTTGTTTCAATTGCTTTTGGAGCCTTTGTCATGAAATTTTTGCCAAACCCTATGTCCAGAATGGTATTTCCTAGGGTTTCTGCTAGGGGTTTTATAGTTTTAGGTTTTCCGTTTAAGTCTTTAATCCATCTTGAGTTGATATTTGTGTATGGTGAAAGAAAGGGGTCCAGTTTCAATCTCCTGCATATGGTTAGCCAGTTATCCCAGCACCATTTATTGAATAGAAAGTCATTTTCCCATTGCTTGTTATCATTGACTTTGTTGAAGATTACATGGTTGTAGATGTAGAGTTTCATGTGTGGGTTCTCTGTCCTGTTTCATTGGTCTATGTGTCTGTTTTTGTACCAGTACAATGGCTGTTTTGGTTATTATAGCCTTGTAGTACAGTCTGAAATTGGGTAATGTGATGCCTCTGGCTTTGTTCCTTTTGCTTAGGATTGCTTTGGTTATTTGGGGCTCTTCTTTGGTTCCACATGAATTTTAGAGTAGTTTGATAGGAATAATGTTAAATCTGTAGAATGCTTTGGGCAGTACGGCCATTTAAAAATATTCATTCTTCCAGTCCATAAGCATAGAAAGTTTTTTCATTTGTTTGTATCATCTATGGTTTCTTTTAGCAGTGTTTTGTAGTTCTCCTTGTAGAGATCTTTCACCTCCTTGGTTACACATATTCCTAGGTATTTTTGTGTCTGCGGCTGTTGTGAATAGGATTGAATTCTTGATTTGGCTCACGGCTTGAACTTTATTGGTGGTGTCTAGAAATGCCACTGATTTTTGTACATTGATATTATATCCTGAAACTTTACTAAAGTCATTTGTCAGTTTTAGGAGGTTTTTGGTGGAGTCCGTAGGGGTTTCTAGGTATAGAATTCTATCATCTGTGAAGACAGATAATCTGACTTCCTCTTTTCCTATCTGGATGCCCTTTATTTCTTTCTCTTGCCTGATTGCTCTGGCTAGGACATCCAGTAATATGCTGAGTAAGAGTGGTGACTGTGGGCTTCCTTGTCTTACTCCAGTTCTCAAGGGGACTGCTTTCAGCTTTTGCCTGTTCAGTTCGATGTTGGCTGTGGGTTTGTCATAGATGGCTCTTATTATTTTGAAGTATGTTCCTTCGATGCCTAATTTATCGATGGTTTTTAACATGAAGGGATGTTAAAGTTTATCAAAAGCCTTTTTCTGCATCTATTGAGATGATTATGTGGTTTTTGTTTATAACTCTGCTTATATGGTGAATCACATTTATTGATTTATATATGTTGAACCAACCTTGCATCCCAGGAATACTGCCTACTTAATGATAGTAAATTGACTTCTCTACATACTGCTGGATTTGGTTTGTTAGTATTTTGTTGAGGATATTTGCATCTGTGTTCATTAGGGATACTGGCCTGAAGTTTTCTTTTTTCATTGTGTCTCTGCCATATTTTGACATACAGAATAAGTTAGAAAAGCCTCCCTCCTCCTCAATTTTTTGGAATAATTTCAGTAGGATTGGTTCTAACTAGTTCTTCATTGTATGTCTGGTAGAATTTGTCTGTAAATCTGTCTAGATCAGGGCTTGTTATGATTGGTAGGGTTTTTATTACTGATTCAATTTTGGAATTTGCTATTGGTCTGTTCAGGGTTTCAATTTCTTCCTGGTTCAATTTTGTGAGATTATGTTTCCACAAATTTATCTATTTCTTCTAGGTTTTCTCCAAAAGGTTTTTAAGGAAGGGAGATTTTTTACCTTAAGAAAAAACAATTATTTTTTACTATAATGTGGAGACAGTATATATTTGGTTTTAGGGTCTTAATATTTTGTAAACCTTTACCTTTATCTCTATAATACTGTTTTTGACCAGATTCCCCAGAACCAGAGCTTAAGATGAGAGTTCTTTTTTAAGCGGTTTATTGAGAATGCTCTTAGGAGAAGGGGCGTGAAAGCGCAGGGGAAAAGAACTCAGCAAGGGTGGGTCAGCTGAAGACTGGCTTCCACCTGATCTCAAGGTGAACTCTGGAAACTGTGTTGCATCACAGTTAATCCCACCTTGAGGCAAGGGAAACCACAGGGGTCAACTGTGAGCCTTCAGCAGCCAGTACTCATAGCACATGAGGGCACACTGGCCTGTTAAAGATCTGAGTGGGGCAACAACAGTGTCAATGGCAAGGGTTTTATTTACCTTGTCTTGAATTGGAAGAGACTTAATTTTTTTCTTATTAGAGATGGGGTCTCGCCATGTTGCCCAGGCTGGAACTCCTTGGATTAAGCTATCCTCCCACCTCTACCTCCCAAAGTGCTGGGATTACAGGCATAAGCCACCGTGCCCAGCCTGGAAGAGACTAATTTGTATATATTTATGTATTTATTTTCTTAGTAACAAATGCATGTGGTTAAGAAGACAACTAAAAAGGTGTGCAATCTGTCTCCAATTTTCTTCCCCAGAGACAGTCACTGTTAAGCATTTCTTGTATATCCTTTCAAAGGTAGTCTATACGTATTTTTCACTTTCTTTCTGTAAACCAAATTATAGCATTATGTTCTGCACATTGTTCTCCTGACTGAATGAGGAAACTTGGAAGATATTCTGTACCAAAATATAGAGGGCTGTGTCATCATTTTTAATGGCTATAGAGTATTGCACTGTTTCTATAAACCACAGTATATTCACCTTGATTTTTTTGCAGTTAATTTTCCTTATATGGCTTTACTATGCACATGTCTATAAACCACTTTAAATAGTTGAAATAGACTAGAAGGTTAATTGCTAAAACTAACACATAGGATCTCATGTCCTATAAGAGTTCACCTGGAAGACCAATAACAGGACCTAGAAATAACACATTCCAAGAGAAAATCATACTTTTTTCCTATACGACCCTGTGGAGTATAATCAGTGATGGACATAAGTCGGGGAGCTTGGCTGAAACTCTTATCACTTCACTGAGCATGGCCGAAATCCCAAGCCAATTTCAGAGCAATTTCAGGGCACCTCGTAGGTTTCCGAGGAATCCGTTGACTATATCCAAAGCTCTCCAAACTTTGGTCCAAACTTTCTTTATTGATTTAATGTAAAGCCTGATAAAATTCTGTGACTTTAAAATAAACCAGCCTAAACTAGATTTGAGTTTAAAAGCCGCCGCGATGGTACATTTGTGTATCTATATCTTTATTTTTGGAAATGTAATTATCTTTTCTAAGTCATGGTTTAATGGAGCAAGGTCTGAAACTGTCCCTGCTTGCTTGTGTTGCAAAATGAACAGCTGACATTCTTACAAGATGAAAAGCTACTTCAGAAGCTAAAGACAGAAGCTTGGCTTCTCCCCTGAGGAAGCCTGGGTAGCCATGATTCACACACAGCAGGTACCAACGTGGAGCTCTGTTAGGATAAGGCAGTTGGTGTTTCCACAAGCAGAGCCTCCCTACTCCCTAGCTTGCTCCCTCCCTTCCTTCCTTCCTTCCTTCCTTCCTTCCTTCCTTCCTTCCTTCCTTCCTTCCTTCCTTCCTTCCTTCTCTCTGTCTTTCCCCTTCCTTCCTTCCTTCCTTCCTTCCTTCCTTCCTTCCTCCCTTCTCTCTGTCTTTCCCCTTCCTTCCTTCCTTCCTTCCTTCCTTCCTTCCTTCCTTCCTTCCTTCCCTCCTTCCCTCCCTCCCTCCCTCCCTCCTTCCTTCCTTCCTTATTTCAAAGGACAGATGTTCCATGGCCAGATTCCATGAGTAAAACACTTGGCCCAAAATTTAATGTGGCCTTATAATTCCTGTTTCATTCCATATGAAGCCACGTGGATGGAACTTAGATGTCTGCCATTTCTTAGATAAGCATATTTAACCAAGAGACAACTAACACCTAGAATTAGATTTAAAATGTCTGTTGAGTAGTACTCTATTGTGTATAAGTACCACATTTTCTTTCATTTTTTTAAACAATCCTGGTGGTTTTATTTTATTTTATTTTTTATTTATTTATTTTTTTGATGGACACTCACTCTGTTGCCAGGCTGGAGTACAGTGGCGCGATCTCGGCTCACTGCAACATCCACCTGGCGGGTTCAAGTGATTCTCCTGCCTCAGCCTCCCGAGCAGCTGGGACTACAGGTGTGCACCACCAGGCCCAGCTAATTTTTCTATTTTTAGTTGAGACAGGGTTTCATGATGTTGGCCAGGATGGTCTCTATCTCTTGACCTTGTGATCTACCCACCTTGGCCTCCAAAAGCGCTGGGATTACAAGTGTGAGCCACTGGCCTCTTTATTTTTATTTATTAATTTATTTTTAACTTTTAAGTTCAGGAGTACAAGTGCAGGTTTGTTACATAGGTAAACTTGTGTCCTGGGGGTTTGTTGTACAGATTATTTCATCATCACCCACATATTAAACATAGTGCTCATTAGTTATTTTTCTTGATCCTAACTAAAGGAGTAAAATTGGATTGTTTGTAACACAAAAGATGAATGCTTGAGGGAAAGGGGACTCCATTTTCCAGGATGTGATAATCATGCGTTGCATGCCTGTATCAGAACAGCCAGTGTACCCTATAAATACATACACCTACTATGTCCCCACAAAACTAAAATAAAAAATAAAATAATAAACACAACACCAAAAAAATAAAATAAAATGTCTGTTAATGGATCACAATAAGACATGGTATTTTGGCCGGGCGCGGTGGCTCAAGCCTGTAATCCCAGCACTTTGGGAGGCCGAGACGGGCGGATCACGAGGTCAGGAGATCGAGACCATCCTGGCTAACACGGTGAAACCCCGTCTCTACTAAAATACAAAAAAAAACTAGCCGGGTGAGGTGGCGGGCGCCTGTAGTCCCAGCTACTTGGGAGGCTGAGGCAGGAGAATGGCGTGAACCCGGGAGGCAGAGCTTGCAGTGAGCCGAGATTGCGCCACTGCACTCCAGCCTGGGCGACAGAGCGAGACTCCGCCTCAAAAAAAAAAAAAAAAAAAAAAAAGACATGGTATTTTACAATGTCCAGTGTCCAGCTTAGAATGAAGGTACTGTTGAAAGTCTTGGAATAAGCCTTTTGTTGTCTGAGGATTAGTAATGAAGGTCAGGTGTTTTGGTAACTTGTAGAAATTAAAAATAACTCAGGTGTGTTTCCTTTCTCTCCCTCTTTGGAAGACGTGAAAGTGATGGGCAAATATCAACTACTTTATCCAACACTGCTCAGTGAAGGTGTTGGATAAGATGCTCATTAATAGCAGAACTGAATTTTTAATTGGCAAAATGTCACCTTGATGGATTCTATATGTAGGTGGGTCATTTCTTCTTTTCAGTTGATATCACTGACAGCCTGTTGGGTACTGGAACCCTTCCAAGGCATAGTGCTTCATAGTACCCCACTAATTTCCAGATTCCTCAGAGTTAAAGCAGTCATGAGATGGTTATAAGGATTCTGTGAGATAATTTATGTAAAACGCTTAGTACAATGTTTGGTACATAGTAATGACTCATTCCATATATTTTCAATAAATATTTATTGAGTGCCCTGCATGCACTGTTCAAGGTGCTGAAGATACAGACAAAAACCATGGTGCTTATATTCTAATTTGGGAAGATAAATAGACAAGTAGTAAAGATATATTGAGAAAATAATGAGTGCTATGAAAATAGCTAAACAGAATTATATTATTAATGTTGACTTGGAGAGAGGAGATGGAAAGGTGAAATAGATGGTATACTGGTCCTGGACTGTTTGCCCTCAGAGCTATCTTTTCTATTACCTGTTGTAAACTATATGGTCAGGGTATGTAGATGTGGTGGGATGTTTTCCAAAGCTCCTGTATTAGCTGGTTCCAAGTGGGTTTAGCTAGTGGAGGCACTGGTGGAAGATTGGAGAATGGAAGGAAGGGAGAAGGTAGGGTATTTTTCTCACCCTTCCTGTGCTCATTGGATTCTTGGT
Source organism: Rhinopithecus bieti (assembly GCF_001698545.2). Classification (NCBI taxonomy): domain Eukaryota; kingdom Metazoa; phylum Chordata; class Mammalia; order Primates; family Cercopithecidae; genus Rhinopithecus; species Rhinopithecus bieti. The sequence goes on along the minus strand of NW_016809864.1, from coordinate 4,087,782 downwards.
AGTGGTTGTGTTTCTCCTGTGGGTCTTGCTTCTGCTGGATATGTCTAAAGCTTCTCCCAGATTTCACCTGGTGACCCCAGCTCATGGGATCTAGTAATACCACTTTTCCTTTAGTTTTCCTGCTGCTGTAAATATCTGTGTTGTCCTGCCTCATTTGACTTTGAAGCTTATCCATCCCATGTATGACTTATCACCCATATTAAATTCCCTCTGTTCTGTATACTTAGAAAGGTTTCTGCCTTCCTCGGATGCTGACCTGAACAAGGATTTACAGAAGGTCTTTCTCAGAAGATGTCACGTGCAATAAAAGCTGAATGGTAGGAAGCTAATCGTGTGGTCTGGAGGAAGAACATTCCCAGCCACAGAGAACAGCAAGAGCAAAGGCACGGAAGTGAGGGCGAGCTTAGGGTATTTAAGGAACAGAGAGAAAACCGCCGTGGTTGGAGTAGAGTGAGTGGGAAGGAGAGGGTATGACATGGGTATGTGATGCGTATAGAGAGGAAAGTGGTGGTTAGTTGATGGGAGATCTAGATAACTAGAGAAAGAAGAACTTTGGATTATATTCTAATTGTGATTGGAAGCCACTGGAATGTTTTAATAGGAGAGGAGGGATTGGGCACAGTGGTTCACGCCTGTAATCCCAGCACTTTGAGGCTCACTTGAGGCAAGGAGTTTGAGATCAGCCTGTGCAACACAGAGAGACTCCATATCTACAAACAAAACAAAATTATCTGGCTGTGGTGGTACATGCCTGTAGTCCCAGCTACTTGAGAGGCTGAAAGAGGAGGCTCGAGCCCAGACTTTGAGGCTGCAGTGAGCTATGATCCCGCCATTGCATTATAGTCTGCATGACAGAGCAAGACCCTGTCTCAATTTAAAAAAAAAAAAAGAAAAAAGAAAAGAAAGGCTGGGCGCGGTGGTTCATGCCTATAATCTCAGCACTTTGGGATGCTGAGGCAGGCAGATCACAAGGTCAGGAGTTCGAAACCAGCCTGACCAACGTGGTGAAACCCCATCTCTACTAAAAATACAAAAATTAGCTGGGCGTGGCGGCACATGCCTGTAATCCCAGCTACTCAGGAAGCTGAGGCAGGAGAATTGCTTGAACGCAACAGATGGAGGTTGCAGTGAGCCGAGATTGCGCCATAGCACCCCAGCCTGGGCAACAGAGCGAGAGTCTGTCTAAAAAAAAAAAAAAAAAAAAAGAAAGAAAGAAAGAAAAGATAAGAAAAAAAGAGGAGAGAAAAGGAAGGAACACATAAGTAATATGATTTATGCTTGAAAGAGATCGTTCTGACTGCTTTAAATAAAATATAATAGAAAGAATATTAAAGGATTTTAAGAGTGGGTCAATGGCAAATTAAGTGCCTATTGTTAATAATCTGAGCAAAAAATGATGTTAACTTGGGCTAAGGTGGAAGCCAAGAAGAGGAATGGGAAGATTTCTAATATGTTTTGGAAGAAGAGGCTACAGAACTTACTGATAAGAGGTGTAAGGAAGAAAAAGAATCAAGAGTGACTCCTAGACTTTTGATCTTGAAGTTTTGTTGAGAGACAGAACTAAAGGAGTGGCAGGCACTTGCCAGAAAAGAAAATATTTAATTTTCAACCTCTTAAAGTAGAGAGGTTATTTGATATCTAAATAGAGTTATCATGTAAATAGCTGTAGTTCATGTCTGGAGCTCAAGGGAGAAGTCATAAGTAGAATTATAGATGTGGAAGTCAACAGCACACATCCATGGGGATGGGAAAACTACCAAAAGGAAGGATCTAGGCATACAGCAACTATTATTGTTGTTATTGCCTTATAACAAGCTTTTGTATTTCCTCAAAATGAAAACTTTGACCAAAGCTTGAGACTTGCTAAGTTGGTTTAAGGAAATGATGAAAATGAGCAGCCAAATGATCACTTTGCCTGAACATTTGTTAGATATTCTTATCCTTTTCTCTGTAGACCAGATGGGCTAGCTGGGGAAATAGTAAGAGTGATGGATAATCTGGGGCTGTGAGCATTACCTGTATGCGCAAGTTTTCTGGACAGAGGCCCAGGCCAGTTCATTATAGAGTAGTGAATCAGTATGCTTCCTATTCTGTCTGACAACTGAATCACCCATACCACATTCCCTCATATATGAATGTTTTATCAAGAACAAGACAAGCTGTGATGAGTACATTTGGACGTACAATGACTTACCCTATTTGGTTTTAAAAATGAAACTTGAAACTATTTTTTTAAGGCCAAACCAACTCTTTTGAGAAAATACTCCAGAGTAAGACTAAGAAAATATTGATGTATTCCAAGGCAAGAGTTAAGCAAGAAACAGTGAGCTCATCCATGACCTCCTTTTTCTTAGGTCATTGCCGAGTGAGTCCCCAGGAATCCAATTTACCTGCTGCTGCTGTTATGCAGTGCCTCTTAGGCAGGTATGGGGAAACTTTGATAAGAGAAAATGTTGTGAATATTCATGGAACATGAAATAAGGAGTGACCTTGGTGTTACCACATGGGAGTCAAATGTACCCAAGGATAACACCAACAGCGGAGTCTGTAAGATGTTGCTTGTTTCACTCTTCAGCCAAGTCTTATTTTCATGCAACTTGGAGGTGAGTGTGCATGTTTTTTAGAAAATAATTTCTTAGACTGTCCATTTTTTAAACGGATAGACTATCCTAGGCTCCATTAAGTACAATCTGGGCACACAGTGCTGCCTGATGAATAACAGCCACAAGATGATCCAGGCGATATTTTATCTTCTCCAGTGCCAAATTCAGAGATTCCAGCCTTGGGAGCGGTTTGGCAGTCTCCATAATCTGGGTGATAAACTGATTTTTCCACATGCCTTAATTAGGCTCATCAAGCCTATCATATTTCTGGACATTGAGATGTTAATGCTGCCAGGAAGGCTGGATATGCCCTCACTCTTGCCTTGGACAGTGTCAGATAGAAGCCTTCATAGTAATTTCATCCTGTTATTTTACCCATGAATCCTGTTTCTCTTTTGACCTCTCATTTTTTTTTCCCCTATTTTAATCTAAGTGGACCTGGTACATGATAAATCTATGAATTCATAATAGCTGCATATTTATGTGGTATGCATATTTATGATGATGGAGACCACAAATAAATAAATGCAAAGCAAGCAAAATCTAACAATGAAGCACAAAGGTCTGCCAGTTTTCTTTTTGTTTTTGTTTGGGGTTTTTTTTTCAATACTGGAGGTTCTAAGTGAATTCTCTAGTTAGTTATCAGCATTTGGCACTCCGTTGTAAATTTCAGTGCTGCTCCCATATCTCAAGACTTGTTATAAATTGACAACACTAAACTGTTGGTGTACTGGCATAGCTATAGGCAAAGAGATCATTGGAACAGAAAGGAGAGCCCAAACAAAAGAAGTGGCATTGCAGATCAGTGGAGAAAAGGCGGATGTTTCAATGCATGGTGCTGAGACATTCGTAATCTATATGGAAAAGCATGGAATTGGACCTCATGTTACACTATACACAAAAATGAATCCCAAGGGTATTAAACACCTATATGTAAAAGGGCAAACTATAAAACTTTTTAGAAGAGAACATAGGTGGATATCTTCATGAACTTAAAATATGAAAAGTTTTCTTAAACAAGACACAAAAAGTGCAATCCATAGAGAACATGACTGATAAATTTAACCACATGAAAACTAAGCATATGTATTTATCAAAAGACATCATATGAAGAGTGAAAATGAAAAATTTGGTGCTAACTTACTTTGATTCTCCTTGGGAATTTTGGTATATGAAGACCTTCCAAAGCTGTAAAATGTAGAAAAATGGCAGGGCTGCTCAGATGTGACAGTTTGTGCTGACCTCATCTCTGTCATCTGTGCCCCTGTTCCTCCTGTCGAAGTAATTGTCTGAAAGGATAAATATAGCTTATTGCTGCTGTTCCTCGCTTTTTCTGTGGTGTATTAAAGTACTTTTGAACTATTCTTGTTAGAAACATGCTTTGTGGCATCTCTCATTGTTGCCCAAATAATACAATTTCTTCAAAGAACTGGAATTCGTAACTAAAAAATGTGTGTCTATATGTTTGTGTTTGAGAAGTTCAAGGAACATTGAAAGTGAGTTTTTACCCCAGGATTTAAACGTAATATATGCTCCCTAAAGAGAAAATTTGCAATGCAGAAAAATAAAAAATAAAAAAAGAATCTTAAATCACTCAGAATCCTCCTACCATCCATAGTTAACTATTATTAATATTTTGATGTCTTTTTTAAAATGTGGATCACACTGTAGTTACAGTATTAAATTCTGATTGAGCCACTTAAGATCATAACACAAACTTCCTACGCATGTAGTTACAAATTTGGGGGAAACATTATTTTTAGTGGCAGACCATGGAAAGCAGCATACCGTAGCATTAGGATCACAGGCTCCAGGATCATATTGCTTAGATTTGAATACTGAATCCACTATTTATTAGCTGTGTGATCACAGACAAACTACTGAATGCCTTTTTCCTCAGTTTCCCCATCTGTAATATAAACCAATACCAGTATCCACCTTGTAGGAAGGGCTGTTGTGAAGATGCAGTTTGATACCTATAAAATGATTAGAATTATGCTTGGCAAGTAATAAATGACAGTTATTATTATTGTGTGTGTAAAGGAGTGAGCTTCGCCGCCTTCCAGTCCTACTCAAGTGCCAGTGCTGGCACTTTCGTTTGTGTCTTCTCATTCTCCTCTGCATAGAAAGGACACTATAGTCTGAGTCAAAAGACTCATGACTGTCCCAAAAGGCATTAGTCCACATCGAGTAGTTTGGAGGTCTTCAGAGGCTTAGGGCAGAGGTGGTTGTCCTCCTGCTAGATGATTGGGAGATCTGCAGGTAACCTTTGCTGGGAGCCTCTCGTTGACAGAAGTGGGAACTGCTCACTGGGGTTCTCAGTATCTGCCCCAAGATAGGCTTCCTTGAATAGCTGGGGTTAGCCTGTCTCTTGATGCTGATTCTCTTCATGTGGTCTCCCTAGATCCATTCCCCATTCTGCTACTGTTAGGCAGCATCTGCCCTCCAAGATCATGGCCTATCTCTTTTCCCAACCAGGAATGGAGATGGCAGGCATGATTGCCTACTCTTTTCTTTCTAGCCAATTATTGTTGCACAAACTCCGTCAGTCAACTTTCCCCCAAAGCCATTCTTTGTAATGATCAAGGCTTATTTTAGAAGTTAAAAAGACTGAATATTGACTATGTCTTTCTTTCCATTCTTACCATAACAATTCCAATTTCCTTTGAATGCCTCTGATTAACTAGGAGAAGGGTATGCAGGACAGATTACAGGAAAGAAAAGCACAAATATTAATATTTCATGATGTCTTCTCATCATAAATGAATGTATCATGATTTACTTAATTACTCTCCTGTTGCTGGACATTTAGATTATTTTTGATTTTAGCTATTAAAATGACACATTGATTAACATTGCTAAAAACCCTTTCCTATTTTGGATGACTTAGGATGAATTGCCAGAAATGGAAATTCTAGGCCAAACCATATTTAAAAAATACTTTAAGAATTTTTTTTCTTGTGCCAGTTCAGAATATATTGCTTTATAGGTTCATAGAAAATTAAGCATAAGAACAGGTCAGATCTTTAAAAATATTGCCATGTATTTCATTGTCTAAATGTCTGTGATATTCATTTGTGTTGACTAAAAATACCCTCAGTAGCTTGTTGATGTCTTGATTTCTTTGGCTAATGGCTTTGTTCTCCTGTTAAACTATGAATACCCTTAGGAGCAGTAAAAGTTTAAAACTGTACACCAAGAGAAAGACTTCATTTTCTGGGATCCTTAACTAAGAATTGATTAGTGGGGATAGCATTCACTACTTGACTAGTAGGACAAGGATAACATGACTGGTTACCAGTAGGTAGGTGCTACTGGCCGTGGCTTATGGCATTGGAATGGATTCCAGGAGATACCAATGGCCAATTTTCAATATGTTCAGTCTTTAAAGGGAAATGAATAGGGGAGTGAATTGGATGGGGCATCAAGATCATTACTACATTCCATCCCTATTATAATATTTTCAAACAAGTGATAGTAGATCAAAATAAACACTGAGAACAAGGCTATCCCTGATGTACTTTTGCGATGGAAGGACAGCACTGTTTATTCTGACTTGGTAATGCAAGGAAGGAAGAATTCTGCAAAAGGTGCTATCAACCTGAGCCTTCCACAGACATCAGAATCTTGAATGAGATGGGGTTTTATCCATCTATAACATAAAACTCTACAAAATCAAAAGAAAAGTATTCATTGAGAATAAATAATAGAATATTATGTATAATTTTATTATACACTTGGCACAAGCATAGTCATATATAAGAAACTACAAATGCAATATGATAGAATTTGCAATTAATAACCAATTGATCCCACTAGAAATTGCTAAAAAGCTTTAGCGAGTGATTCTGGTCTTTTTTTTATCTGAATTTCTCTTCCTTTTAATAAAATCTTTAAGATCTGTAAATTATTTTCTGTGTATCTCGTGCTCTTCTTGCGTTATGTGGACCTCTGCTGGAATGCTTGCTTTCCTGAGTTAGAGAAATTAATATCAAAAATTGCAGAAAATCCTCACTCTGGAAGTATAAAAGCTCAACATTTAGTTTAAATACGGAGCCATCATAAACTGAGTTGCCATGGAGATTCTTCCTCCCACATGCTCTACAACGTCTGCTGCCAATTATCCAGAAATAACTTCTGTATTTCTATGTAATCTTCTGTATATCACCTACTGCTGCTTCTATATTCTATTTGAGCTTTGGTGAAAGGAGGACCTTTCATTTCTATTCCTTGGAGGTAGGAAAGATAATTTTCAGCATGTCCAAGCTGAAAAGGATCCCCCACTTTGTCACTTCCTGCGTAACACTATTAAGCATCCCCCTTAGTTGCAGCAGATAAGGGTTAACTTTTTATCCATTTTATATTTGCAATAGACTAGACTACCACCTTGGTGGCTGTGATAGGATAGATGATTATAGGTACTATGGGTCAATTTTAATTTATGCTATAACAGTACTCTGATCTTTTTTCCTCCAACAGTAGTTTGATGAGTCATTGTTTTCTCACACGCGCTGCCATTCAGAGTCTACATTCTGTTTCTATATTCTATAGAATATAGACTATTCCACTCTCCTATATTCTGTCTGAGCTTTGGTGAAAGGAAGAGGACTTTTCATTTCTATTTCTTGGAGGTAGGAAGGATAATTTTCAGCATGTCCAAGCTGAAAAACCTCCCCACTGTGTCACTTCCTGTGTAACACTGGTAAGTATCCCCCTCAGCACAGCAGATAAAGGTTAACTTTTTATCCATTTTATATTCGCCATAGACTAGACTACCACCTTGGTGGCTGTGGTAGGATAGGTACTATGGGTCAATTTTAATTTTATGCTATAATAGACTCTGTGATCTTTTTTTTCTCCCAACAGTTGTTTGATGAGTCATTGTTTTCTCACATGAACTGCCATTCAGAGTCACTCCACTGAGCAATTAGGGGTTGAAGATGGAAATCCGTCTGCTTCTCTACTTTGATATGGATCATCCATGCTTAGGAACTAAAGAGTGTTCCTTGAACTGAGTCAATATCATGTAGGCAGATGTGAAAGCACTCAGTCACACACTAGATTTACACAGCAGCAGAATTTCAACTGTTCTTTTCTCTGAAGGCCAGCAGCCTCTGACGCTACAGAAGCCTGTTTTACCTGCTGCTGCATGCTGAAAACTGAAGATCTTTTTGTGGTTGATCATTCCTTCTCACAGGCTCAACCAAGTGGTGTTCCAAGAACAGCCCAGGTTCACAGAAGACTTCCACTGCATCATATAGGCTCACTTTTAGAGAGTAGTTTAGTGAACACAGATTTGTTTTGAAGTGTTAAGTTTACTGCATGTGTAGCAGGAATGAAGAAATCAGAAAAGATCTTTGATCATTTGCCCAACTTAGAGGTGTATGCTCAAAAAGAAATGAAAGGTTTGTCTGCCCCTTTTCCCATATTTTCACTGCCTACTGAGAGGCTGCAGGAAGAAAGTAATCAAAAAGGCTTGGATAACGCCATGGAACAAATCTAAAAGTATCACTAGCTGGATCTGACAATAAGAGATGGTTAATAAGGGAGAGTAATGAGACACTGCCCAGCATCATACTATTTATAGGTCAGTTTCCAACTTTCAGGCAAGCAGGTTTCAAATCTTTCAAATCATTAAAGCTTCCCTGGATTACAATTCCCAGAGAAGCTGTACATAATGGACTGATAAAAATAATCATTGAGCTTCTATTCTCTATCTCTGGTAAACACTATGACTGCTCATCCTCCTTGGTCATTTGGTAGAAGATAAATCATCATGACTCTTGAGCATCACTTAAACAGTTTTCTTCTTTCCCCCCCAAAACTTTGTACCTAAAGCTACTATAAATTAACAGTTTAGAGTTGTACAGCGATACCACTAGACAGTGCTGAGGAGATGACAATCTGTTAAAAAGTAGCCAAAAAGCAGGAGAATGGTGTGAACCTGGGAGGTGGAGCTTGCAGTGAGCCGAGATTGCACCACTGCACTCCAGCCTGGGCGACAGAGCAAGACTCCGTCTCAAAAAAAAAAAAAAGTAGCTGGAAAGTGTTATTGTAGGGTCAAAAGAAAGGTGCATTTCAAATTGTGAGCTTGCCAAATAATACTTTAAGGATTTTTGTCCTTCAAAAAGTCACATTAGTGTGCAAAGCTGTGTGAATGGGAATGTTTACTGAATCACTGTTTATCTCAATAAAAAGTAGCATTTAGGTAGTCCTAACCAGGGCAATCAGGCAAAAGAAGGAAACAAAGGCTTCCAAATTGGAAAAGAGCAACTTAAACCATTTGCCAATGGTATGCTTGTATACCTAGAAAATCCTAGATCCCTCCAAAAGACTCCTTGATTTGATAATGAATTTAGTAAAGTCTCAGGTTACAAAATCAATGTACACAAACCAGTGGCACTACTATACACCGGCAATGACCAAGCTCAGAATAAAATCAAGAACCAAATCTCCTACACCACCTCCTTCAGCCTGTATATATACACCTGGCTGGTTTCTGCCCTACTTGGGGTTCCACCTCTTAGCTTTGAAGCCCCCCTCCCTCTGTCTCTGTACAGGGAGCTTTTTCCTTTTCCCTTCCTTCTTGCACCTTCCTGCCTATTGAACTCTCTGCTCCTTAAAAAAAAAAAAAAGAACCAAATCCACTTGACAATAGCTGTAACAAACAAACACACACACACCAAAATACCTAGGAATATACTTAACTAAGGAGATGAAAGACCTCTGCAAAGAGAATTACAAAACACTGCTGAAAGAAATCATAGATGACACAAACAAATGAAAATACATTCCATGCTTATGGACTGGAAGAATCAATGTCATGAAAATGACCATACTGCCCAAAGCAGTATGGTATATACTATATAGTATACAGATTTAATCTAATTTCTATCAAAATATCAACATCATTTTTTTACAGAATTAGAGAAAACAATCCTAAAAGTCATTTAAAACCAAAAAAGAACCTGAATAGCCACAGCAGTCTTAAAAAGAACAAATCTGGAGGCCATCACATTGTTTTACTTCAAATTATGCTACAAGGCTATAGTAACCCAAACGGCATGGTACTGGTATAAAAGTAGCTACACAGACCAATGGAACAGCATAGACAACCCAGATATAAAGCCAAATATTTAAAACTAACTGATCTTCAACAAGTCTTAAACACATAAATTGGGAAAAGACACTCTATTCAATAAATGGTCCTGGGGAACTGGAGAGTCACATGAACAAAACTGGATCCCCATCTCTTACTATATACAAAAATCAACTCAACATGGATTAAAGACTTAAATCAAAGACTTGAAACCATAAAATTCTAGAGGAAAACTAGAAAAAACTTTTCCGGACATTGGCTTAGGCAAAGAATTTTGACTAAGACCCCAAAAGCAAATGTGACAAAATAAAAATAAATAAAGGGGACCCAATGAAACTAAAAAGCTTCTGCACAGCAAAAGAAATACCATCAGAGTAAGCTGACAACCCACAGAATGGGAGATAGTATTTGCCAACTCTGCATCTGACAGAAGACTAATCCAGAATCTACAAAGAACTCAAACAAATCAGCAAGAAAAAAAATCCCAGCAAAAGTGGGCAAATGACATGAATAGACATTTCTCAAAAGAAGCTAGACAAATGGCAAAAAATATGAAAAAAATGCTCAACGTCACTAATCATCAGCAAAATGCAAACTACCACCTTACCCCTGCCAGAATGGCCATTATTAAAAAGTTTAAAAAAAAAAAAAAAAAAAACGTTGGCATGGATGTGGTGAAAAGGGAATGTTTACGCACTATTGGTGGGAATGTAAATTAGTACAACCTCTATGGAAAACAGTAGATTTCTCAAAGAACCGAAAACAGATCTACCATTCAATCCAGCAATCCCACTACTGGGTATCTACCCAAAGGAAAATAAGTCACTATATCAAAAACATACCTACTCATGTATGTTTACACAGTGAAGTTCACAATTGCAAAGATATGGAATCAACCTAAGTGCCCATCAACTGATGAGTGGATAAAGAAACTGGTATATATACATCATGGGATATCACTCAACCATAAAATAGAATAAAATAATGTCTTTTGCAGCAACTTGGATGGAGCTGGAGGCCATTATTCTAAGTGAAGTAACTCAGGAATGGAAAACCAAATACTGTGTATTCTCACTTATAAGCAGGAGTTAAGCTATGGGTATACAAAGGCATAGAGAGTGGTTTAATGAACATTGGAGACTCGGAAGGGAAGAGGGGGGTGAGGGATTAAAAAACTATATATTACTCCTTTCATTTTGACCTTGGAGAATCAGATGATTATGTGTCTTTGGGATTTCAAGATTATGTGTCTTCTTATGGAGTGTCTTACTGGGGTTCCCTGTATTTTCTGAATTTGAATGTTGGCCTCTCTAGCTAGGTTGAGGAAGCCTCATGGATGTTTTCAGAAATATGTTTTCCAAGTTGGTTCCATTCTCCCATCTCTTTCAGATACAGCAATCAGTATCTGATTGCTGTAGATTCAGCCTTTTTACATAATCCCACATTTCTCAGAGTTTTTTTTGTTGTTGTTGTTCATTTCATTTCATTCTTTTTTCTCTACTCTTGTCTTCCTGTCTTATTTCAAGTCTTCAAGCTCTGAGATTCTTTCCTCTGCTTGGTCTATAGACACATGCACACATACGTTCATTGCAGCACTATTCACAATAGCTTAGATGTGGAATCAGCCTAAATGCCCTTCAATGATAGACTGGAAAAAGAAAATATGGTACATATACAACATGGAATACTATGCAGCCACAAAAAAGAGCGAGAGCATACCCTTTGCAGGGATGGAACTAGAAGCCATTATCTTTAGCAAACTAACAAAGGAACAGAAAACTAAATACCACGTGTTCTTATTTATAAATGGGAGCCAAATGATGAAAACACATGGACACATAGAGGAGAACAACACACACTGGGGCCTTTCAGAGGGTCGGGGGTGGGAGGAGGTAGAGGAGGAAAAGTAACTAATGAGTATTAGGCTTAATACCTGGGTAATGAAATAATTGTACAGCAAACCCCCATGACACAAGTTTACCTATGTTACAAACCTGCACTTGTACCCCTGAACTTAAAAAGTTAAAAAAAAAACCAATACAATCCATCCATGTAACCAAAACCCACCACGTGTACCCCGAAAGCTATTGAAATTTTAAAAAATTAAATTCTGATCTTCTGCAAAAGGTAGTCAATGAAGATCTAATATTGAAAACTCAAAAACAAACAGTATACTATGTGGTATTTAATAATATGGATGTAAATAACAAAAGAAGCAATTAAAAGGTTTAAAACAGTTGCCTCTGAGGCATGACAACTGGAAGATAGGAGTGCTGGGACTTGGGACTGCCATTTTTTATTATGGCATTATTTGATTTTTTATATTATGATTTTGATAAAAGTGAAAATTAAAAAAATAAATGAAACTCAACTGAAAAGAAAAAACCCCACAAAATAAATCATGTGATTTAAAATGAATAAATTAAATGAATAATTATCTGTCAAAAGAAGACATACGAATGGCCAAAAGATATATGAAAAAATGCTCAACATCACAAATCCTCATGAAAATGTAAACCTTCAGGGAGATATTATCTCACTTCTTAGAAAGGTGATCATCAGAAATACAAAAAGCAAATGCAGGTGAAGATGCAGAGAAAGGGGACCAATTATACACTGTTGGTGGGTATGTAAATTAGTATCGCCATTATGGAAAATAAATATTGAAGTACCATAGGATCTAGCAGTCCAGCTGCTGGGTATATATCCAAAAAAATGGAAATTTGAATATTGAAGAGAGCCCTGCATTCCCAGGTTCATCGCAACATTATTCACAATAGCTAAAATATGGAATCAACCTAAGTGTCCATCAGCAGATGAATGGATAAAGAAAATGTGGTCTATTCACACAACGGAATATTATTCAGCCATTAAAAAGAATGAAATTCTTTCATTTGAAGCAACATGAATGAAATTGGAGGCCATTATATTAAGTGAAATAAGCCAGGCAAAGAAAGATAAGTACTACATGTTCTCCCTCTTATGTGAAAGCTAAAAAAGTTGATCTCATAGATGTAGAAAGTAGAAGAGCGGTTATGAGAAGCTGGGAATAGCACAGACAAAGGAGATAAGTGGAGGTTTCTTAACAAATACAAAAGTAGAGGTAGATAGAAGAAAGAAACTTTAGTGTTTATAGCACAGTAGGGTGACTACAGTTAACAATTTATTGTACATTGTGTATTTTCAAGTGGCTAGAAGAGAGGATTTTCTTTCTTCCTTTTAATAAGTACAGATGGGGTTTAACCATGTTGGCCAAGCTGGTCTCCAACTCTTGACCTCAAGTGATCCACCTGCCTTGGGCATGAGTCACTGCACCTGGCCTATAAGAGAGGATTTTCAATGTTACCAACATAAAAAAGTAATAAATGTCTGAGATGATAAATTTGCTAACTGCCCTAATTTGCTCATTATACATTGTTTGCATGCACTGAAATATCACACTGTATCCCATAAATATGTATTGTTATTATGTGTCAATTTAAAAGAAATGAGAATAATGCACCTTCTAATTAGAAAGGATGCTATTGTTACACATTAAAAGTAAACCAACATAGAGCCTAGCAATGAATATCATTTTTCTTTGAAATAATGTATTTCCTAAGAATGCAATTCCATTAAGTTGTGCCAATACTGATGTATTTGATCATACTTCTTTATTTTGATTGGAATAGATAGACTTATACATAGAATAATATAATTTGGAATTTGGATTTCTAAAAAGCATTTTAAAGAGGTATTTAGTTGTCTTAATTGTCTAATAAAAATTGAGTGTGTAATAAAAGAGGATTGGCTAAACAAGTAATAGTACATTCATATAGTGTATCGTCATGTCTGCCTTTCATAGAATAGAGTAGAGCTTTAAAGTGAGATTTCTTATGAGACTATAGCAATGTATGTATGAGCCTAGGAAGAAATCTGGAAGACCATGAACCAATTTGTTAACATGGTTAGCAATGGACAGTCGGTTTAAATGGAGGAGATTTTTACTCCCTATTTTATACATATAGATATATAACTTATGTGATAAAATATTTTTAAATGTTTTGGAAAATCAACTCTGCATCGTAATTGTTTGCCTTTAGAATCCAAATCATGGATGAAGGTCACGTCAGTAGCAAACTCCCATGAATGTCCTCAGATATGCACAATTATTAGTTCCCAAGTGATAGCTTGGTTGAGTCAAGGTAATGTGATTATAGGGATAACCTTAAATACTCTCCAATTTACTTTTTATTATTTTTTTTGTGACAGGGTCTCACTCTGATGCCCAGGCTGGCGTGCAGTGGCACAATCACAGCTCACTGCAGCCTCGACTCACTGGGTTCAGGTGATCCTCTCAATTCAGCTTCCCAAACAGCTGGGATTGCAGGTATGCACCACCATGCCCAGCTAATTTTTGTATTTTCTATAGAAACGGGGTTTGGACATGTTGCCCAGGCAGGTCTCGAACTCCTGGGCTCAAGCAATCCTCTCGCCTTGGCCTTCCAAAGTGCTGGAATGGCAGGTATGAGACACCGTGCCCAGCCTTCTAATTTACTTTTAAAGGCATCCATAAACTATATGTTTTTATTGAAAACAATTTGAAACACTATGTGTTGAAACAACAAGGCTGAGAGTCACTGATATTGATGAGCATTCACTGAGCTCAGGTGAGATATTTTTCAAAGTGTTGTGGGCAATAAATACCAAGATCAAAGTGCCATCTTTGCCTTCAAGCTGTTTGATGTAGAGTAGAAGGGAAGTATATAACACAAGATACCTCATGATGAGTTAATCTGCGAATCTCGATATTCTGAGGATATTCAGCTGGGAGACCAAGGGAAGTCTTCATGAAGGAAATATCTCAACAACACAGTATGATGAAAAGACCTGGAGATATGTACAGGTGGGTTAAAGTCAAGGAGAAATGTGACAGGCAAAGATTGTCGTTAAAGAATACTGCAGGCCGGGCACAGTGGCTCACGCCTGTCATTCCAGCACTTTGGGAGGCCAAGGCAGGTGGATCACTTGAGATCAGGTGTTTGAGACCAGCCTGACCAGCATGGTGAAACTCCATCTCTACTAAAAATACAAAAATTAGCTAAGCATGGTGGTGGGTGCCTGTAATCCCAGCTACTTGGGAGGCTGAGGCAGGAGAATCACTTGAACCCGGGAGACAGAGGTTGTGGTGAGCCGCTGAGATCGGGCCATTGTGCTCCACCCTGGGCGACAGAGTGAAACTCAGTATCAAAAAAAAAAAAAAAAAAAGAATATTGCAACCTGCATGAAGACAAGGGATTTGTTTTATTTGCCATTGTGTTCCTCATGTCTACAACCAAAGAGAGGAAAAATGCCCAATAATGGTCATTGCCTAAATAACAAGTCAACTTTTGTATCAGTGATGTAACATTCTAGTCTGGGAAACAGCCTGTGAATCCCAGTGCCTTGTTGGTAGAACAATAGCTCTTCTGTGTTTTCCTGATGTGTTAGCTCCCCAGGCATGCTGATTAAGTGAGTGTTTCAACAACAGCCTTGGAAGACTGATTGTTTCTCCGGTCCAGAGCCCTTTACTGATTGTTGAGCAGAAGACAAAGACAAGATCTCTGTCACTAAACATTTTACTGACTCCTCTGTGTGACTGGCTTTTAATAAGTTGCACACTTCTGTAACTCCAGATGCTATGTATTCATGAGACCCTCACACTAATTCCAGAGTGATGATCGACAGCTTGAATGATGATTCTCTTTTTACAAGTGCTGGAATCCAGAAATGAAGTAGAGGGACTTGTTGCTGGTGTCATAGTCCAGGAGTTGCAGAGAAAATCAATGGCTTTCAACCTTGCTGTGGTTCTCTTTCTACTCACACAGCCTGGGCCCCTTTGAGGCCTCCATGAGCAACCTGATAAATCTTAGGAAGTAGTGCTTGCTGCTGTAATTAAGGTGTACATATTAGCTTTATGTTTCTTTGGGGAAAAGGAAAAAACAAAACAAAGTAAACAATGTCTAAGGCTCTCCTGCTTTGTGCATTGACTTGAGGGGTTCAAAGTGTACTAAGGCTTACATGAGTTAGGGTCTGCTTTGTTTGAGTTTTTGGAAATACTAGAAATAAAATTTGCATTTTTTTCTACCCTTGATTGGAATTCTTGTTGAATTTCTTCTGTTTTGTTCTTCTGGATATGACCTTCTTTAATTTACAGGGAGTAAAACCCATTCTTTCACGTCTACCATTCTTTTTTTTTTTTTTTTTTTTTTTTTTTGAGACGGAGTCTCACTCTGTCGCTCAGGCTGGAGTGCAGTGGCCAGATCTTGGCTGACTGCAAGCTCCGGCTCCCGGATTTACGCCATTCTCCTGCCTCAGCCTCCCGAGTAGCTGGGACTACAGGCGCCCGCCACCACACCCGGCTAGTTTTTTTTTTTGTATTTTTTTAGTAGAGACGGGGTTTCACCGTGTTAGCCAGGATGGTCTCGATCTCCTGACCTCATGATCCGCCCATCTCGTCATGTCTACCATTCTAATATTTTCTTCTCCAAATAGTCTCAGACATTTGGACAAACATACCTTGGATTGTTTAGCTTATGCTGAGATGTAAGGGCAAACAAAGTATTGTTTGTGCTTGCTTTTGCACCAACTTAATATGAAGTGTTTGTCCATGCTTTGTTTCTCCCTTTCCATTTTCATCCTCCCATTAAAGTACTTACTTCCCTTATCTTTCCCTCCCTTTCCATACATAATATGTCCTCTTACTCCAGCAATGCATATGAAAATAAAATTGGATATCTCTTCATGCAACAGTATTCACTGTGGGCTTCATAAGTGCCAGGTACTTTGTTATTTGTATCAGCTATCTACTGGTATGTGACAAATTGTCACAAACTAAGTGATTTATAACACACATTTGTTATCTCACACTTTCTTTAGGTCAAGAGTCCAGGCGTGGCTTAGCTGGGTCCTCTGCTCAGTGTCTCATCAGGCTGAAATCTGGGTGTCTACCCAGCTGCAGTCTCACCTGGTGTTCAGTGGGCTCTTCCAAGCTCACAGGATGTTGGCAGAATACATTTCTCTGTGGTTATATGACTGAGATTCCCCAGTGTTTGCCAACTGTTAGCTGGGGTCCACTCTCAGCTCCCAGAGGTCACCCTTAGGTCTTTGCCGCATGTCCTCTTCCTCTCACATGAGAGCTAACTTCTTCAAGACACTGGGCAAACATCTGTTTCTGCTGCTGATCTCTCTGGCTTTGTTTAAAAACTCCCCAGATTAGGTCAGTCCACCTAGAATAGTGCCTCAGTTGATGAACTCAAAATCTACTGATTAGGGACCTTAATTACACAGGCAAAATGGCTTCGTCTTTCCCATATAATATCTCCTCATCATGAAAGTGAAATACATTCGTGCTCATAAATCCTCTGTACATTCGAGGGGAGGGTGTTACAAAGGGCATATACCTTGAGGGGCAGGAATGTTGGGGTCTGTCTTAGAAATCTGCCTACTAAAGCTATGTAGTGGAGAGATAACTGTGAGTAAAACATGCATAGTCCTTGCCCCAATAACATTTAACATTCACTATGAGAGCAGAAAATTATAAATAGATATTTTTAATTTGTAATAAGTGCTATGAAAAACCCAGAGTCCTATAAAATATACGAATTCAGGGGTGATAGTCAGGTGGAATAACATTTATAGAAAGCAATATGAAAGATAAAGAGAAGCCACCCACGTAGAAATCTGGAGAAAGAGCATTTTATGCAGACTGACCAGCACGTTCAAAAGAATGGAGATGAGACAGACTGTAGGTTTTGAAGAACAAAATAGGAGGCTAGGGGTAATGAGACTTGAGAGGTAAGCAGGGGCCAGATTACCCAGTGACTCAGAAGCCATGGTAAGAAACTTCGGAGATGAAAGCGAAAGAGGAATTTCAACCGGGGGACAAAGACAAAAACAATCACTGTGTGTGGAAATTGGATCATACACATTCAGAGGAGGACACAGGGAGGCCAGATTGGAAACTACTGGACAAGAGAGCCCAGCCAAGAGATGATGACAGGCAGACTGGAGTGGTGGTGGAGATGAAAAGAAGGAAGTGGAGCTGGAAACATTTTTGGAGATAGGACAGGAGTTGCTGATGGATGGAATAGGATGCCTAACAGGGACATTTCAATTTTAAAAGGTTAATCATCTTGTATAAGTTCACACAGTTAATAAGCCACAAAGGCAGATTGCAGACACAAGCAATCTAGTTCCAAATCTGCTGTTCTGTCTCCATCCTTCTAATCCTTTAGTGGAAGAACAATGTGAACCAGGCGGTAGACAACATTAATTGAGAATGCTGAAAATATACTACCAGTCAACCAGTACTTTTCTGTTAAAAATTACAAGTAGAGGTAGTGGGGAGTTGCCCAATAAACCTGGCTCAATTCTATCTTTATTGCAAACTAGAGTAGGATGATGCTTGGAGGCATGGTCTGCCAGAGTGAAATTGGAATGGGAAAATCACATAAGTCAACTTGTGACAAAACTTCAAGGAGAAGACAAGCTTTTCCGGGAGGTTTTCCAAAGGAAATCATCTTGGGGTTTTGGGTACTAGCTGGTCATCACCTTGTTGTAAGAACAACATTGCACAATGAGCAAGGGAGAAAGGCAAGCAGGGAATTAATGTACTAGATTTGAGGGGTAATTTGTAATTTTGATGTTTTAATTTGGAAATCAGGTTTGACAGCTAAAATGACCCACAGAGCCACTCAAATGATCATAAACACAAGTTCTCCCTCACCGTCTGCCCTCCTGACCACCTTGTCCACCCTGTCCAGAGGAAGACAAAAGCATTTGCATAAGCACCAGACTAAATGATTGGGCATCCATTAATCTACATGCTAGAGATAATAGTTTTGTTTTTTAAATGGCCGTTAAGTTATATTAACACAGACAGGGCCAGTGAGAAATTAAAGGTCCTCAAATGTTGGAGCTACATCAACAAACTTAAATGACTATTTGTGCCACAGTTTTGGGGGTTTTCTTTACTTTGTTTGTTTCTGTTTCCTAAATTTCAGGACCACTAAAAGCCTCTGATTTCCATGAAAAACAATGAGATCTTTCTCTAAAAATCAGGTGCCCAGGAGAAAGACTGGCCTCTTCTGAGCAATAGCTGGGAAGAGGCTATACAGTATGAGTGTCACTGACAATGTGACTCAAAGTCCTCCAATTTTTTGCAGGGGACCAAACAGCTAGCTCGACGAAAATCCACTATTGCAGTTACAATTTATCATCATAATAATAACATATAAGAGCTAACAGCTATGGAAGATGAATCATGGGCTAGGCATTATGTTAATTGTTTTAGGTGAATTATCCCATTTAATTTTTACAATAATCTTGTCTTGCAGATAGTAGTATTATTTCATTTAAAGGCAACAGAGGCTTAGAGAGATTAAGGAAATTTTCTAAGAATTAATGGATAGTGAATGGCAGAGCTAGAAATTCTAACCCAAATGTATCTTACTCTGGATTTAGTGTTTTTAAACAGGAAATACCAATTTGTATTTAAGATTACTGCCTTAGGTACCAAACCTTAGAAACTGTCAAGTTAATCCAATCCTCTCTTCTCCCCACCGTTTTATCAAGGACGGAATGATGTCTTAGAGAGGCAAAGTGACTTGCCCAAGGTCACTTACTTATCTAAGTATGTCTTGAGCTAGAAGACCTCAAGTGATTTAATTGGTTAGGAGAAATTCTGAACATCACAGGCATTCTGTAGGTATTCTTAATAAGAAAATTAAGGACTATGGCAGATGAAAAAGTTTTTTGGATACCTGAAAAAGATACAGTAAGACTGTGGCCCTGTTTGTTTGTAGGTGATTTTAGCCTTGAAGCACAGAAATTCTGGTTTACTTGAAGCAAGTGTCCTATTGAAATTGGAGGAAAAATAGGGTTAAATTAAGCAGTCATTGAAAATCAATAATAAATTTTTTTAAGTTGCTTAGTAACACTTAAGAGTTTATATTGTATCTTATTTTAAAATATAATTACAATAGTCCCTTTTTAGAATACATGATCTGAGATGTTCATTTATAAATGATTCAGATATGGAAATTCTACCATGTAAAATTTTTTTTTACATAAAACTTCTATTGGCAAAAGTTACCATTTTCTTAGTATTCGTCACAATGTTTCCTTCCAGATCAGCATTAGCAATTGGATTTCTTGGAAGAAGGTTTTACGTTTTAACTTTGCAAAGAAAATTTTTTCATAGTTTACAGGAATTACTGGATCCTTATGAGTAACAGACGATAGTATTTGGTGGTCAACTAAATTCACTTAGTAGTTACCTCTCACAGAGGCATACTGGCCTTACAATTGTTCCTTCAAATCAATGGATCACTTGAAATGATGGATGTTTAGGTCCACTCAAATTGTTAGAATCAAGAAAGGCAAATGCCAATGGTCCACTCTACTAATAAAAGTAATCGGTATTTGTGCTTTAATTATGGGCACAAGAAGCTTTTATTTCTGGAGTATGTAATTGTGACCCAGTCTCTATCCTTCTTTCTTTTGCCAGGAAATCCTAATTGCAGACTAAGTCTCTGGAAGAATCCATTTATTTATTTATAGGTGTTTGGTCTTGCAAATTTATACATACTGTTCCCCAAACTTCCATGACCTTAAGGTTCTTGTCAAATATACAGAATGCCAGATTTTTTTTTTTTCTCTGCCAGAAATTTTGATTCACTAGGATTGAATTGGGACATAGAAATCCATACTTTCAACAAACACTCCAAGTGATTCTTATCATTGAGAGAGACTGTTGACGTTTGAGAAATACTGTGACATGAGACAAAACATTACTCTTTGCCCAAGACGTAATGATTTAAATAGGAGAAATGTGCCAGCTGAAATCTGAAAGGTCCCCAAGCAGGTTCCTCATTGGAACTACTGTGTATTGTTTTTCTTCACTGGGAACCTGGTTGGTTTTTTAAAATGACTGCATTTGTTCCTGCTGTGGATAATACAGTTAGTACCTCCTCTTTCCTCTGCTCTCCCACTCCTCACCCTATTTCTTATCTATGATAAAAGAGCTCAAGATATGTGTGGCCAGGAGAGAAATGGAACAGGAGTTAATTCCTGACATTACTTAACTATAAAGTCAAGTGTCTATTGGAGTAACTGAAGCAGATACTTTGGCATGCTTACCTCAGACAAAGCAGAAAGGCAGTTATGGTAACTGTATTCTATGTTTGAGAAGCTAGAGAAAAGATCAAACATGTTTATTAGAAATCTGAAAGATATATTAAGAAATACAAATTGAGTTTCTGGTCTGAGACAAAAAATAGACCAGATGGTATTAACGGTAGATTAGATGTGGCAGAAGAAAAGATTAGTGAATTTGAAGACATAGTAATAGAAACTATCTAAAATGAAATGCAGACAGAATAAGCACTGGAAAAATAAATGGCATGAGTGAGTTATGGGAAAATTTTAAGAAGCTCAATATAGTTGTAATATTAAAAGAAAAAATGACTAAAAACTTTTTAAATTTGAAGAAAAGTATAAACCCACAGAACTAAGAAGCTCAACAAACACTAAACCTGAGAAAAATGAAAATTTATCCAAGACATGCCATATGAAATTTCACAATAAAAGCTTAAAGCAGCCAAAGAAAAAAGACACCTCATATATAGGAGAACAATGGTAAGGATGACAGCTGTTTTGAATACAATGCAAAAGACAGTGGAGGAATGACTTCAAGTTATCAAAGGAAAAAAAAAAACCTATCAGCCTGAATTCTATACTAGTAAAATATTTTCAAAAGGAAAGTGAAATAAAGATTTTCATGTCACCTTTAATTTTTTTATTTTCTTAAATAACACATTAGTTTTAAATGGAATCTTTTTTATTTTAAAAGAGAGAATTCAATCTTTCTTTTAGGTAATTTTATTTTCCTTCTTGGATGATGTCTTAGCATCTCATTTTTTGTGAGTGAGAAAAAGAAAACCATTTCAGTAAAGTTAAAAGAAAAATAGGCTGGAAGCAATGGCTCACGCCTGTAATTCTAGCACTTTGGGAGGCTGAGGCGGGTGGATCACCTGAGGTCAGGAGTTGGAGACCAGACTGGCCAGCATAGTGAAATTCCATCTCTACTAAAAATACAAAAAATTAGCTGGGCATGGTGGCAGGCACCTGTATCCCAGCTACTCAGGAGGTTGAGGCAGAGATCCCAGGAGGTGGAGGTTGCAGTGAGCTGAGATTGCACCACTGCACTCCAGCCTGGGCGACAGAGAAAGACTCCGTCTCAAAAATAAATAAATAAATAGAAAATAAACGTTTGACCTTACTATCGGTGTCATTATATCCTTCTCAGAACTCCAGTGAGATCATGGACTCCAAGATAAGTGATATAAAAACCAGCTGGCCATTCCCTATAGCAAGCCTAAATAAAGAGTAAAAGATAATTTCAACTTCACTACCCAGCTGGGTAAAAACATTTTAAGCAGTGGGTCACACCTGTAATCCCTGTATTTTGGGAGGCCATGGCGGGTGGATCATCTGAGCTCAAGAGTTCGAGACCAGCCTGGGCAACACAGTGAAACAATGTCTCTGCTAAAATACAAAAAATTAACTGGATGTGGTGGCATGCACTTGTAATCCCAGCTACTTGGGAGGCTGAGGCAGGAGGATTGCTTGAACCCAGGAGGTGGGGGTTGCAGTGAGGCAAGATGGCACCACTATACTCCAGCCTGGGCGACACAGCCAGACTCCATCTCAAAAAAAAAAAAAAAGTTTTTCTGAGAAGTTAAATAATGAGATCTGTTCCCCAACTACAAATCTCAAAGTCGCCTTGTTCTTTTCTCTCCTTGAAGGAAGATTGCAATTTTTTCTAGAGCAATACAGCCACAGAGTTCCTGGATCAGAATATCAGATTCAGATGAGGTTGGGGTAAGATGCTTTGATGCTTTCTAAAAGCAAGGTATTAAGAAAATATCGGCCGGGCGCGGTGGCTCAAGCCTGAAATCCCAGCACTTTGGGAGGCCGAGACGGGCGGATCACGAGGTCAGGAGATCGAGACCATCCTGGCTAACACGGTGAAACCCCGTCTCTACTAAAATACAAAAAACTAGCCGGGCGAGGTGACGGGCGCCTGTAGTCCCAGCTACTTGGGAGGCTGAGGCAGGAAAATGGCGGGAACCCGGGAGGCGGAGCTTGCAGTGAGCTGCGATCCGGCCACTGCACTCCAGCCTGGGTGACAGAGCAAGACTCTGCCTCAAAAAAAAAAAAAAAAAGAAAAGAAAAAAAGAAAATATCTACATATTGAATTGTGAGACTTTCCTTTTCCTCTCACCTCCCAGAGCTTTGCCAGCCAGTCTTAGACCACCTAGGCAGGAGAATGGAGAATCTTTGTAAAAACTGACCACCTAAGGAGATAATACCTAAAACATACTGATATTTAAAGGTACCCACAAGAAATAGTAAGGTCCTTAATCCTAGAAGGAAGTCCATCAACTGTCAAGTCTTGTTTAGAAATGTAAAAACGTTCCATTAACATCAACTATCATCCATCATCTTTTTTTTTTTTTTTTTTGAGATGGAGTCTCCCTCTGTTGCCCAGCCTGGAGTGCAATGGTGTGATCTTGGCTCACTGCAACCTCTGCCTCCTGGGTTCAAGCGATTCTCCTGCCTCAGTCTCCCAAGTAGCTGGGATTACAGGCACTCACCATCATGTCTGGCTAATTTTTGTATTTTTAGTACAGATGGGGTTTCCCCATGTTAGCCAGGCTGGTCTCGAACTCCTGACCTCACCTTAGGTGATCTGCCTCCCTTGACTTCCCAAAGTGCTAACATCATCCATCATCTTAATGGACATGTTAATTAGTTTGCTTTAGTCATTCTATATTGTATATGTAGGTCAAAACATCATATTGGGTACCATAATATATACAATTTTTGAAGTACCCTTAAAACACCATTTTAGTGCCTCACTATTAAATAAGAGTGAAATCCTTAGATTGCTAGATATTTAAGAAAAGCTTTTCATATAAAAGTCAACAACCTAAATAAACAGAGAAAAGGAATGAAGAGGAAACACATAATGCCTGGATCACAAAAGCAGCAATTAACATCCTCAAAGAGATATTCAAGTATGACCATTGCATTTATAAACAAGAACAGGATGCTTTAGAAAAGGAACAGCAAGAGAACAAACAGCAATTCTTGGAAATTGCATAAGGAAGGATATATACC
This sequence comes from Rhinopithecus bieti, assembly GCF_001698545.2. Lineage (NCBI taxonomy): Eukaryota > Metazoa > Chordata > Mammalia > Primates > Cercopithecidae > Rhinopithecus > Rhinopithecus bieti. The sequence continues at coordinate 4,063,875 of NW_016809864.1, read as the reverse complement.
AAATTTTAATATGGGGATTTGAAGATAAAGTTGAGGTATTGACTCAAAAGTATCAAAATGATAAAAGATGGAAAATAAGAGAAGAAGGTAAGAATATTAGAGAGTCTGGAAAATAGATAAATGAAAATGGGAAGAAGAAAATTTCTAAACTCTCAGATTTTTATGATATGAATTTTCAAAACAAAAGGGCCCATTGAGTGTCCACTCAATGAATGAAGAAAAATTCCACACACCAAGCCACCTCATTGTGAATTTTAGAACACTAGCAATAAAGAAGAATTTGTGAAAGCATTCCAAAATTTACAAAATGCCCCAAAGAATGTGGAATTGGAATGGCATTGTGCTTTTCAAGAGCAACACTGTAATCTAGAAGACAATGCAGGATGTCTTCAAAATTCTGAGGAAAAATAATTTCCAATCTCAAATATTCTATGTGGCCAAATGACCTATCAAGTTTGATGGTAGAAAAAAAGAAGTTCCCAGACATACAGGTCTCATTAAATTTATCTTTAAAGCATCCTTTCTTGAAAAGTATGTCCTCCAATAGCAAAAACATGGAATCAACCTAAATGCTTATCAATGATAGACTGGGTAAAGGAAATGTGATACATATACATCATGGAATACTATGCAGCCATAAAAAGGGATGAAATCTTGTCCTCTGCAGTAATACGGGTGAAGCTGGAAACCATCATCGTCAGCAAATTAACACAGGAACAGAAAAGCAAACACTGCATGTTCTCACTCATAAGTGGGATCTAAACGATGAGAACACAGGGACACAGGGAGGAGAACAACACACACAGGGGTCTGTTGGTGGGGTGGCAAGAGGGAGAGCATCAGGAAAAATAGCTAATGCATACAGGGCTGAATACCTAGGTGATGGGTTGATAGGTGCAGCAAACCACCCCGGCACCACATTTACCTATGTAACAAACCTGCACGTTCTGCACATGCTTCCTGGAACTTAAAATAAAATACAAACTTTTTAAAAAGTTGCAAGATTTAAAGTAAACATTCTAAACAAACAAACAAACAAAAAGTATGTGCTCTCCTAAATCAAGGAAGTAAGCCAAGAAAAAGAAAGACATGGAATTTAGGAAATGGAGACTCCAACTTAGGAGAGAGGCAAGGGGAATGACACTGTTTGGGTCTGTGTTCCTGCCCCAATCTCATATCGAATTGCAATCTCCAGTGTTGGAGGTGGGGTCTGGTGGGAGGTGATTAGATCATGGGGGCAGATTTCCCCCTTTGATGCTGTTCTTGTGATAGGGAGTGAGTTAGTCATCCTGAGAACCGGTTGTTTGAAAGTGTGCGGCACCTCCTCCCCGGCTTTCTCTTCCTCCTGCTCCAGCCATGTGAAGTGCCGAGACTCCCCCTTTGTCTTCAGCCATGACTGAAAGTTTCCTGAAGCCTCCTCAGAAGCCAAGCAAATGCCAACATCACACTTCCTGTACAGTCTGCAGAACCGTGAGCCAATTAAACGTCTTTTCTTTATAAATTACCAAGTCTCAGGTATTTCTTTACAGCAATGTGAGAATGGACTAATTTCCAGGGAATTTCCAGGTTAAAGAAGGGGATTTTCAGGATGCTTAAGACCTGTGCAGTGGGCCTTAGCAATGTTAGATGATAATTGGGGAAAGAAGGGCTCCTGCAGAATTGTCTTCAATGAAAATAGTAAAATATCAAAGATAGATCTGCATTTCCCATGTTAATTGCAGATCTGTTCACAACAGCCAAGATTTGGAAGCAACCAAAGTGTCCATCAACAGATGAATGGGTAAAGAAAATGTGGTACCTATATACAGTGGAGTACTAATCAGCCACAAAAAAGAATGAGGTTCAGTCATTTGCAACAACATGGAAGGCAACAACATGGATGGAATTGGAAGGTCATTATGTTAAACTAAATTATCCAGGCACAGAAAAAACCAAACATGCTCACTTATTTGTGGGATCAAAAAATCAGAACAATTGAACCCATGGAGATAGAAAGTAGAAGGATGGTTACCAGAGGCTGGGAAGGGTAGTCGGGATTGAGGGGAGGTGGGGATGGTTATTGGATACAGAAGATAGAAAGAATGAATAAGGCCTAGTATTTAATAGCACAACAGGATGACTATAATCAATAACAATTTAATTGTACATTTTAAAATAACTGAAAGAGTATAATTGGATTGCTTGGAACACAAAGGTAAGAGTTTGAGGGGATGGATACCCCATTCTCCATGATGTGACTATTATGGATTGCATGCCTGTATGAAAACATCTCATGTACCCAATAAATACATATACCTACTATATACTACCCAAATTAAAAGTAATCAAATAAAGTATCTCTAAGTGTTTCTCATTTGGATCCTTGCCCCATCTTTTTCCTCCCCCACTGGATATGACTAAATTGGTGTAGTTCAGGAATTCTGAACCTAGTTGACACATCTTCCCCTACATTATAGATTGGGAAACCAAATGTACAGGGAACTAAAAATGTTCTTATTATTTCAAGTGTCCTGATCCATGGGCTCCCAGTGAACTGCTCACTCCAGAGATCTAAAGTCAAAACATGATATTAAAATAACTCTTCCCTGCTAAATGCAACAGGAATTAGAAATATCCCTTATTCATTTAAAGGTATTATAGAAGATCAAGAGCTGGACTCTTGAGAATCAATGAGTGGATTTGGGATTATACTGGATTTAAATCTGAAGCTATAACTAACAGAGCTTTAGAAAAAATAAATCTAATCAACACCACGAATTTTGAGGAATAAAAGAGAAGAAAGCTAAAATATATTGGTCACCATTAACATATGCCAAGTCTTGTGCTCAGCATGTAAACTCAATGGAACCTTAGTACATTTTTGTAAAAGTAATGGAAAGATGTGGGAGAACTTTTCCCCAAACTCTTGTGTTTCTGTTATTTCATTGGTTTTCCCAGTTTCAGAGGTATTGATTTGCCCTTTGCTAGGAATTTTGAACCATGATAGAAAAGAAACAGTGGTGGGAGAGAAAGGATGTGGTGGAGTGGAGAAGAAAAGTCAGAGAGATGGCCAGGGAGATCACAGTTTCCCTGGGAAGCTGTGGGACATGAGCCTTTTCTTTCCTCTGTTGTTTTTATGAGCTCTCCTTTTCCTCTTCCTCCTTCTCCTTCCTCCCCTCCTCCTACTTTTCTCCTCCCCCCCTTCTTCCTCGTCTTCCTGTTCCACTTCTTCCTCTTCTTCCTCTTTCTCCCCCTTCCTCTCCTCCTCCTTTTTCTTCTTTGTACAGCTGAGACAACTGGTCCAGAGAGGTTAAATCACTGCCCATGTTTGTATATGTATTAAGTTCTGGAGCCTGGATTTGATTATATGTGATTAAAAGGCCTGCACTTTGCTTACTATAATAAATAATTAGATAGTTCTTATAACTCTGAAAGTACTGGCCCCTCCATATTTTTTTTTTTTTTTTTTTTTTTTTTTTTTTTTTTTTTTTTTGAGATAGGGTTTCCTTCTGTTGCCCGGGCTGGAGTGCAGCGGTGCAATCACAGCTTAGCACAGCCTCAATCTGCTGGGCTCAAGTGATCCTCTCACCTCAGCCTCCTGAGTAGCTGGGACTACAGGTACATGCCACCATGCCTGAATAATTTTTGAATTTTTTGTAGAGTATGGGTCTCTCTGTGTTGCCTAGACTGATTTCACACTCCTGGGCTCAAGCAATCCTCCTGCCTCAGCCTCCCAAAGTGTTGGGATTATACTTGTGAGCCACTGCGCCTGGCCTGTAATTTCTTTATTAGCTCTGTTTTTTTATGAAGCAGAACAGCCATATTATCCCTGAACCGCCAACCTCTAAACCTTTATATGAGAGAGAAATGAAACTATTTGGTTTAAACCACTGATAGTTGGGGCTTCTGTTACTCATCATCCAAACTAATTTAAGTCCTTTGTTCATGGAATTTTCCTTCTTTCAGCAGATCCTTATTAAGAGCTTCCTATATGCCTAGCACTGTGTACTTGCTGGGGACTGAATGGTGAGAAATAATAAACACATTTAGTGGAACACCATTGAGAGCTATCGAAGAAAGAGCCATTTGTTTTTCAAGGTAATTAGAACATTAGTCCATTAACCAACAAATAAATGTGATCTTTATTTATTTATTTATTGAGATGGAGTCTTGCTCTGTCGCCCAGGTTGGAGTGCAGTGGTGCAATCTTGGCTCACTACAACCTCTGCCTCCTAAGCTCAAGTGATTCTATTGCCTCACCCTCCCAAGTAGCTGAGACTACAGGCACACACCGCCACACCTGGCTAATTTTTTGTAGAGACAGAGTTTCACCATGTTGGCCAGGCTGGTCTCAAACTCCTGACCTCAGGTGATCTGCCCACCTCGGCTTCCCAAAGGGCTGGGATTATAGGTATGAGCTACTGCGCCTGGCTTAAATATGATTCTTAAAAATCACATTAGCAAAATGAAAACCGGGGCACTTTGGGAGTGGGATATAGGGCAGAGAAATGAGATTTGAATGTGGGGGAGCCCTAGATGTTTGTGGGACCAGTAAAGGCTGAAGCTATTAAGGCAAGGTGGAATAGGATAGTTGATTTTTTAAAAAAATTATTTCATTTCAATTTTGCCTCAGTCTTTGGGTCCATGGAGGTGGGTATCCAATGCCAGCTGTGGCTGCAGCTGCACCTGGACACATGGCCCTTTCTCTTTGACCTTGTCTGACTGACATACTTTGGAATGGAAGAGAAGGCTTGTTTCTCAGTGCCCCTCAAACAACCAGCCTATTATATGTTTCTGGGAGGGCCTGTGGAGCTCATCTTTGACTGCTAACTAGATGAGATATTACAGGTTTAAAATAACTTTGTGTCACAAGGGTCACTTCAGATGTTTTCAGCCAAGAGCTGCCATTCATCCTAGAGGAACAAAACCCCACAAAGCTATTAGTAGCACAGGAATGAAGACAGATGGAGAGAGGGAAAGAGTGCGATACCCAGCAACTTCAGCCAAAAATATCCACCGTCAGGATGTTGTTCAAATGGCTCTAACTTCAGGAAGGGAAGGAAATGGAGTCAGGAGAAAGGTGAAATGGGGCAGGTGCAAACAAAACACAGAGCTCCTCAAGCTCTTTGGGAAGCTGGTGCTTATTTAATCTGTCAGCCATTCTACAAGTATTTGTTGAGCACCTATTATATGCCTACTGATCACCTATTATGCACCAGGCACTGAGGATCCAATGATGGAAAAAAAAAAAAAAAAAAGAAAAGATCCCTGCCCCTGCGAGTCTCACAAAGAAGCAGAATATGAAAGGTTACAGAGAGTCTTCGGATGGAGGGCAGTTACAGGAAAAGGCAAAAAATAAAAGAGGCTGTTTTTTGAATGCTTGCATTCCTCTTAGTTAATCTCCCACAAAACTGTGAAAGATATTATCATTGTCATCATCTTCATTTTCGAGAAGGAGGTCAGGGCTCAAAAACTTTAGGTAATTGCCCAAAATTGCCTGCTAAGTAGCAAAAAACAGAAACAGAACTCTAACCTCGGTTAGTGTGACTCCGTTACTTAAATAATTGGTGGTTGGATAAATGTCACATATCCATTTTTTGGTTTATTACAAGTAAGGGTCTATCCTGGGCTGACATTCCTCTGAAACCCAGCACACACATAAGCCACTCAAGAATTCTTGGGAATTAAAACTCATTTTAATATTAACTACAGTCAACTTGTATGAGGACGGTAAATCTGCCACTATGTATTAAAACTTGGAATTCAAAGTCATACTGAAATAGCATTAGAAATATTTGGGTTATGCCTTTGCTAACTTAATTGGGCTGCATTTTATGGCCATGGCTTTGATGTTGGCAAATGACTGCTAAGAATCTTTACTACTCGTCATCTATAATTTGAATCTCTAAATTTTTTTCCTGACTGCAAAGTAACGGAACAGATTTTCATACTTCAATCAAATCATACATATCAATAATAATAGATAAAACTGGAATATTACGTGCTATTTGTTTTCCATGTATAATAATATAAATGTCACCTCATTTAATCCTCTCAGCATCCCTCTGAAATCATTCTTATTAACATCATTCCCATCTTTACAGATGAAGAAATTTTGACTCAGTGAGGCTGAGTAACTTCCTCCAGACCACACAGCTGACCAATGACAGAGCCAAGATTTGAACCTAAGCAATACTCACACTGAGCTGCATTAGTCAGGGTTCTCTGGAGGAACAGAACTAATAGGCTATATGTATATATGGAACGGAGTTTTATTAAGGAGAACTGAGTCACACCATCACAAGGTGAAGTCCCACGATAGGCCGTCTGCAAGTTGCGGACCAGGGAGGCCAGTAGTGGCTCAGCGTGAGTCCCAAAACCTCAAAAGTAGGAAAGCCAAAAGTGCAGCCTTCAGTCTGTGGCCAAAGGCTTCAGAGCCCCTGGCAAACCATTAGTCTAATAGTCAAAAAGCTGAAGAACTTGGAGTCTCATGTTCCAGGGCAGGAAGCATCCAACATGGGACAAAGATGAAGGCCAGAATACTTGGCAAGTCAGCTTCGTCCACCTTCTTCTGCTAGCTTTTTCTAGCCGCACTTGGAGCCAAATGGATGGTGCCCACCCACACTGTGGGTGAGTTTTCCTGAGGGTGGATCTTCTTCTCCTGGGTCAACTAACTCAAATGTGAATCTATTCTGACAACACCCAGATACACCTAGAAACAATACTTTGCATCCTTCAATCCAATCACATTGACATTTAATGTTAACCATCACAGGAGCTTAGTAAGTTTCTACCTTCCTCCCATGGAAAGAGAGTCCCCTGCCTTTGGTCTGATTAAGTTAACCAGGAATTAACAAGTATTTGCAGAAGACTGTACTGGGTGGAAGTAAAGTAAAAGATCATTTCCTCTCTTGTCCTATCACTGTTATCTTCAGACTGGAGTACCTCAGTGGGAATTGAGACCACAATCTGGTTGGAGTTGAGAGACCTTCAGTCCAGGGCATCCGAGAGGAATCCCTGTGTAGTACGAGTTGACTAGACATGTGCCATAAAAATCAGCAGGATAGTGGCTTCCTGAGAGGGATTCTGGCTGCATCCTGTGCCACTGAAGTGATGCAATGTACCTGGTGGGAATGGCTGACTGCTCCTCACTCAGGCTTGTAAGATCCATTGTTTTTTTGGATTCTCCCTTTCCAAAGGCCAGAAATGACTTTCCCCATGTGTCATGAATAGGTCAAAGCAGAGCTAAGGCATTTTACTTCAATTTGAGCCTTCCCAACATACTTTCCTTGTTGATTCCAAGAAATGCTCTAGAACAAAGAAACTCTTGTGGAGGTATGACTGCATGGCTATGCGTGAGATGTAAGCTCTGTTAGACATATGAGAAATAGGGTTTTGCAAGCCTTGCAAATGGATTTGCTCCAACTAGGGCCTGGCTGCCCTTAAATATTTTCTGGAGGAAGATTAAGAAAATTGGTGAAGAGTGAGAGGAGCCACTGTTGGGAAGGTGAAACTTTTTTTTTTGAAACTAGATGTCACCGTGGAAAAGAAAAGTCTAGCCCTTTTCAGTCATTGAGTAAAAAATTCAAGCTTTCTGCAGACAAAAAAAAGTAAAGGTATCTTTGTATTTTGCTGGGAAGATATCTGAAAAAGGTACAAAGAGAACAAAAGAGTAAGAAAATCATGAAAAAGAAAAGCAGAGGAAAGGGTGAGGGAGGAAGAGAGAGACAGAGAAAAACTTTAAATATGAATGAATGCAAGAAAGTCAGATGTTAAAGAACATATCAGAAGCAATTACTTTATTTTCCTTTTTGTATTCGTCTGTTCTCACACTGCTGTAAGGAAATACCCGAGGCTGGGTAATTCGTAAAGGAAAGAAGTTTAATTGAGTCAGTTTTGCATAGCTGGGGAGGCCTCAGGAAACTTACAATCTTGGCAGAAGGTGAAGTTAGCTTGGACCTTCTCGCATTGTGGCAGGAGAGAGAAGTGCAAGCAAGGGAAATGCCAGATGCTTATTAAACCATCAGATCTCTTGAGAACTCACTTACTATCATGAGAACAGCATGGAGGAACCCATCCTGCCCCATGATCCAATCACCTCCACCAGGTTCCTCCCTCGACACATGGAGGTTATGGGGATTACAATTCAAGATGAGATTTGCGTGGGGACACAGCCAAACCATGTCACCTTTTTCTGTCTCTCTTGCTGCTTCCTAGGCTGCTTATGGCTATTCATGCAGGTGTCCCACCCACCCTTATTTTAAATGTTTTAATTGACAAAGAAAAATTGTACATTTTATGACGAACAACATGATGTGATGTATGTAGACATATGGCTAACTCAATTCACATACACATTATCTCACATACTTATTCTTTGTGATGAGAACACCTCAAATTTACTCCCTTAGCAATTTTCAAGTACATAATACACTGTAATTAACTATGGTTACCATGTTGTACCATCCATACTTATTCCACTTGGGAACCTTCTAGTGTTCTTCATTGCTTCTGCCTCTATACCCCTCACTTCAACCAATGCCTGCTGGTCCTGATGGTGTACAAATAGAATAAAATGCCTTGGGAGTCAGGAACTGTTGCTTCAAATGCCAAACCTGCTTCACCTAGGTTGTGTGACCTTGGGCAAGCCATTTCCCTTCACTGGGACTCAGTTTTCCCATCAATAAAGTGAAGGGATGGGATTAAACTTAATCTACCATTCTTTCTTGCTGTAAGATTCTATGGTACTCTCTGAATAGACATCTAATCGCCACGGGTCTCTTCCCTTGTTGACTGGAGTGAACATGCCAGTTTTCCTAGCTTCTGTGAGTATTAGAATCACTTGAGATGCCTATTGAAAATACAAATTCCGAGGCACTATCCCAATCCACTGCTTTGGAATCCCCAGGGCAGGGGCCTGGGAAGTGGGGAGAGATATCAAGTGCCCCAAGTGATTTTTATCTTCAGGGGAGTTTGGAAAACAAGACCCTAAACTAATTGGATTTCATGGCTCGTATGGTTTGATGTGCCAGACACTTAATTTCTCCATGACTTAGTTTCCCTGTCTATAATACAGGGAATATAATAGCACCTCTTTTGTTGTTGTGAAGGTTATGCAAGTTTAGCACAATGGCTAGAACACGGTAAGCACTCAACACATATTCTTTCTAATGGACCCTAGGACAAATACACTATTATTTCTATTTTGCAAATCTGGAAATTAGATTCATGTGGGTCAAATTCACTGCCAAGGCATACGTTCTAGGTAATTTGTCAGTGATGCAGGTGTATTTGAACTCAGGTCTACACTGACCCTAATATTTTTGTTCCTCTGTCTATCCCATGTAGTTGCCTGCTATAGTAGAGCAGAAAGGGAGCCAACCCTGACTTAGTCAGATAACTGGTCGATTCAGAAATCTCTTTGGTCAAAGTGGTGGTGGAACTTAATTGGATGATCCATCTGTGTTTGGCAGAAAAGCCTTTGGGTAGCACACTCCTCAGGCTCTTGAATAGTGCAAGTTCTTCCTTCATTGTCATGGTTTTGCTCAAGGGAGTTGTGCAGCCTTTACTCTTCTCCTGAAGGATTTATAATTTAACATATTTCTTTCCTGGCTGACCCAGCTCAGGCTGCATCAGGTTTGATGTGCACTTCTAGTATGATCTCTTATTTATGAGAGGCGTTTTCACAAACAAATAGAGAAGCAGAGTTTTCCATCCCAGATGCAAATGTTTAATTTGCTTCCTAGGCCTGAAACAGGGAGTGATAGTTTGCCTTCTCTGCATTCATATCTGTGTCCGGGTGCATAATTTGCATATTGCATGGACATTTAACTCATTCTCATACTTTGTATCCATGCCAGCTGGTTTGTATACCTGTCAGGCTCAGCTGTGACAATTCACATTTATAGAGAGTACTATGAGCTGAATGTTTGTGGCCACCCTACCCCATATCAACCAAATCTATGTTGAAGTTCTAACCTCCAATGTAATAGTATTTGGAGATAGGGCCATAAAAGAAGTAATTAAGCCTAAATGAGGTCCCAAGAGGGGAACCCTGATATGATAGAATTAATGTTCTTATAAGAAGAAGAGACGAGAACCCTCTCTGTTTCTCTCTCTCCATAATGTGAGCATGCAGTGAGAAGGCAGCAGTCTGCAAGCCAGGGAGAGAGCCCTCACTAGAACCCAACCCTGCTGGCTCCCTGATTTCAGACTTTCATCCTCAAGAACTGTAAGAACCCAACTTCTGTTGTTTAAGGCTCTCACTCTGTGGTATTTTGTTATGGCTACCTGAGCTGACTAAGAAAGAGAGCTATACCACTCTTTGTCCAGATAAGCCAAATCAGACGTACAGATCCACTTAGACCTTGCAAAGGTAGGTGTGCAGTTACTGACTTGAGAAAACCAGAAGAATAAGAAGCAGATGACTTGAGGTAGTTACAACATATTTGGGTTTGGAGGGTTTGAAAAGATAACTTTGAAGGAAAGGAAAATCAGGGGAACTGGTGCCTCCCCACCTGCCCTGGTATGCTCATTATATTTCAAGTCAGAGGTGCTCAATTTGTTTTAAAGTTAGTCCCCTTTAAAACTGTATGCTTTAAATAGTGAATTTTATGTTCTGCGAATTTTGCCTTAAAAAATTTCAAACTGTATTGACATATCACATCAAAGTAAGGATATGAATAAATAAAACATGATTTTTATAGAACACGGCATAGCAGTGATGACAAATGGATGAGATCAGTATGTATAAACATGAATAGATCTTCAACGATAATGTCATGGAAAAATGGATGTTGCAGAAAGATACCATTAAGTAGATAAAATACACAAAACAATACTGTGCTTTGTTTATAGATATTACACAGGGATTTAGTGATATCTAGAATAAAAACAAAGCTTAGAAAATGCTCACCTGATAAAGACAACAGTTGTCTGGAAAGGGTTGATAGAATTGGGAAGAAGTTAAAAGAGAGATTTTTTTTTTTTAACAAGACTAAGTGAGTTTTAAAATATTTAAATACAATATGACTCATATGTAATTGAACATTCACTTTTGTTCATTGTAGATGGTGAGTATATAGGTGTTATTTATATTCTTCTCTATACTTTCCCATATATTTATTCCTGTCATCTAAAATAATGCTAGGGTATGCATTGAATATTTCTGGAAAGCTCACAAGAAATTGGTTACAGTGCTTGTTTCGGGGACAGAAATTGGTAGACTTGGGTGCATTTTTGGAAGTAAGAAGGATACTCATTTCAGCTACGTGAACTTGGGGAAGTTACTTAAAGTTTCCCACTTCATATGTTAAAAGGTAGTAATAATAGAACCTACCTATAGGGATGTAGTGAGAAAAATGAATTCATGTTGAAAAGCGCTCAAAACAATCCCGGGAATATAATTTGTGCTTAATAATAATTATTAGCTATTATTGGCATTTCTAATATTGCGTATAGTATACTCTTTTATCCTGCTTGATTTTTTAAAACTATCTGCTTGACTTATATTTTTAGATTATTTAAAAGAGCAATTAATAAAAACTCTTCCAACGTTTGGTTGTGTTTGAAAAATTAAAAAAAAACAACTGGCATTGCAACTGCATTTATTGACCTAACTCAACTTTACATATATATATATACATATTTTTTTTTTTTTTTTTCTTTTTTTTTTTTGACGACGGAGTCCGCTCTGTCCCCGGGCTGGAGTCGCAGCTGCTCGGATCTCAGCCTGCAAGCTCCGCTCCCGGACGCTTTATTCTCCTGCCCTCAGCTCCCAAGTAGCTGGGACACACAGCGCCGCCACCTCGCCCGGCTAGTTTTGTATTTTTTAGTAGAGACGGGTTCAACGTGTTACCAGGATGTCTCGACCCTGACCTCGTGACTGCCATTCTCGCCTCCAAGGCGGATTACAGCGAGCCCACCCGCGCCCCCCGGCCAACTTGTACATATATTTGCAGATGGCTGTATACAAAAATCTTACGAATATGTGTGTCTGACGTATATCGTACTTTCCAAAGAAATGTAAATTTTCTAGAATAAGTTGGCCATTCCATATCATGTGAAGAACGGAATACAGCTGGCCTGTATTCCTTGCTCTTGAACACAGGATTCTAGAACCCTTAACTTTTTAGGTGAGGAATCAGAAAAGGGCTTTAGTAAGAATTACATTTGAAAGTAGCATGAAGTAGAGCAGAGGTCTTAAACTGGAAACTAGGGGACTGAACTAGCCTACAGATGTGTGCTTTGTTTGACCTGCACCCTGTTTTAAATTTTTTTTGATCAATTAAAAACATTCCTAAATGGCATTTCACTTTGGACAAGTTATTTCGCTTCTCAGAGCTTCGGTTTTCTTATCTGTAAAACTGGGGTTAAAATGCTTGCAAATTTATTATGAGCACTATGGGACATCACAAATGCAAAGCACACAATGCAAAGCATGGCACATCCTAGGTGTGTAGGAAATGGTAGCTTCTATTAATGAATATAGTAAATGCAATGATAAATGTGTTTTCCACCTTAGAGTGTGTCAGAGCCTTTCACTTGGCTAACTCACAGTAAATCACTTTCCAATTTGATCAGTTGTGAAGTGGTGCTGATGGCTTCGCCAATCTACCTAACAGTGAAGTAACAGCCCAGTATATCTAGCCACTAGCTGCCATTATGGCTTGATGTTTACCAAATGTCCTTTGTAGAAGCTGCTCCTTCTCTGAGTGACAGTCCAATAGCTGTGATGAATCTCTTTGGAGAATCTTGGCTTGTCCACCAGTCTCTTCATTGGCCCATACCTGGCATCTAAGTCTCGACTATCTTTGGAATTCAGAAAGTATTTGCAAGACTGGCAGGAGGCTCATAGCTGAAACTCTTTGAGAGTAGGAAAGACAACCATAAATGGAACATCGGAAGGAATGCGTAGCCTGCTGAAGTCCTCGTTGTGGGAACTGTCATTGCCATGCACCTGTATACTAACGATCTCTTCCTATCTTGGACTTCTGTGCGCCAACCTAAGGCTCTTGAGGTGAGAATCCACAGGTTGCTCACATCTGCATTTCTAATTCTAGCACAAGACCAGGCACAGGGACAGGGCTCAGTAAGAGTTATTTGGATGGATCTATGAATAACTGTTTTTTTTAATTTTTAGTATATTTTTATAGAAAATTTCAAACGTACACAAAATAGGGTGACTATATAATCACCTCGCTTCAACAATTAGTATTTGCCAATCTTGGTTTATCTATCCTTGCTGATTTGTTTTTTCTATAATAGTTTAAGGCAAATAAGATAGAGTCTTTCACCTGTAAGTACTTCAGCATGCATCAACAACAGATGAAGACTCTAAAAGCATAACTACAATATCATCATCACCCCCAACAATTTTTTTTTGAGACAAGATCTTGCTCTGTCACTCACGCCAGCACAGTGGTGCCATCTCAGCCCTAGGCTCAAGAGACTCTCCCACCTCAGCCTTCCTCTTCCTCCAGTAGCTGGGACTACAGATGTGCACCACCTCACCCAGCTAATTTTTGTATTTTTTTTAGAGATGAGATCGTACCATGTTGCCCAGGCTGGTCTTGAACTCCTGGGTTCGAGCAATCTGCCCACCTTTGCCTCTCAAAGTGCTGGGATTATTAGGCATGAGCCACTGTGCCTGGCCTCCCAACAAATTTAACAACAATTTCTTATATATCATCTACTATTTGGTTCATATTTAGTATTCCACATTTGTCTTAAAAATATCTTTTTACGGTTTCTTTTTTAGATCAGGATCCAACCTATCCTTATATTTTAACTATGAAAGTGGTATATAATAATACAACTGTAATAGTTAATCCTCTTCCCCAGCCCCTCTTTTTGTTCACGCCATTTACTTGAGTGGAGGGGGTGAAACTGAGTCATTTGTCTATTTTCTTTCCTTTTTTTTCTTTTTTTTGAGACGAAGTCTCGCTCTGTGCCCCAGGCTGGAGTGCAGTGGCGCAATCTCGGCTCACTGCAAGCTCCACCTCCCAGGTTCACACCATTCTCCGGCCTCAGCCTCCTGAGTAGCTGGACTACAGGCGCCTGCCACCGCGCCCGGCTAATTTTTTGTATTTTTAGTAGAGACGGGGTTTCACCGTGTTAGCCAGGATGGTCTCGATCTCCTGACCTCGTGATCCGCCCGTCTCGGCCTCGCAAAGTGCTGGGATTACAGGCGTGAGCCACTGCGCCCGGCCCATTTGTCTATTTTCTATTGTCAATCTCTGATTCTGATTGTAATCCTGTGATTCTGTAACACCTTCCTCTATTCCCTTTATTTTCTGTAAACTAGTAGTTAAAGCTTGAAGTCTTATTTCCTTGTTCAATTTTTGGAAAAAATACCTCTTGGGTGATACTATGTGCCTCCTTTGCATACATCTGGAGACACTGGTTACCCCAATTTTTGTGGTTGAATAATAGTGATTTTCAAGTTAAATAATCTTTTTGTAATTGTTAACTGTAGTTCTCCTGTGGGAAAAAAGAACCTATTTGTTGACTCTGAAATATCATCTATTCACAAAAAGCAGAAGAGATGCTTGATTTCTTTTCCTTTAATTATCAATTTAGAATAATGAGTTGGTGCCCTACCAACTACCAAAGGGTCCAGTTGCTTTTTTATAACTAAGAACTCATGAATTTTATGTAGTTGTTGTGCTCAATCCTTTGTGATCATTTTTTTAATGCTCAAATTGTCTCATTTTTGGCCAATGGAAGTCCCTTCAGGCTAACCTTTGTGTCATTTTGATGCAAACATTTATTTTGATAACTTCTTTGCTTTCAGGCTCACATGCACACACACAAACAGAGAGACAGAGAGAGAGAGAGAGAGAGACAGAGAGAGAGAGAATGTCTCAAGCTTTTATTGTTTATTTCCTATCTTAGTTCTACAGTCAACCATTTCCCCAAGTGGCCCTACTTTCTTCTTATGGACAATGGTATGTAGAGACCACAGTCTGGGCCTAGGGTGCTAATTGCTAATGGACTGAAAATGCCTTTTTAGTATTCAGAACTTAGAAATGTGTACTTTTTTTTGGAAGAAAAAAATAAATCGAGTTCATACTGATATTCTCAATTTAAACAAAAATTATTATTTTAACTTACTTGTGATTTTATATTTGCATCTATTTTCTCACACTGATAATCTAGGTACAAAATAACATTCATATGCATATTTTATACATTTTATATTTATGCATGTGTATGCATAATTCAAAATAAAAATGACTATAGTATTATTAATGCTAAGACTACTGGATATAGTTTAAGTTCTTTTTGTTTTTAAGATTATGCCACTTGGAATATAAGTCAGAATATTCTGTGTCAAAGTCACTTAAAATAATTCCTAATCCCAGCACTTTGGGAGGCCGAGACGGGCGGATCACAAGGTCAGGAGATCGAGACCATCCTGGCTAATACGGTGAAACCCCGTCTCTACTAAAGAATACAAAAAACTAGCCGGGCGACGAGGTGGGCGCCTGTAGTCCCAGCTATTTGGGAGGCGGAGGCAGGAGAATGGCGTGAACATGGGAGGCGGAGCTTGCAGTGAGCTGAGATCCGGCCACCGCACTCCAGCCTGGGCGACAGAGCCAGACTCCGTCTCGAAAAAAAAAAAAAAAAAAAATTCCCTGTGTGATTATGCCAACAACTTGACAAGGTTCCTGTGTTTGAGTTTGCATTCTGCAGCCAACTCTATGACACCAACCTGATATCCTACAGTTCAATTAAATACAATTCTAACTACACAAAGTTAGCATCAGATTCCACAAGTTAAAGGTTAGGGTCTGCAATGAGACTACCTTAGCTCAGATACCAACCATACATGGTGTCTCCAGACTACTCGACCTTCTGCTCAGCTCACCACACTTTTAGGGCTTCCCACAACGCACTCATGTTCAATCACTTGCTAGAATGACTCCCGGAATTCAGGAAAGTGACATAGTTATGATTATCATTTTAATATAAAGGATCCAAATAAACAGTCAGATGAAAAGATATATAAGGTGGCAAGATTTGGAAGGGTCCTGAGTGCAGAAACTTCTGCCTCTGTGAAGTCAGAGTGTGTCTACTTCCTGATATAGCAATATGTTCACCAATCAGGGAGCCCCTTTGAGCCATAGTGTTCAGAGTTTTTATTAAGATCTCTTTACATAGGCATGACTGACTAAATCACTGACCACCTGATTGAACAAGATCTGCAGGCTCCTTCCTCTCCTCAGAGGTCTGGTGGCCAAAAGTTCCAAACCTCTAATCACATTTTTGGTTTTTCTGGTAACCAGCTCCCATCTTGAAGCTTTCTAGAGGCCCTCCACAATTTACTTTATTATCATAATGTATTAGTCTGTTCTCATGCTGCTAATAAAGACGCACCGGAGACTGGGTAATTTATAAAGGAAACAGGTTTAACTGACTCACAGTTCCACATGGCTGGGGAGGCCTCACAGTCATGGGGGAAGGCAAAGAAGGAGCAAAGTCATGTTTTACATGGTGGCAGGCAAGAGAGCATGTGCAGGGGAACTCCCCTTTATAAAACCATCAGATCTCATGAGACTTATTCACTATCACGAGAACAGCAAGGGAAAGGCCTGCCTCCATGGTTCAATTAACTCCCACTTGGTACCTCTCATGATACATGGGAATTATGGGATCTACAATTTGAGATTTGGGTCGGGACACAGCCAAACCATATCACATAACCATGACATTTCTGTCACCTAAGAAAATTGAAGGATTTTTGAAACTCTATGCCAGTAATCAGGAAGAAAGACCTGATATGTGTGTGTGTGTGTGTGTGTGTGTGTGTGTATATATATATACCTCCCCACATGGTTGAATATACACACACACACACACATATACATATATATGCATATATAATATCACATAGTTTATTCTCAATCTAATGCTATTTTTAATAGTGAATATTGCTATTATGACACCGTCCTAATATACATATAAAGAATAGTATTTTGTACGTCAGAAGTGCTCTACTACCTATTTGTGTTTTGATCATAGTCTCTTTGAGACTTATAATAAGCATGTTGCTTCATATTCCTGGTGCAGGAGTTTCATACATGCTTACTTTTTCTTTTACTTTGTTTCTTTTCAGTATTAGGATGACTCCATTTCTCCTCATTTATAATATGTCAGTGTTTCTGCAGTTGGACTTGATAAACGAATATTGGATCAAAGTGAAAAATTTAGGAAAACTCTGAGGATATAAAGGTGTGAGATGTTAGGAAACAGTATAATAAAAACTAATTCTTTCATTTACTAGTAATTTTAATATGTGATTTCCCAGGAAAATCTCACATCAGCTTCACATCTGCTGTTTTGTTTCCATCAGTGATTCTCAAGGCTAGAGGTATATTTCAATCACCTGGCGTTTTTTCAAACAATTACCAAGGCCTGGGCTCTACTCCTTCCCCCATCTGCCTAGATTCAAATTTAATTGTTTCTAATTCAGTTGCGCTGGGACAGACTTTGGGTATTGCTATTATTAAAAATATACTGAGGTGTTAGTATGAACTCATGTTTAACTTACTATATGTACAGATGGTTAATATAGAAGCATTTATAGATAAGTGTGCATTTCCTCAGTTAAAATACATAATACATACATGTTTTTCCTTCTCTGTCAATTGAGAGGGCCTAGGAGCAATGACACCCCAGTGGCAATAAGCACTCCTGAGCCCATATCCAGTTTATTGTCAGGTAAATACCATTCTCCAACAAAAGGAACCAGTGTTCCTGGGAGAGACGACTCATTCTAAGACTGGGGCAAAAAACATACAAGAAAAACTTGGAACATCTTGTAATGCCAAGAAGTAAGGAAGTGTTCAAAAACAAAACAACAAAACAAAAAGCAGAACACCCACAATGAGAAGGGTATGTCAAAGGCATACAGGAGTCCAATGAAAGAGCTCCCAATGGCCAAAGCTGGAACAACTTGAGTATTAAGAGAATAAAGTAGGCCATGCATGGTGGCTCATGCCTGCAATCCCAGCACTTTGGGAGGCTAAAGTGGGAGGATAGTTTGAGTTCAGGAGTTCGAGACCAGCCTGGGCAACATAGTAAGACCTTGTCTCTACAAAAGATACAAAATTAGCCGGGTGTGGTGGTGTGTGCCTGTAGTCCCAGCTACTCGGGAGGCTGAGGTGGGAGGATTGCTTGAGCCTGGGAGGTTAAGGACGTGCAGTGAGCTGAGATCACACCACTGCACCCCAGCCTGGGAGACAGAGTGAAATCCTGTCACAGAAAAAAAAAAAAAAAAAGAAGAAGAAAGTAGATTCGGTTTCTAGCCCAAAGCCTAAAACAAATATCCATGAGTCTATGCTGATATAAGTAAACAATTTAATAAGCAAGTGAATGGGGGAGAACAAACAAATCTCCCCTGCAGAAGAATTCCAAATAATGCATGTGGAAACTCCCTCTTCAAGGAGAGGGAGCATTCATCCTCACTCTTTAAGTGTAGGCTACAGGTAACTTCCTTCCAAAGAAAGAGTACAGCATGAAAAGGAAGAGAAAGAGTAAATTTGCAGTGGACAAACCTGGAAAACACTACTCAATCTGTCATTAAGGTGAACATCAACAGTGATGAGTCGTGTTGATAGCGTGGAATCTTGATATGATTGCAATTTACCACAATGCTCTTCCTCCTGTAAACCCATAACCCAAGTGATATGGTTTTGCTGTGTCCCCACCCAAATCTCATCTTGAATTGTAGCTCCCATAATTCCCACATGTTGTGGGAGGGACCCAACGGGAGATAACTGAATCTTGGGGGCGGTTTTCCCCATACTGTTTTCATGATAATGAATAACTCTCATGAGATCTGATGGTTTTATAAAGGGGAGTTCCCCTACACATGCTCTCTTTGCCTGCTGCCATCCATGTAGTGTGCTCAGTACCATGTGTTATCAGTGGTGCATGGAGCTCCTGGCATGTAGTTATCGTATCTCCAATGTCTGGCATGACACTGAAAGTCACCATAGCAGGTCCTCAGAAAAAGTAGGTAAGATTGAATTAAGTTATTGATATAGTTTGATTGTGTCCCCACCCAAATCTCATCTCGAATTGTAGCTCCCATAATTCTCACATGTTGTGGGAGGGTCCTGGTGGGAGAAATTGAATCATGGTGGCAGTTTCTCTCATGCTGTTCTTGTTGTAGTGAATAAGTCTCACAGGATCTGATGATTTTAAAAGGGGTTTCCCTTTGCACCTGGCTGTCATTCTCTCTTGCCTGCCACCATGTAAGACATGACTTTGCTCCTCCTTGCCTGCTGCCATGATTGTAAGGCCTCCCCAGCCATGTGGAACTGAGTGCATTAAACCTCTGTCCTTTATAAATTACCCAGTATTGGGAATGTCTGTATTAGCAGCATGAAAACAGACTAATATACTAAGTCTAATCATGAGAAAAATATGAGACACATCCCAATGGAGGGACGTTCTGCAAAACACTTGACGAGTTCTCCAACTCTTAAGGTGATCAAAACCAAGTCAACTCTGAGAAACTCCCACAGCCAAGACGAGCCTAAGGATGGAGACAGGATGACTAAACATCATGTGGTCTCCCAGATGGGATCATGAAACAGAAAAGGAATATAAGTAAAGAGTGAGGGAATCTGAATAAACTGTGGACCATAGTTTATAATAATGTGCTGATATTGGTTCATTAATTATGACTGATGCACCATATTAATATAAGATGTTAATAATAGCTGGGCACGGTGGCTCACGCCTATAATCCCAGCACTTTGGGAGGCCGAGGCAGGCGGATCACGAGGTCAGGAGATCAAGACCATCCTGGCTAACATGGCGAAACCCCGTCTCTACTAAAAATACAAAAAAAATTAGCCAGGCGTGGTGGCGGGCGCCTGTAGTCCCAGCTACTCAGGAGGCTTAGGCAGGAGAATGGCGGGAACCTGGGAGACGGAGCTTGCCATGAGCTGAGATTGTGCCACTGCACTCCAGCCTGGGCGACAGAGCGAGACTCTGTCTCAAACAAACAAACAAACAAAAAGATGTTAATAATAGAAAGTCCGGGATGTGCGGTATTCAGAGACTCTGTCCTATCTGCACAATTTTTCTGTAAATCCAAAATTATTTTAAAATGGGAAACTTATTTCAAAAAAACTCTACCCAGCTGTTTTCATGCCTCTTCTTCTTTGCAATATCCCAGAATAAAGGAGAAGAAGAAAATGATTCATTCTACCACAGCTGCAGTATGCAGCTCAAGCATAAATTGGATTATCTAACTGTTAAAGCTAAGGTGTGACTTTCTGATAGGCTTAACATTTTCAGGTGGTATTTACATTTTAAAAGAGGCTCTTATTTACTCAAAACTCCAAATATAATACCCAGGAGATATTTCTGAGCAGAGTTTTTTTGATGTTCTGTATCTGTAACTTTCGTAAGCAAGCCACAAAAATAAGAGCAACACAAAACTTGATTCAGAGACTTCCCAACAGCCTTCCGAAGTCTGCATAGATAAAGTTGATGGCTTTTGACCTAAATATTTGATTAAAAATTTAAAAGACCAAACAAGTAGAGACAAAGCATGGTGTAATGAAAAGATCTTGGCCATGGATGTCAGACAGATCTGTGCTCTAATTATGATGCCAGCACTGTTAATTTGGAGACCGAGGCCATGGTACTTAACTTCTCTTGTCCCTGTGTTCCTTACTTTAAATAAGAATAATCGAAGATGTACTGTGGTGGCTGAGTGATATAATACATATAAAATATCACGTATAGTTCCTACCACACAGGACAGGTTTTGAAAAGAAGATTGTTAATAAGGTGTCATCATCACCATCATCTCCAAGGGATCCTCTGTTTTCAAACTGTGTAAACTGTGACAAATTACTCAATATCCCCACCTCATTTTGCTCATGTAAAATGGAAATAAAAACTCATATTTCATACTTTTACACTGCTGGTGCGAATGCTAATTACTTCAGCCATTGTGGAAAAACATTTGGCGATTTCTGAAAGAACATAAAACAGAACCACCATTTGACCCAGTGATCCCATTATTGGGTATATACTCAAAGGTATATAAATGTTTCTACCATCAAGACACATGCATGCATATGTTTATTGCGGTACTATTCACAATAGCAAAGACATGGAATCAATATAAATGCCCATCAGTGGTAGACTGGATAAAGTAAATGTGGTACTTGTACACCATGGAATACTACACGGTTATAGAAAAGAACAAAATCATGTCCTTTGCAGCAACACGGATGGAGCTGGAGGCCATTATCCTAAGCAAACAAACACAGGAACAGAAAACCAAATACCACACCTTCTCACTTCTAAGTGGGAACAAACCACTGACTACCTATGGACACAAGGGAGGGAACAACAGATACCAGGACGTGCCTGAGGGAAGAGGTTGGGAGGAGGGTGAGGACTGGAAAGCTACCTGTCAGGTACTATGCTTATTACTTGGATGATGAGATAATCTGTGCACCAAAACCTTGTGGCTTGCAATTTACCTGTATAACAACCTTGAACATATACCCTTGAATTTAAAATAAAAGTTAAGGCCGGCGCGGTGGCTCATGCCTGTAATCCCAGCACTTTGGGAGACCAAGTCAGGTGGATCACCTGAGGTCAGGAGTTCTAGACCAGTTGGGCCAACATGGTGAAACCCTGTCTCCACTAAAAATACAAAAAATTAGTCGGGCATGGTGGCAGGTGCCTGTAATCCCAGCTACTCAGGAGGCTGAGGCAGGAGAATCAGTTGAACCCAGGGGGCAGAGGATGTAGTGAGCCAAGATCGCCCCACTGCAGTCCAGCCTGGGCAACAACAGAAAAACACTGTCTCAAAAAAATAAAGTAAAAGTTAATGAGTTCATGTCTTTTGCAAGGACATGGATGAAGCTGGAAACCGTCATTCTCAGCAAACTAACACAGAAACAGAAGACCAAACACTGCATGCTCTCACTCATAAGTGGGAGTTGAACGATGAGATCACTTGGACACAGGGAGAGGAACATCGCACACTGGGGCCTCTCGGGGGGTGGGGGGCAAGGGGAGGGAGAGCAGTAGGACAAATACCTAATGTATGCAGAGCTTAAAACCTACATGATGGGTTGATGTGTGCAGCAAACCACCATGGCACATGTATACCTATGTAACAAACCTGCATGTTCAGCACATGTATCCCAGAACTTAAATTTTTAAAAAAAGTTAAGAAAATACATAAATAAATTTAAAATGTTTGGGAAAAAATGTATGTTCCTTATAGAATTATTAGAAAAACTAATGAAGCAATGTTTTTACTGTGTGTTTTCTCTTGTTTGAACACATCTGTTTATATCCACCTATCTCTATCCATCCACCAATAACTATTTAGCTATGTGTCTAATTTTCCTATGTATCTATCTATCTATCTATCTATCTATCTATCTATCTATCTATCTACCTATCTATCTATCTGATCATCTATCTTTATCATTTAAACAAGCANGGAGGGAGAGCAGTAGGACAAATACCTAATGTATGCAGAGCTTAAAACCTACATGATGGGTTGATGGGTGCAGCAAACCACCATGGCACATGTATACCTATGTAACAAACCTGCATGTTCAGCACATGTATCCCAGAACTTAAATTTTAAAAAAAGTTAAGAAAATACATAAATAAATTTAAAATGTTTGGGAAAAAATGTATGTTCCTTATAGAATTATTAGAAAACTAATGAAGCAATGTTTTACTGTGTGTTTTCTCTTGTTTGAACACATCTGTTTATATCCACCTATCTCTATCCATCCACCAATAACTATTTAGCTATGTGTCTAATTTTCCTATGTATCTATCTATCTATCTATCTATCTATCTATCTATCTATCTATCTACCTATCTATCTATCTGATCATCTATCTTTATCATTTAAACAAGCAGAGTCAAATTACCCTTGAACTTGGTTAACAAAGTAGAGCTGGAAAATTTTCTGTACAGAAACTTGTAATTGTTTTAAACAGTGAGAAGGAATGTGTTTTGAAAAGCTCAAAGGCCTTCTTTGATATTCATGTGTTTCAGATAAAACCCTCAAATAGTGCATATAAATGAGGGAAGTTTTAACCTGCAATAATTAAAGGGAAAACCATTAGTTTTACATGATACTGATATTGTGGGTTTATTACATTTTCTTTGTCTTGAATTTAGAGTGGAAAATAAAGTCAAGTCCAAGGAGGCTGTCTCTACTTAATGGCTGCCTCTAATTAATAATTTTATGAATTGAAAAATTAGTGTTTTCCTACTGATGTCACTGAGTTCAGATTAGAAATCATTGATAATTCTGGATGCTTTGAATCCTAGAGCCAGGAAATACGGCTTTTATTTTTCAATATAGCTGCCCATATTGCAGAATCCTTACAAGTAGTTTGGCAATAAATATTCAAAACTTTATGATCACACTGAGATAAGCCATGCAGCAGTTAAATATCCTTTGCTCTTCTGGTCATCCCACTTTCCACTGGCACCTGCTTAAGCCCCGAGACCCATTTTCTTCTCGTATTCCAGCCAATAAACAGGCAGACACAACAGGTTACATTGTCTGGTGGAGCAGACTCTGAGATCTTTTGGATTCATCAGGAATCTAGCATGGAAAATGAAGGGAAGGGAAGGACCCGGGAAGTGGCCCAGAATCGAACCCTGAACAAGTCCACCTTTTGGAGTCAAGAAGAAGAGGAAGAGCAGCAGATAGATGCAAAGGCAGGGTCAGGGAGGTTGGAAAAACTGAAGAGGTTATAGAAGTTGAGAGAGCTTCACGCCCTCCTATGGCAAGCGTTGCTGAGAAACTGAGTAAAATAAAGACCAAAATGTAAGCATTGGGTTTGACAATATGGAGGTCATTGGCAATACTGTCAAGAGAAGTTTCCATGAAGAAGGGGAGGGAGCTAAGATGGGGAAGGTTACAGGGTGAATGGGAGATGAGGAAGAGGAGTCAACCAGCATCTTTGTATTTGAAAACTTTCATCGGTGAGGTGTGGTGGCTCATGCCTGTAACAACAGCCCTTTGGGAGGCTAAGGCAGGAGCATTGCTTGAAGCCTGGAGTTCAAGACCAGCCTGGGCAACATAGCAATACTCTGTCTCTAACACACACACACACACACACACACATATACACACACACATATATACACACACACACACATATATATATATATAAAAATTAGAAGAATGCATTTATAAGCCCAATACCAAAACTGTATACACATAAACTATATACACATGCCTCGCATTTCACTTAATGGACAACCAGGCATATGAACTCTAGTCCATAGAATCTCACTGCTGCCAGCCCGCCTTGCCCACCTTTCCATGCCTCTATGCTATAGCTCTGCCCCAAGCACCCCCTTTGCAAATTATTCTTCTCTTCGATGCTTGATGCCTTAATGATGAAGTCCTTTTGCTATTCTCCTTCTGAGATACCATTTGAGGTCAAGACTACCAACCCTTCTTCCTGGGAGAAATGGGCTCTCAAGACTCATTGCATGGTAGAGCAAAGCCTTCCTTTCCCTTTTTCAGTGCAACTTAAGCGACCATCATAAGAAAGGATTCAGGTTCTTCCTATGATGTACAAGGCTCTACATGACCACCTGGATCCTGGCCTCTCTGCAAAACTTTCTCAACGCTTCCCCCTTATTTATCTTCCAGTCATATTGGCTTCCTTGTGGGTTCCCGAGCATGTAAATATCTGCCTCGGGGGTTCTTGCACATGCTCTTTCCTGTGCCTTGAGACACTTCCTTGCTGATAGTCACATGGCTGATTCCCTAACCTCATTTTGAACTCTGCTGAATTGCTACCTCAAATGTCACCTTCCCAAACTTTTCCAGCTAAAAGAGCTACTCCTGTCACGCTCTATCCCTTAGTCTCTTACTCTGCATTACTCTATTTTTCACAGTACTTGGAGCTCCCTGACTATATTCTTTTTTTCTTTTCTTTTTTTTTTTTTAGATGGAGTCTCACTCTGTTGCCCAGGCTGGAGTGCAGTGGCACAATCTCAGCTCACCCCAACCTCCGCCACCTCGGTTCAAGTGATTCTCCTGCCTCAGCCTCCTGAGTATCTGGGACTACAGACACACACCACCATGTCTGGCTACGTTTTGTATTTTTAGCAGAGACGGGATTTCCCTATGTTGGCCAGGTTGGTCTTGAACTCCTGATCTTGCGATCCGCCCACCTCAGCCTCCCAAAGGGCTGGGATTACAGGTGTGAGCCACTGTGCCCAGCCTTATTATATTCTTTATTTGGCATCTGTTTACTGTTTATTTCTGCACCACTCCTCCCAAAACCTGAAAGTGAGCTTCATGTGTCTCTCACTATTGTGAACAAGGTCCTCGTACAAAGTGGGTGTTCAATAAACAGCTGTTGAATAAGCTGAAGAATGTGGCTTATTTTTTTCTGAGTTAAAAAACAGTTTTCAAAACTTTTTTTATTGTTATTCATAGTTACTAAGTAAAGAACTAGAGAGTCCAGGAGCCTTGGAGTTGGGGGAGACCTCAGAGAGCATCTGTGTATTATTAGGTGAATCTATGAAAAAAATCCAGAATTAAGCATGTTAGAAGATGCTGCAAATTACCCACTTGGGAATTACAATGCACTTAGAGTAGGTAAGAAGTTCTGCCATAAAGAAAACAGTTTAAAATGACTTAACCTAGCAATGACTGGACTTTGGCTTAAGAGACATTTTCTGACTATGGTATTTTCTTTCTTCCTTCCTTCCTTCCTTCCTTCCTTCCTTCCTT
Source organism: Rhinopithecus bieti (assembly GCF_001698545.2). Lineage (NCBI taxonomy): Eukaryota > Metazoa > Chordata > Mammalia > Primates > Cercopithecidae > Rhinopithecus > Rhinopithecus bieti. Next base: position 4,038,116 of record NW_016809864.1, on the reverse strand, counting down.
CCTTCCTTTCTTCCTTCCTTCCTTTCTTCCTCTCTTTTCTTCCTTTCTTCCTGTCTCTCTTTCTCTCTCTCTCTTTCTTTCCTTTTTTTTCGAGACAAAGTTTTGCTCTGTCACCCAGGCTAGAGTGCAGTGAGTGGCGTGATCTCGGCTCACTGCAACCTCTGCCTCCCTGGTTCAAGCAGTTATCCTGCTTCAGCCTCCCAAGCAGCTGGGATTATAGGCGCCCACCCCCACACCTGGCTAATTTTTTCATATTTTTAGTAGAGACGGGGTTTCATCATGTTAGCCAGGCTGGTCTTGAACTCCTGACCTCATGATCCGCCTGCCTCAGCCTTCCAAAATGCTGGATTACAGGCATGAGCCACCGCGTCCAGCATGACATTTTATTTCTACGAAAATTCTTTTGGCCCTCTGTTTTTGTGGAATATATAGAAATACATAAATGCACAATACAGCATAATGGGGATGGGTCAGTGCAGTGCAGTAATTAAGATAATAGATGCTGAGACCCAGTCTACTTTTATTATGTTTATACTGGTGCCATGGCTTTCAGCTGCATAATTTTGGGGAAATTATTTAGTCCCTCTGTGACTCAGTTTCCTCGTGTGCAAAATGAGGAAGATAAGAGGACCTACTCAATACTGTTGTGATAAGAATTAAATGGATTAATCCGTACTGGCACTTAAAGAAATGCTGGACTCAGGGTAAGTGTCACTAGCTATTAGCAGTTATTACATGTCTATGTTCTTCAATAAAAATAAGTACAAACTCTTTAGACTCTGGTAACTTTAAAAAGCAATGAAATTTCAACCTCATTGCAGTGAACAAGGAATTCTGATCTCCTTTCCAGGAGCTGTTCCTGGGCAGTTGAAATCTCTCTTGCTCATTTCACTGAACACTTAATGATCCCAGGTGACCGCGTGAGGTCGTTATTTCTTCTTGCTAAGCTGTACTACAACTTTTAAAATACATATGCAAAATAGTCACTAAGTCCTGATTATGTAGATACGCAATTGTCTTTCAAAATCTATTCCATTTCCCTCTTTCTTGGCTTCTGTTGGTCTCTGGCCTCCGTGTATCTTTATTTCTGACTCCTGCGTATTTCTGTGTTTATTCTTTTCTTCTTTGTCCACCTGTTTTGCTGTCTTTGTCACTCTTTATCTCTCTCTCATATACATAAAAACAATACACATGGGGGGTGTATGCATAAGTATTTTCTTAGACATGACTTGGCTTCTTGATATACCAACACCCCTCCCCCTATGTTATGAGGAACTGGGATTTGATCACACACACACACCCCTCCATTGACCTGTTTACATGAGCCTCCCTTGAATTGGGTTGAGTGGAAGACGCAGTCCCCCCAAATGACTCCTTGCCTGTAAGTAAGCACTGTAAAAATGGCGGTGTTTGTTTGTAAAAGTGTTCCATTTGGGAGGACATTTCCCCCTTGAAAACCTACCTAAAATTACCCATTTGTGTTTCACCTTTGGCCTCCTTCTGCAACTCAGCCCTACCCAGGGTTAGTCTCCTTTCCTTTCTGGTTTTCAATTATCTTTGGTGGTTTCATTCCCATCTGCAACTTTAGCTGCTACCTAGCAATTCAAATCAGGGTGTTCAGCTTCTGAGATTTTCGACAGAATAGCATATCTGATAATAAGCATTGGTTGACAGGCCCCATCTTCTGTCTACATTGTTTAATGGTGGGAAGAATGAAATATAAACAGCAAACTAAATCATAGTATCTTCTTTCAGGTAATTTTTCTATTAATTCCACAGAGAGGGGAAAACCTGTGATCTTCATCTGAGGAAAGGACATTTTATGCCAGTATTTTTTATCAAATTTGTCCAGAGTAGATTAGAAGCTGATTTTCAAGATATCAAACCAATATACAAGAACCTGTCATGGTTGGGCTTGTTTCTGTGGGTTAAAAAAAATAGCCCAACAACTCTTTGACCTGCACAATCTGTCTTTGAAAAATGGTTTCTACGTGTGTGACATATTTGGACCGCCTTGTAAAACACAATTTTATATGACAGTTTTAATATTTCGAACGCTCCATGTTGACGTTTTTATCAGATGGGTTGTTTTTGTTGGCAGTGGGAGTTTGCAAACTGATGAAGAAAATCAGGAAGGAAATTAGCTTGAAGCTGCTGAGTATTTGCGACCAGAAGGTAAACGAAGGAGGTACCAAGTCTAGAAATAATTACCATCACTGCCACAATCCTCCATTAGTGCTGGCAAAAGACCTAGGGTCTGACAGTTAAATTAAAGCTTGCAACCCAGTGAAAAATCAGCAGAAGAAAGCTTGAATTCTGGCAACATCACATTGCATGCCATTTATTGTAGAACTTGACAACTTCGCTCCATTCATAAGATTCACTGGGGGATAAGACCGCTTAGAAATGTAGAAAACAAATTCATCTATGGCAGGCAGTGTTTACAAAGCAATGGCTCAACCTGTTTGCCATCAAAGTAGAAGCTTGCTCAATGGAATTTTTCTTTTGTTACACAGTGTCAAATGATGACTGGAATCTGGAGTTTGAAGTCAAGCAGATTTGAATGTAAAGTCCAGCTGCAACACATATTAGCTGTGTGTCCTTGGACTAGTGACTTAACCTTTCTGAGACTTTTTTCTCACCTTCAAAATATGTATAACAATATCACCTACCTAAATCCGGTTATTGAAGAGAAAATAAAATAATGCATTTAATGTGCATAACACGAGGCCTGACACATCACAGTGATAACTGTAGAAGTTGATCTTATTGTTGTTCAAGCAGATGGTGGAAGAAGAGATTAACTGCAATAGAGACATTTGGGAGCCTGCTTAGAAAACGTGAAAGCCCAGCTTCATCTTGAACTAAGTGTGAGGGACTGACACGTGCATTTGGGTTGGGAGAAGAATGGCAACCTGGGAAGAGGAGCATGCTTGAGCAGATCTGAGGTGGGAGAGTTTATGGCCTATTCAGTGAGATAGAGAAGGGCAGAAAACAGGGAATGGGGCTAGGTGTGGTGGCTCACACTTTGGGAGGCCAAGGCGGGTGGATCAACTGAGGTCAGGAGTTTGAGACCAGCCTGGCCAACATGGTGAAGCCCCATCTCTACTAAATATATAAAAATTAGCCAGGCGTGGTGGCCAGTGCCCGTAATCCCAGCTACTTGGGTGGCTGAGGCAGGCGAATCACTTGAACCGGGGAGGCAGAGGTTGCAGTGAGCAGAGATCGCGCCACTGCACTCCAGCCTGGGTGACAGAGTGAGCCTCCATCCCAAAAAACAAAAACAAACAAACAGACAAAAAACAGGGAATGGCTTTGAGCTATTATAGTTTCAGGACCACTTTTCTCTGTGACTCTTCTGGCACAGGGAGTTGCTTTCCTGAGTAGTCAGGTGACGTGCTGAAAACTAGGTTCTCTAGCCAGGCACAATGGCTCATACCTGTAATTGCAGCTACTTAGGAGGCTGAGGCAGGAACATCACTTTAGCCCAGGAGTTCTAGGCTGCAGTGAGCTGTGATCATGCCACTGCACTCTAGCCTGGGTGTCTGAGTGAGACTCCATCTCAAAATAAATAAATAAATAAATAAATAAATAAATAAATAAGAGTACTACTACTAGCATGTTTGTTGCAGTATTATTGACAGTGGCTAAGAAAAGCAAGAAGCAAATCCTATGTTTTCCCCTTATCATGATAGTTGAATTAATGGACAGGTTTTCTCATTCTGTGGAATATTACACAGCTTTCATAGTAATCATTAATAGTTACAACCTACAATCTGAGCAAGTAGCATTATATTTAACCTGGGCAAGTTGTATACTGTAATGAGACTAGTATAGTTCATTTTTTCAAAAAAGTAGGAAAAAAACCCTTGATTTATATGACCATATATGTTTGTATATAGTTGTATAAACATAGAGAAAGATGACACATAACAGCCTTGTTTCTGTTATGAATCCCTGAATGAGTGTCAGGGATTGAGCAAGGAGGGAGAAACTTGTCTTTTCTTTGTAAACCTCTGTTTTGACTTGTTGCCACAAGCATGCATTTTGTAGCTTGGAATAAAAATCCAATAAAGTATATAAAAAAGGTACTTACCTGCTGAAGGAGGATACAGTAAAAGAAGGGAAGAGTGAAATTGAAGGAAAATTGTTCGAGCCTTAGGCATAGAAAAGGAGAATGATAGCAGCTTTTGTTCATTTATGTGCTGAACTGGCTTAAAATCTACTAAGGGGAAATTTTTCTTCCTTTTTGTGCAGTGAACAGGGGTATTACAAAGTTAATTTATGTGTCTTACCTTGGCATGCAAACTCCCTTGCATGAGGTGGTCGCTGCACATGGGTCCAGCCTCATCTACCACCTTCTCCTTACGTATTAGCATTGTTGAGCTGCTTGCCTGGCAACCCTCTCACTGCCCTCCCCACAGGCATGCACACACAGCCATGCACACACATGCACATTCACGTATGTGCTTCATGCCATTCCTCGCCTCTGTGTTCTTCCTTTATTCCACAATACTCTTCCCACTCCTCATTTTCTGATTAGCTTTCATTCTATAACATTCAACTTGGGAAATACTCCCTCACCCAAGACAGGGATAAGCCCCCCTTATATATGCTTCCTTAAAATCCTGGGCAATCTAGCCCAGCCCTTCCATATGGCCTTGAAATAATTTGCACAGGTACTGTCTGCCCCTCAAGATGAATTTCGTCTCCATCTCTTGCTGGAATCATTTTAATTGGGTTTATGTCCCTTCCAAGCAAGAACTGTCATATACTTCCTCCCAAAATGCTGGGATTTAGGTAAATTCTGTTTGGCTTTTATTTCAGAGGAGGAAACAGAGGCTCAGAACAATTGAGTGAACTGCTCGAGGTCACATGGTGAGGGATGGATAGGATCAAACTTCAAACCCCTATCTTTAACCTCCCACCTTGAGACTTCTCTGCCCATACTGTAAATTGCACAGACAGACACAATCCCGATGACATTAACTAGCGACTCTCCTACTACTATCTAGGTGTGCTATGTATTGGAGTACAGGTTGCCTCAAAAACTCTCAGTTGCTGTATATCCTGATAATTGCATCTCAGTCAGACTCTAATATTCTAATGACCATATGTATGAGTGAGGACGTTTTCAGCTGCAATTAACAAGAAAATCTAACGTCAACGTGTATAATTTTCCCTCAGTATACAGAAGGAGCCCTTCAAGACAAACTTGTCAATACTCCTATCCACCTGGGGCCCAAAAGGCTTTGAAAAAGGAGCCTGATCTGACCTTCTCCCATGATTGATATTTCTGTAAAATAAAGTCAAAAATTAACACACTAGAAACCCAAGAGAGGGCTTCCTTAGGGCCCATTTCCCTCTATCAGTCACCTCTCCAGCTGCCTGGAGTCCCAACCAACTTGCTCTAACTTATACATTGCTTCTAGAGAGAAAAGAGCCCAATAAAAATGATTTTTAACAATAATCATTAAATTATTGAGTATTATTTTGCACAAGGTATTGTGCAAGGCTATGTATCCATGATCTCATTTAATTATCAAAACTATCACGCACACACAGGCATGCCCACTCACTCACTATCACAAGAACAGTGTGAGGTCGGTTTTGTTAATAATTATTGGTATATAGATGAAGAAGTTGAGGCTCAGAGAGGTGAAGTAATTTGCCCAGTCACACAGCCTGTAAGTGTTATAGTCAGACCTGGAAGCTTCTCAGTAAGGATATGGAGTCACTGAGTTACACTCCCATGAGAGGTCATATAGGTTGGGGGAAGGACTTTACCCCAGCAGCAATGGGAAGCCACTGAAGGATTTTGACCAGAGAATACCATGATCATTCTGAAGTAACATTAGAGTAAGATTAGAAAGCTCTAAACTATACAGTGAGTAGGCTTGTCCAAGCTACTACATGAGTTTCTCTGAGAGCCACCTTGAATGCACCCTTGGTTCAACCAAAGAAGCATCCCTTTAATCTGCTTCACACCTTGGATTTCCCGCAGTATTTCATTTCAATGAATGAAACATTTCATCATTTTTAGAAGAGAAAATTAGGAAACCATTAATCTAGATCAGGGTTGAAAAACTACAGTCTATGGGCCAATTTCAGGCTGCTGCCTGTTTTTGTAAATATGGTTTTGTTGAGACACAGCCTCGCCCATTCATGCATACGTTATCCATCATTCCTTTTGCAGTAAGTAGCAAAGCCTGAAGTATTTACTCTCTGGCCCTCCCCAGAAAAAGTTTGTAGACCACCGATCTAGATTAGGGTTTCTCATTCCCAGCATTATTGGTGTTTTGGGATGAATAATTCTTGGTTGTCCGAGTCTGATCTGTGTGTTGTAGGATGTTGCATTAGTCTGTTCTCACACTGCTGTAAAGACATACCTGAGACTGGATAATTTATAAACAAAGGAGGTTTAACTCACAGTTCTGCAGGCTTAACAGGAAGCACAACCAGGAGGCCTCAGGAAACTTACAATTGTGGCAGAAGGTGCAGGGGAAGAAAGGCACATCTTCACAAGGCGGCAGGAGAGAGAGAGAGAAAGAAGGGAAAAGCGCCAATTATCAAACAGCCAGATCTCGTGAGAACTCACTCACTGTCACAAGAACAGCATGGGGGAAACTGTCCCCATGATCCAATCACCTCCCACCAAGTCCCTCCCTTGACATTTGAGGATTACAATTAGAGTTGAGATTTGGGTGGGGACACAGTCAAACCATATCAGATGTTTAGCAGCATCCCTGGCCTCTACCCACTAGACACCAGCAGCACCCTCCCACAGTTGTGACAGCCGACACCCCCAGATGAGAACCACTTAGCTAGACATTTCTGTTCTTTCCAGATCTGGCATTCTAGACATTTATGTTTTTTTGTACTCATTTGAGTGCATGTGCTAGTGTTTAGTCATTGGTTTTTATTGTGCACCTACTATGTGCCATTATGACATTATCATTTTCTCTGAACAGATCTTGTTTGCTCTTCAAACAACTTCAAATATGTCATCTCAGTAATGTGTTTTTAAAACAACTCACTCTCTTGCCAGGTGTAGTGGCTCACACCTGTAATCCCAGCACTTTGGGAGCCTGAGGCAGGTGGCTCACCCGATGACAGGAGTTCGAGATCAGCCTGTCCAACATGGCAAAACCCAGTCTCCACTAAAAATACAAAAATATGCCAGGCGTGGTGGAGCATGCATGTAGTCCCAGCTACTCAGGGGGCTGAGGCAGGAGAATCACTTGAACACAGGAGATGGAGGTTGCTGTGAGCCTAGATTGTGCCATTGTACTCCAGCGCAGGCAACAAGAGTGAAACTCCATCTCAAAAAAAAAAAAAAATTCCCTCTCATTTTTAGAGAGTACATGCTCATTGTAGAACATGTTTGTGGCCTCATTTAAGGTGATGGACAGTGACCTGGGGCATGGGAAAGAGGAGGAGGCTTGATATTGAGGTACCAGGTCTGCTGCTTTAGACAACTTGGCATTAATTGGACAAGTCAATTAACTTTCTCTGAACTTCAGTTTTCTCATCTCTAAAATGGGGACAAGAATAGCTCAGTGAGTGGTTTTGACAATCAAATGAGATAACATCATAGGAAGAGTGGAAATATAAATCATTCCATGGATATTATTTTTATATGCACTCCCAAAGAGTTTAGCAACATTTGAGTAAAAACATCATCCTGACAGAAATTCAGTTGTACACGCAGAATAGGAGAGATACCTCTCTGAAGCACTAAAGTTCTGAGAAAAGTTTATGAAACAAATGACAACATTTTATCAAGCCTCTTTCTGGTAAAGAACTATCACTATGTGACTAATGCATACAGGGGTATGGAGTAAAAGAAAGATGAAATTATGCTACATTTTATGACTTGGTTATTACATAAACTCTTGGGAGCTGGAATATTACTGTAGGGTTAGACAAGAAAATGATACTTGATTATGATGTTTCCAGGCCTGTCGTGTCTGTACAATAATTAAGAAAAAAAGCACAAGTTGAGACTGTAATACTTTCCATTTTCACAATTTCTTTTGTAAATTCTAAGAATTTAGAGATCCTCTGTACCTGTAACATTATCAAGTACTGAAATCCTTGTCTCAAAATCTATTTTATTGTACTAATAGCTAGAGTTGTCTACAGTTTAGATATTTCCTTGTGGCCCTAAGATTTCACAATGGTGTAATCAGGGAGGGATGTAAGCTAATTATCTATGGTTGAATTTTGATTCAGAATCAACTTTCTAGCTGGGCATAGTAGCAGGCACCTGTAGTCCCAGCTACTTGGGAGACTGAGGTGGGAGAACAGCTTGAACTAGGGAGGCGGAGGTTGTAGTGAGCCGAGACTGTGCCCGTAGTCACTCCAGGCTGGGCGACAGAGGGAGACTCTGTCTCAAAATAAAAAAAAAAAAAAAAAAAAAATCAGCTTTCCTTTTTTTTTTTTTTTTTTTTTTTTTGAGATGGTCTAAGCTCTGTCTCCAGGCCTGGAGTCAGTGGCATTACTCGGCTCACTGCAACCTCCACCTCCCAGGTTCAAGGGATTCCCCTGCCTCAGCCCTTCCCCGAGTAGCGGGCCACTTTCAGGCATCGACTGCCAACACCCAGCTTAATCTTTTGATTTTTAGTAGAGACAGGGTTTCACCTGTTGGCCAGGATGGCTTCGATCTCCTGACCTCGTAATCCACCCACCTCGGCCTTCCAAAGTGCTGGGATTACAGGCGTCAGCCACCGCGCCCAGCCAAGAATCAACTTTCTAATGAGAGCTTTTATAATCACACTTTGTGGCTCTATGTGAGGAGAACTTTTTCTTACATGTATATTTATGCATGTGCACACATGGAAATGTGTGTGTTATATGTCAGAAGCTTTCCAGGGAAAATGTGAAAGGTATTCATTCAAATGCTGAAACTAGGCTGGGCATGGCGGCTCACGCCTGTAATCCCAACACTTTGAGAGGCTGAGGCGGGTGGATCGCCTGAGGTCAGGAGTTTGAGACCAGCCTAACCAACATGGAGCAACTCTGTCTCTACTAAACATACAAAATTAGCCAGGTGTGATGGTGCATGCCTGTAATCCCAGCTACTCGGGAGGCTGAGGCAGGAAAATCGCTTGAACTCGGAAGGCGGAGGTTGCAGTGAGCCAAGATCGTACCATTGCACTCCAGCCTGGGCAATAAGAGTGAAATTCCATCTCAAAAAAAAAAAAAAAAAAAAAATTGCTGAAACTGTCAAAAACCTTTCTAATCAGTGTGTATATCCTGGCTGAAAGTCAAAAGTCGAGGTCGCAGCCTACTTTTTCCAATCACCTTCTCTGTGCCTCAGTTTTCCCACCTGTAAAATGAGCACATTGGATAGAACTGAGGTCCCTACTCCTCTCCATCTAGTTCTTCCTTCTCTGACCTCCAGCCCCACTTGAGTTTAGGCCAGTTCAACATGTTCAACTCTAAACACTTTCTCTTTCACCTCTCCCAGACTAACTCATCATCTCCTGCTGACTTTGCTTTTAATAGCATCATCACGGTTACAGGAAAATTTTCCAAAGAAGTAAAATCATGACTCCCATTGTGATATAAAGTAAACGTGTGTACCGGCTTGAAGAGGGGTCCCCGCCAAATTCGTGTCCACCTGTAACCTGTGAATGTGACCTTATTTAGGGATAAGGTTGCTGCAGATGTAATCAAATTACAAGATGAGGTCTTGCCAGATAATGGAGGGTCTTAAATTCAATATCCTTTTTGAGACAGACACATAGAATGCCATGTGAAGATGGAGGCAGAAATGAGAGGTGTGTCCACAAGCCAAAAATTGCTGGCAAGTTCCAGAAGTGAGGAAGAGGCAAAGCAGGATGCTCTGTAGAGCCTTTAGAAAGCATGGTTCTGCAGATACCTGGATTTCAGACCTGCAGATACCTGGATTTTATCCTCCAGAACTGCAACAGAATACATTTCTATTGTCTTAGGCCACCCCCTTTTAGTCATTTGCTACGGCAGCCTCAGCAAACTAATATGCTTGTTAAAGATTTTATTTAACCCATGAATTAAATGAGGAAACCAAGCAACAAACAGTTCCAAGGAAAAGCCAAAGAAACAAAGATTTATAAGAAGGAAAGGAAGGTTAAAATGAATGTACAAATAAATACAAAACTGTTTTTTTCATGGCGAGAGGGAGAAGTTCTTCCTTTATGGACGTAACTCATTTGCATATCTATGGATTAGAATTACTTCTATTGACATCGGTTATTTACAACTGACACAGTTGTAAAATAGCTCCTATAAAATCAAATAACCAGGAAGAACTGATCTTGAAAGCACGCAGTTTTCCATTGCAGCACAAATGTTCCCTTCTCCATTTTCTGGTAATTCAGGTTTAGAAGCTCGGGGTTATTTTTCACTTCCCTTCTCTGCAGTGCTTCTTGTTTTTTTTTGTTTGTTTGTTTGTTTTTTTGAGGCGGAGTCTCACTCTGTCCCCCAGGCTGGAGTGCAGTGGCCGGCTCTCAGCTCACTGCAATCTCCGCCTCCTGGGTTCACGCCATTCTCCTGCCTCAGCCTCCTGAGTAGCTGGGACTACAGGCGCCCGACACCATGCCCGGCTAATTTTTTGTATTTTTAGTAGAGACGGGGTTTCACCGTGTTAGCCAGGAAGGTCCCAATCTCCTGACCTCATGATCTGCCCGTCTCGGCCTCCCAAAGTGCTGGGATTACAAGCGTGAGTCACCGCGCCCGGCTCTGCAGTGCTTCTTACTCAACCCTTGCTTCTTTTCCCTCCTCTGCTTCTCTCCTAGTTTAGCTTTTTCGTGCCTCTTTCTGGATCATTCCTTGAGTGCCTCCAATCCCAACCTTCCACTGAGCCCCAGAACTGACCCAAGACTCCTGTCACTTTGAGGAAGAGGGGAGTGTGACGGGGCTGAATTATGTCTCCCCAAAATTGGTATCTACCCAGAAATCCAGCATATGACCTTATTTGGAAATAGGGTCTTTGAAGACGTAATTAGTTAACGATCTTGAGATCAAGTTCTGGATTTAGGGTGGGCCTAAATCCAATGACCTATGTCATTATAAAAGGAGGAGAGGACATGGTGAGACACAGAGAGAAAGTCATGTGAAGACAGAAGCAGAGATGGGAGTGATGCTGTCACAAGCTACAGAACTCCAGGAGCCACCGAAGCTAGAAAAGGTAAAAAAAGGGCTCTCCACTGGAACCTCAGAGGGAGCACAGCCCTATAGACACCTTGATTTTGACTCAGTGAAATTTGATTTTGAACATTCTGGCCTCCAGAACTGTGAGACAATAAGCTTCTGTTATTTCTAGCCACTAAGTTTGAAGTAATTAGTTACAGCAGCCATTGGACATTAATACAGGGGAGAGGGCAGTGGAAAATAACTGTATTAGTCTATTCTCACGCTGCTGATAAAGACATACCTGAGACTGGGTAATTTACAAAGAAAAAGAGGTTTCACGTGTCTGGGGAGGCCTCACAATCATGGTGGAAGGCAAGGCAAGAGCAAAGTCACGTCTTTCATGGTGGCAGGCAAGAGAGAGAATGAGAGCCAGGCAAAAGGGGAAACCCCTTATAAAACCATCATATCTCATGAGACTTATTCACTACCACAAGAACAGTAGGAGGGAAACTGCCCCCAGGGATTCAATTATCTCCCACCAGGTCCCTCCCACAACATGTGAAAATTATGGGAGCTACAATTCAAGATGAGATTTGGGTGGGGACACAGCCAAACTCTATCAACTTAATTCAATTTTACCTACTTTTTCTGAGGACCTGCTCTGGTGGCTTCTAGTATCATGCCAGGCATTGGAGATACGGTAACTATAGACCAGGAGCTCCATGCCCCATTGATAATACATGGTACTGATCACACTATATGGGCTGATTTGCTTTTTTTTTTTTTTTTTTTTTAGGCTTCTAAATAGATCCTTCCTTCCTTTACACTGTTTGGGTTTTATCATTGTATTGGATCCCTCTTGAAGACCACTGTACATCCTCCCAACCCCACTTCTTATTCCAGATGCTCTTTCAGTGACCAATTCAGAGCAAAGCCATCCTTCTTGAACTGGGCATCCTCCACCCTAGACCCTCGGGTACATCTCCGGCTTCCCAGCTCAGGGCTTCTCTGACACCACAGTGGTAATGGGAGTGGAATGCTGGAACTGACTGACGTTCACCTGGGACCCAGGAATGTGTGTATGTGTGTGTGTGTGTGTGTGTGTGTGTGTGTGTGTGTTCAATGCTTACGGTACTACTCATGGACAATGAAGCTGAGCAGGTAAATGCCTCAGCCAGAGAGTTCTGAGATGCATTTACTCACATTTGCATTTCCACAAATGCAATTCATTAACATTTGCGAACTAAGCGCCTGTCACCCTGGGCAGTGGCCCCCTCATTGTACATGTATGGATTGCTTTCTCTTTTCCCTTTTTCTGCTTCCCTGGACCCTCTCAATCTAACTTCCTACAGTCACTTCTTTAATGAACTACTGCATGCAGGCCCTTGCCACGGACACTGCTCTCAGGAGACCCAGGCTAAGCCAATGTGCCACCTCACCCCATAATGCTTTCCTCCACGAAATCACCCTTCCATGAAACCTCAGGCCTGACTTGCCTTGTGCAGATTTTTCCTTTTTTGCTTGACTAGTGTTGGAGGATTTGCCTCCTTGGGCTGCTCACACTCTGGGCCAGGCCACTTTTTTATTCTTTTAATAATAATAGATAAGGCCAGGCGCAGTGCCTCACACCTGTAATTCTAGCACTCTGGGAGGCCAAGGCGGGCTGATCACCTGAGGTCAGGAGTTGGAGACCAGCCTGGCCAACATGGTGAAAACCCATCTCTACTAAAAATATAAAAAATTAGCTGGGCGTGGTGGTGGGCGCCTGTAGTCTCAGCTACTTGGGAGGCTGAGGCAGGAGAATCACTTGAACCCAGGAGGCAGAGCTTGCAGTGAGCCGAGAGCGCACCACTGCACTCCAGCCTGGGCAACAGAGCGAGACTCCATCTCAAAAAATAAAAAATAAAATAAAAAATAATAATAATGGATTGAAAATAGAAACCTGGACCTTGACTAGGGGCGGGGTAAAATAAGGTGAGATCTACTGGGCTGCATTCCCAGGAAGCTAAGGCGTTCTGAGTCACAGGATGAGACAGGAGGTCGGCACAAGATACAGATCATAAAGACCTTGCTGAAAAACTGGTTGCAGTAAAGAAGCCGGCCAAAACCCACCAAAACCAAGATGGCAAAGAGAGTGACCTCTGGTCATCCTCACTGCTACACTCCCACCAGCACCATGACAGTAGAAATGCCATGGCAACATCAGGAAGTTACCCTATATGGTCTTCAAAGGAGAGGCATGAATAATCCACCCCTTGTTTAGCATATTACCAAGAAATTACCATAAAAATGGGCAACCGGCAACCCTCCAGGCTGCTCTGTCTATGGAGTAACCATTCTTTATTCCTTTACTTTCCTAATCAACTTTCTTTCACTTTACAGACTCACTCTGAATTTTTTCTTTCTTATGTGAGATCCAAGAACCTTCTCTTGGGGTCTGGATACACATCTATTGTGAACCCCAAACAGCTGAGGCAGGTGTCAGTCAATTTAGGAAGTTTATTTTGCCAAGTTAAGGACGTGCCTGTGACACAGCGTCAGGAGGTCCTGATGACACGTTCCCAAGGTGGTTGGGGTACAGCTCGCTTTTATACATTTTAGGGAGACATGAGACATCAATCAACATGTGTAAGGTGTATAATACACAGATTGTACAACTTCAACTGGGGGCTTCCAGGTTAGAAGTAGGTAAGAGACAAAAGGTTGCATTCTTTTGAGTCCTTTATCAGACTTCCACCGAATGCACAATTTAGTCTGGCTCAGTGAATCTGCATTTGTACATAAACAGTAGGGCAGAGGAAGCAATTGGATATGCATTTGTCTCGGGTGAGTCTCAGGAGGACGACTTTTGAGTTCTGTCTGTCCTCTGTCCACAAGGAATTTCCTATGAGCAAATGGTGAGGGAGGTACGTAGCTTCCTACTTTGTCACTATATTATTTAGGAATAAAACGGGAGGCAGTTCCCGGCTTGATTTTTCCCTTTGGCTTAGTGATTTGGGGTCCCAAGATTTATTTTCCTCTCTCTCTCTATCTATCTATTTATCTACCTACTTACCTATGTCAATTGAGAAAAATGACAAAACAATCTCAATCATTTTAGGAGTTGCCAGAGTTAAGGACATGCACCTGGGAGACAGGTCTATGCCTTTCTCCGAAGATGATTTTGAGGGCTCCAAATTTAAAGGGGGAAAGGGCCGGATACTGAGAAGTACACGATTTTCGTTTAAGAACGGAGTGGGGAAAAATACTTACTTATACCTTTGTGTGGCTCTGTGAATCTGTATTTTTTAAAAAATAAGATGACATCGACAAATGGAGCAGAGGAAAAATGCAGGATCTACATTTTTACATAAGATAACGCAGACAAAGTGGAACAAGGGAACAATCAGGTATGCATGTGTGTCTGGTGGGCAGGGGGTGACTGTCCCTCTAAAGATAAGCTATCAATTTACATTGCCATGGTGACATTTTCACAGAAACACCTTAGGGTAAAGATCTGGGAGCTCACTAGGTATTTCCTTGTGGGCAAAATACGGGGAGGCGTGCAGCTTTTCATCTTGTAGCCATCTTATTTGGGAAGCAAAAGGGGGGAGGGGGGCAAGCGACCCAGTTTCTAGCTTGACTTTTTCCTTTAGGTTAGTGATTTTAAGAACCCAAGATTTATTTTCCTTTCACACCTACAAACTTACCCATTTTACTGACCAAACTTCTTAAATAATAAGGGACATTTATACCTGCAACAATTACCCAGAAAAATGCAACTAAAGAAACTTCAGACAATTAACTAAAGAAACTTTAGACAATGAAAAATTCTTCCTTATTGCAGAGGAGCCAGATAATCTTAGAAATAACACATAGACTCTGGAGCACCCTGTTCAAAAGTAATGTTCTCTCCACGAGGAAATAGTATGATACGGGGATCTCAGGGAATCTCTGGACCTCACATGATCAATCGCCGCTCATCAAATTGGGTCAAACATGAGGTTTCTGTTCAAAGATACTGGCCTCATCTAACCCTGTTCAGCCGCTAATTGATAAAATTACGTTGAGATCTTAATATTTAGCCTTTTTCTTTTCCAGTCTTGGGGGCAGGTGTTTGGGTGAGGGAGAAGGGACAAAATGAAGGAAGGTGAACAAGATAGAGCAGTACCTGTTGCTTCCGGGTTCTTCATCACCAACTTACCGGCACGCGGGAAAACGCAGCCTGCGCCCGGGAGAATGCAGATCAACTGAGCATGCGCCACGTGACGTCAATCTAGGAAAACCGAAACCTACCTAGCCACGCCTATGGAAACGCCCCTGTCCCACCCACGGCCCTCCCCTTTCCCTTAACAATGCATAAAAGTCCGCCTCCGGCAGGAGCCGGCTTGTCGGCTCCTCTTACTTGTGGACCGGATGAACTTCACCTGAGAGCGCCTGTGCGACTTCCCTGGCCCCATACCTGAGGACCGACCTCGCCCGAGAGTGTGTGCATATTTGCAATAAAAGGCTGCTGCTTTCTTATGTACTTTGGCCTCACGTTTCATTATTTAGCTCTCCTAAATTAAATTAAACAAAACAGCAGGCATTTTCCTTTTTTGTGTTTGCCAAAAGCAAAAAGTCACATTTATAATCACCTGTGACTTAAACCAGAGGAGATTTAGTATTTCCTACCAAAGAGCAGTTGTTCTTCAGAACACCATGCATTCCCACTGCATTTTGTGAAAATCTCTGCACACGATCAGATTCCCATCCTACAGTTCCTTTTCTTTCTGTTGAATTGTCCCGATGATTATATGAAAGACGATGATCTCAGCGGCTTGTGCTCTGTAGGTGGTGTGATGTAGAGACCTCAGATTTTCTATCTATGCTTCAGTGCCATAGTTTCTAGAGAAAGTTTTTTTTTATGTCCTCTGGCCTTCTGACCACTTATTTACTAATCAGCCTGAGTGTGTTGTATAATTAATCTTTCAAATGATAGCTAGAAGCAAGTCGATGGTGAAGACAGACAGGGCAACTCTTCTCCAAGCATGGATCAGGCGGAGATTACAACATTCATGGGTGTCTTATGGTGGTTAGAAAGTCAGGATGTTAAGATTATAGCCAAGAGGCCAGGCATGGTGGCACATGCCTATAATCCTAGCACTTTGGGAGGCTGAGGCAGGCAGATGACTTGAGCCCAAGAGTTTGAGCCCAGGCTGGCCAACATGGTGAGACCCTTTCTCTACAAAAAATACAAAAATTAGCCAGGTGCGGTGACATGCACCTGAGGTCCCAGGTACTTGGGAGGCTGGGCCCGGGAAGTCAAGGCTGCAGTGAGCTGTAATCACACAACTGCACTCCGGCCTGGGTAACAGGGTGAAACCCTGTCTCAAAAAAAAGATTATAGCCAAGGAACAGAAAGTTCTGGACGGAACTCACTCCTGTCCTCTGGCATTTGCTCAAACTGTATCTTTTTGGACTGAGTATACCAGGACAAACCAGGATAAAGGTCAGTTACTAGGGGAAGGAATATTACAAATGCGTACTCCTAGGACTTAGTCCAGCAGACGCTAAGGGTTTGTGTCTGCGTAGGCACATGTCAACTAAGCATTTGAAAAAGGTAATCAACTGAAGCAGTAATTTTGATTTTGGCAACAACCTACTTCCAAACCCTAGCTGGTCTTACATATGCCCCGGCTGGTCTTAATGGCTCATCTTCTCCACCCTGGATATTGTACCAAAAAATGGCCCTGCCTCTTCCAATCTTTCCACTTTCACACTAGATAGATCTACTTTTCGTGTCATCCCCTTGATCCGAAACATTAAATAACTCCTCAATTCTTACATTTCCTATTGAATAGGGCTTAGCCTTCTTAAATAGGGTTTTTTTTTTTTTTTTTTTTTTTTTTTTTTTGTCTGTACTCCTACCTTTGCCCTGGAAATTTCAGCAGTTGAGGACAACTTTTTTTTTTCCTCTCTCCATGACTCTGGTTAAACCTCTCCCCACTTTTTTTAAACTGAGAAGTTGATTTTTCATAATTTGCAAATTCCTACCTGTTCTATACAGGACATTTTAGTGTTTTCTGCTTCTAAAAGTCTCCCAGAATTTTACCAGTCAGACAAAACCTTTTCTCCTTAAAACTTTTCTTCTTAGACATTGTTTCTGAGAAATGTTTGACTATCACAGACTGTAACTTTTAACAAGTTATTGGTTCACATGTCATAGTCTCCTTAAAGGAGCTGACTTACTATGAATAACTTCAATTTTATAATTTTGTATGTCAGAATCAGCTAATTCCTAGTCCACTTAGGAACGATTCAATTAGCTATGGCATGATCTAATTTTGTAGAAAAGAAAAAAAAAAGAAACTGTAGCAGTTCTTTAAAAAATGGTTGTAAAAAAAAACAAAAAAAAAAACTCATTTAAACCATGGACTTGTGCTCCCTGACAAATTAAGAAACAAAACTCCAGAGAAGTTTGCCTCATCGTATTTCAGAATGTGCTTAGATCTGTGAGGTTCATCCATGGGCTACCATCCTCATTTGCCCAAGATTAAGAACTTTGCTTCAATAGGTTAATCATCTTTCATCTTACATTACTTGAAGTGAACTATATTTAATATTGCCAGTAGAAGACTGCCAATGGAATTAATATGAAACTTGATTCAATAACTGTATTTTTTAATGGATCTGCTGTCAGAAAGAAAAGGGGCTATCTGTGGACCTTGGAAAGGGCAGGGTATTATAAATGTCTTTTTGCTTGGATGTAAGTGAAATATGCATTTTGGCTCTGTACTGACCAGAAATGCTTAAATCCAAGTCACCCAAGGTTTGAACTACTCTCTTTTGATGGCATAAAAATAACTTCCCTGGATCGGTAGTGAACCATTTAGTGTATCAGACTCAATGCACTGATAAATACCTTCTAGTCTCATTTGGTCTATTTCCTATTAAACAAGACCAAGCTTGTAGCTACTCAATATCAAATCAACCATCTGGGGGTTTCTTTGTGGTTGTTTCATAAAGCTGTTAACACAGCTGTGGGCCAATTAATTAATTGACAAAATTAATTGATCTAATTTGGTCATTATTATGCGAGAGAAAGCAATCCACATGCAAGCAACAGAGGTTTACATAATAGCCATTCTCAGGACTCTGGTGTGTGAAGCTGAACTCACTCTCTTCCTTGACTCTCAATCTGTGGCCTCTCTTTTTTTTCTGCTACGCTACATTCTGTTGACTCATACACTGTAATTTTCTTTGTCACTTCCATCTCTAACATTTCTACCCATCGCCTCAAACCTACACAATTACAATACTTTCCAATTAAGCTTCCACCTTCGAGTTTCTCCTCCACGCAAACAAATTTCTTTTAAAAATGATTACTTTTTGTTTACATAAATAATGCATATTCTCCTTATTAAAAGTAAAAACCTTACGGATGTGGTTAAAATCCCTTTGACAGCCTTCTTATCCTCACAATACTATTTCTTTCTCCACTTATCCAAAGGCAGCAGTTGTGTATGTGAACTTCCAGACATGATTCTTTTTTTTTCTTTCTTTTTGAAGCAGAGTCTAGCTCTTGTCACCCAGACTGGAGCGCAAAGGTGCAATCTTGGCTCACTAAAACCTCTGCTTCCTGGGTTCAAGCAATTCTCCTGCCTCAACCTTCTAAGGAGCTGGGATTGCAGGCATGTGCCACCACACCTAATTTTTGTATTTTTAGTAAGAGATGGGGTTTCGCCATGTTAGCCAGGCTGGTCTTGAACTCCTGACCTCAGGTGATCTGCCTGCCTCGGCCTCCCAAAGTGCTGAGATTACAGGCGTGAGCCACCATGCCCGCTGATTCTTGTATTTGTAAAAACACGTGCCAATCGAAAATATGTAGAATAGAAAACGTGTTGAAATGTGTGTGCCTGCATGCATGTACGTGTAAATATATCATGATTTATTTATTTAGCAACATGCTTTTGAAAAAATATTTTACTGTGATAAGAACACTCAACATTACATATCTTAAGAAATGTCGAAGTGCATAGGATTGTCGACTGTATACGGTGTCGAACAGCAGATCTCTAGAACGTATTCGTTCTACTTAACTGAAACTTTACGATTATTACCAATTCTCCATTTCCCTTTCCCTCAGCCCCTAGCAGCCACCATTCCACTTTTTAACTCAGTGATTTTACTATTTTATTTTATTATTATGATTATCATTATTTTTAAAATTTTGAGACGGGGTCTCGCTCTGTTGCCCAGGCTGGAATGCAATGGTGTGATCTCGGCTCACCGCAACCTCTGCACCTCCCAGGTTCAAGCGATTCTCCTGCTTCAGCCTCCTGAGTAGCTGGGATTACGGGCATGCGCCACCACGCTCGAGTAATTTTTGTATTTTTAGCAGAGATGGGGTTTTGCCATGTTGGCCAGGCTGGTCTTAAACTCCTAACCTCAGGTGATCCTCCCACCTCTGCCTCTCAAAGTGCTGGGATTAGAGGTGTGAGCCACCACGCTTGGCCACTATTTTAAATACTTCATATATATAAGATCCTGCAGTATTTGTCCTTCTGTGACTGGCTTATTTCACTTAGCATAATGTCCTCAAGGTTCAGTTCATGGTGTTACATATTGCAAAATTTCCTTCCCTTTGAAGGCTGAATGATATTTCATTGTTCTCTATCCATTCATCTGCTGATGGACACAGGTTGTCTCTTCATTTTGGCTATTGTGAATAGTGCTGCGGTGAACATGAGAGTGCTAACATCGCTTCAAGATCCTGATTTCAATTCTTTTGGAAGAAACTCCTGAAAGAATAAGTGGGGAAAAAGCTTCATGACATTGGTCTTGGCAATGATTTTATGGATTTGACAACAATAGCATAGGCAACAAAAGCAAAAATAGACAAATAAGTCCACAACAAACTAAAAAACTTCTGTACAGCAAAGGAAATTACCCACAGAGAAGAAAAAGCAACTTCAGGAAAGCGAGGAAATATCTGCAAAACATGTATCTGATAAAGGGTTGACTTCTGAGATCTATAAGGAGCTCCCACACTCCATAGCAAGAAATAAAAAATTAATAATCCCATTAAAAATGGTCCGGCCGGGTGCGGGTGGCTCAAGCCTGCAATCCCAGCACTTTGGGAGGCCGAGACGGACGGATCATGAGGTCAGGAGATCGAGACCATCCTGGCTAATACGGTGAAACCCCGTCTCTACTAAAAAATACAAAAAACTAGCCGGGCGACGAGGCGGGCGCCTGTAGTCCCAGCTACTCGGAAGGCTGAGACAGGAGAATGGCGTGAACCCAGGAGGCGGAGCTTGCAGTGAGCTGAGAGCCGGCCACTGCACTCCAGCCTGGGCGGCAGAGCAAGACTCCGTCTCAAAAAAAAAAAAAATGGTCTAAAGCCCTGAACAGACATTTCTCCAGAGAAAACATAAAAGTGGCCAACAAGTATATGAAAAAATGCTCTAAGCCACTAGCCATTAGGGAAATGAGAATCAAAACCACAGTGAGATATAACCTCAAACCTGTAAAAATATCTATTATTAAAAAATTTTTTAAAACAAAAGACAGGCCGGGTGTGGTGGCTCATGCCTATAATCTCAGCATTTTGGGAGGGCAAGGCAGGTGGATCACCTTAGGTCAGGAGTTTAAGACCAGCCTGGTCAACATGGTGAAACCCCATCTCTATTAAAAATACAAAAACTAGCCAGGTGTTGTGGCCGGCGACTGTAATCCCAGCTCATCGAGAGGCTGAGGCAGGAGAATCGCTTGAGCACAGGAAGTGGAGGTTGCAGTGAGCCGAAATCACGCCACCACATTACAGCCTGGGTGACAGAGCGAGACTCCATCTCCAAAAAAAAAAACCACCCACAACAGACAAAAAGTGTTATTGAAGATGTGGAGAAACTGGAACCCTGGTACACTATTGGTATAAGGATTTGCCTTTGCTGTTTTTGTTTGTTTGTTTGCCTTTTTTTTTTTTTTTTTTTTTTTTTTTTTTTTTTTTTTTTTTTTTTTTTTTTTGAGACGGTGTCTTGCTCTGTCGCGCAGGCTGGAGTGCAGTGGCCGGATCTCAGCTCACTGCAACCTCCGCCTTCCGGGTTTACGCCATTCTCCTGCCTCAGCCTCCCGAGTAGCTGGGACTACAGGCGCCCGCCACCACACCCAGCCAATTTTTTGTATTTTTAGTAGAGACAGGGTTTCACCGTGTTAGCCAGGATAGTCTCGATCTCCTGACCTCATGATCCGCCCGCCTCGGCCTCCCAAAGTGCTGGGATTACAGGCGTGAGCCACCGCGCCCGACCTGTCTTTGCTTTTTAATGCTTGATTCAGTTATTCATCTTTCCTTTATAGTACTATATCTATTCCTCCAGGGTAAAAAATTCTATCACCTGTACTTTTGTCTAGGTAAATGGCTTGATTAAGATGGTTTGACAATATTTTTAGCGAGGTTTGGGGCTAGAGTTGGCTCAATGCGAAATGGTGTGGTCACTATGAAAAGAGCATGGTGGTTCTTCAAAAAATTAAAACAAAACTATCATGTGGCAACATGCCTTTTTCACTCAACATTTCACCTTGAAGATCTTTCCATGTTCTTTCATATAGACTGACTTCAGTCTTCTTATCTGCTGCATACTACTCCATAGCACCAGATTTTCAAAGCTTATTAGGCCATTTTCCTGTTGATGGGCATTTAAGCTATTTTAATTATTAAAAGCAATGCAATTTACTTTGGCATCTTTTAAAACATCCCTCGATGCACATTCCTTTATAAAACTTTCAGGGGCTTCCTCTGTAAAGTCCAAATGGCATTTGAGAGGAGGTGTCTCTGATCTGGGCTTCACCTTTTTTTTTTTTTTCTTATTTCTCACTGCCTCCTAACACATCTACCATACTACATGCCCACCACCAAGCCAGTGTTTCCGACCCTTAAATACTCCCTGAGCTACGGCTCATTCTGCATGAACCTCTATCTTTTTATGGTGATCCTATCCTCATCATCATGAATTACCTCTAAAGAGTACTTAACACATCCCAGTCTAAGTGTTTTACAAGTAACCAATTTTTCCTACCACTCTATGCCTGCTTCCATTTCACAGATAATGAAACCAAGGCACAGAAAGGTTACATAACTTGCCCCAAAATGCCTACCTTATGAGTGACAGCCAGGATTCAAATTCAGAACATCTGGATTTAGAGTCAGTGTTCTTAATCATTCATCTGCACATTCTGTCTTCTAAAAACTGTATGCCGCCTGTGCACGATATAGCTCACACCTGTAATCCCAGCACTTTGGGAGCCCAAGGCAGGTGGATCAGGAGTTCATGACTAGCCTGGCCAACATGGAGAAACTCCGTCTCTACTAACAATATAAAAATTAGCTTGGCGTGGTGGCACATGCCTATAATCCCAGATACTCGGGAGGCTGAGGCAGGAGAATTGCTTGAACCCAGGAGGCAGAGGCTGCAGTGAGTGGAGATTGCGCCACTGCACTCCAGCCTGGGTGATAGAGGGTGACTCCATCTCAAAATAATAATAATAATAATAATAATAAATAAATAAATGAAAATCAGCCTTCCCTGATCACCAATCCAGATCTTTACATTTATTCTCCAGTTCAACAAATATTTTAGGGTCCCCCACTATGTGTCACCCTTTATGTTAGTTTTTGGGGATATATTGATGAATGAAATGGTGTCGTTCATAAAATGGCATAGTTTATTAGCCTTGTCAGGCTAATAAATATGACCTTCTGATGCACTGCTATCTGCATCCTCAGTTCCTAGATGCATGCTACTTTATCTTCTTACGCATGTGTTTTGCGTCCTCATATAAACTATAGATGTCTTTGGGGGAATGGTTGTGTTTTTGCTCTTTGGTATCTCTTTTAACCTTTAGCTCATCAGAGTTGCTTAATTAGCATTTAATGAGGATGGTGCTTAACAGACTTTGTCCTGTGTTGACTGTTTTAAGTGTTACCCACAAAAGAATGTATTTGAGATATGGTGCCAGGTAAAGCTAAACCTAAAGACTTGTCCATGAGTCTAACTCCCGCCTCCATGTCCAGAGAATCACTGGATATACTGCTAATACCCACTTTTTGAAGACTTTGATGTCCGCACTGAGGAAGTCGGACGTCAGTATCTAAAGACCATTTGAAGGACCTCATCTGAGGCCTTAAGTTCTTTCAAAGCAGATGAGTCTTGGGGGGCTGAACTGATATAATATGGCTTCAGGGAGCATGAGGACTTTAGAGAAATGTGCAGGGCCAGCCAGTCCTGGCTCTTAGACCTGGAACATCTCACACGAAAAGAGAAGAAGATTAAAAGAGTGCCTGTTCATCAGAGGAGCCATATGTCTATCCCCTTTGCCTTCTGTAAGACTGTTCTTGTTAAACTCACATTTCTATTGCCCACATTTAATATTTAATGCCCTCATACATCCTAAGTAAAACTATTTGTATCTTCAGGATGCATGGCTTGGAAGAACATTCTTCTACATTGCAACATCCCTGGTACCAAATACCATGTACTGTATTTTTCTTTTCTCTCTTTCGCCTAACAGACATTAAGAAGAGAATCAGAGAACCAAGTAGAAATAACAATAACAACATCAACAACAGAGACAACCAAGGAAGTAGAAAGATGTAAGTTTGAGGTTTGGAATTATATGTTCCACATCTTTTGCCATAAAGGGCAGGAAATACAACATGGGAACGAATTTGTTAAAATTGTGTCTTGTTAGTTTACACACCAGACAATACCTTCATCAGCTTTTTGGAGGGTATTTTTTGTTCCTTTTGCCTCAATTCAGTTCCAGCACTGAGACCTAAATACAGTCCATTTACTTGTTCTGAAAAGTTTTATTTTTCTTTAAGTGGAATATTCTTCTTTTATAGGCTTGTCCTACATCATTACACAGAGAAGACAATCTTCTCTGATTCCAGCATGTTGTATTTGTACAGTATTGAGAGGGTATAAACACATCCTTGTCAGATTTCATAGTCTCTACTTTACAGATGAAGGAACTGATAATCAGGAAAACTGATTGCTTAAGTTAGCAATAGAATTAATATTAAAATATGGGTCTTCAAACCCTTGTGCAATTATCAGTTTTCTGCTACAATGCTTTCCTTCTCTACATTGGGGCTATCTTTAAAAATTAATATCAGCATAACCAGAGAGGTCTGTATACTGTTTAATATCATAACCCACTAGTTCCGCATAGACTGGACTCTAATAATACCAAATATCTCTTGGTTTCCCAAACATTTGGTAGTCTTTCTGCCTCCTAGTTTTGAATATGTGGTTCTCTCTTTTCTTCCTGCTCAGCGCCACATGTGTGATGAGAACCTCTTCCTTCCAGACTCAGCTTAAATGTCACTTCCTCTGGGAAGCCTTCCATGCTTTCATTGGTAACTCCAGAATTTTTAGATAATTATGTCATCTAATATTAATCTAAAATGTATAGATTTTCCAAAATAGTAGAGTTTGGATGCTCCTAACACACACACACACACACACAAACTATTTGAGACGACGGATATATTAATTGACTCAATATCGTACCCATTTCACTATGTATGTGTATGTCAAAACGTGTACACTTTTAATACATACAATACAAAAATAAATTTTTAAAAAAGAAAAAAAATGTATAGCGCTCCAATCCAATAGGAGGCTGGAAATCCAGTATCTTTGTCCTGTATCTCCAGGGATTTTTCTCAGAAACTGGGGTGGGAGGAACTTACACTCTCCTGGTTGTCTCTTTCTTTGAGTCTCTGCCTTGGATGGATTTCTCACCTCTTCCTTCTTACCTCCTACAAACTGCTCTCTTCTGTCTACTCCCCTGACCCAGACTAACATGGTCTTCAAAGTACTGCTGACCAACACAGGGTGTCCTGTCCAGCAGATATTTATTTACTTATTTAACTAGATAATTTTTGCTAATAGTTGGAGATGACACAGGAAGCAAAGTAGGCAAGAATTGGAGATGAAATATTAGAATTCGTGATCCCAACAATTCATGAAACATTTCCTGGCACTGGGAATTTCTCACTGGCTCTATCTGTGCTGAGGATTCAGCTTTCTGCATCTTCCCCACCTCCCTGGATGTCTCCTATCCTCTTCATTTGCCAGCTTTGAACTCCTAGTGTTCTTTTGTCTTTCAAATGCAGAGTGTTCTAAATTTCCACTCTCCCCAAATTAGTACCCCAAACTAATCCCTAGACTACTTTACATATCCAAATATTTCATTCAGGTGGTCTGCTGAAAACGGGCCCCCAACTCCAGGTCTGTCTCTTTAGCACCACAATGCATCTGATGTGTGGGCATTATTGTTTTGTTTTGTTTTGTTTTTGAGATGGAGTTTCACTCTGTCGTCCAGGCTGGAGTGCAGTGACAGGATCTCAGCTCACTGCAACCTCTGCCCCCTGCGTACAAATTATTCTCCCGCTTCAGCCTCCCAAGTAGCTGGGATTACAGGCACCCACCACCACTCCTGGCTATTTTTTGTATTTTTAGTAGAGGCAGCATTTTACCATGTTGGCCAGGCTGGTCTAGAACTCCTGACCTCAAGTGTTCCACCCACCTCAATCTCCCAAAGTCCTGGGATTACAGACATGAGCCACCTCACCCAGCTAATGGGTGAGAAAATAGGGTTGGTAGAAGGCAGGCAGTCAAGGGTGCTTTTTTCTTTTCTTTCCATTTATTTCTTTATGGTTTGCATTTCATTTTATGAGTATGTATTGGTTTATTAATTTCTAATAAAAATTGTTAAAGCAAAAGGTTTAAAATGCTCTTTAAAACAAATTATAATTTTCCCCCATTTCTTTGGACAAGAGCCAATCTTTAAATAGGAGTTTCTTTCACAGTGATCTTCTAGGGAGTGGCATCAGGATTGATTCTGTTCCTGTCCGGAGCAAGGCAGGTCTTTTGTTTATGCCAGTTTTCCCAGCTACCACATGAGAAGTCAGAGACTGTATCTTAATTATCTTTCTAGTGAAAGAAAAAAACTGTGCTTCAATGGAAAATTATCCATTGTCTAAAGCATGCTCTTCCAGGTTATTGAATGCTAGCCCTTCAACGTGTCAAGCCATTTGACAACTCTGTAAGTCATAGATAACTGATAGCAAAGTAAAATAATTCCTGACTATAGACATGCAAAAATTCTGTAGAGGTTCAATTATGTACAGTGGAGGTTTACCACTGTAGAAGAGGCCAGTTTTGCCCCCAGTTGCATATTCAATTTGTAACTGTCCCAGGGTTCTTCTTGCCCACTGCCCAGATAGAGCCTATTTATCGAGACAAGGGAAATGCAATGAAGAGTTTAATATGTGTAGAGTGGAATAAACAGGAGACTGGAGTTTTATTGTTACTCAAATCAGCCTCCTTGATAATTTGGAGACTAGGGTATTTTAAAGACAGCTTGGCAGGCAGGGGGCTAGAGAATGGGGAATGCTGCTTGGCTGGGTTGAGGAAGAAACCATACAGGGTCAAAGCTGTCCCTCTTGTGCTGAGTCAGTTTCTGGGGTGGAGGTTGGGGGACACAAGACGAGATGAGCCGGTTTATGATTCTGGGTGGCACCAGCTTGTCCATCAGAATGCAGGGTCTGAAAAATATCTCGAACACCAATCTTAAGTTTTGTAAAGAAATGCTGTCTGGCTGAGAGCAGTGGTTCACATCTATAATCCCAGCACTTTGGGAGGCCGAGGCGGGTGGATCACCTGAGGTTGGGAGTTCGAGACCAGCCTGATCGACATGGAGAAACTCCATCTCTACTAAAAATACAAAATTAGCTGTGCATGGTGGTGCATGCCTGTAATCCCAGCTACTCAGGAGGCTGAGGCAGGAAAATTGCTTGAACCCAGGAGGCAGAAGTTGTGGTGAGCCGAGAATGCACTATTAAGCCCCAGCCTGGGCAACAAGAGCGAAACTCCGTCTTAAAAAAAAAAGAAAAAGAAATGCTATCTACAGGAGCAATTGGGAAGGTTAGGAATCTTGCGGCCCCTGGCTGCATGACTCCTGAGCCACAATTTCTAATCTTGTGACTAATTCATTAGTCTTACAAAGGCAGTCTGGTCCCCAAGCAAGGAGGTGGTTTGTTTCAGGGAGGGGTTGTTATTATCTTTGTTTTAAAGTTAAACTATAAACTAAATTCCTCCCAAAGTTAGATAGCCCATGCCCAGGAATAAAGAAGGGCAGCTTGAAGGTTAAAGGCAAGATGGAGTTGATTAGGTTAGGTTAGGTTTCTTTCATCATTGTATTAGTCCGTTTTCACATTGCTGTAAAGAATTGCGTGAGACTGGGTAATTTATGAAGAAAAGAGGTTTAATTGACTGACAGTTCCACACGGCTTGGGAGGCCTCAGGAAACTTACAATCATGGCTGGAGGCGAAGGGGAGGCAACACACATCTTACACGGTGGCAGGCAAGAGAGACAGAGACAGAGAGAGAGAGAGAGCAGAAGAAACTGCCACTTATGTACCATCAGATCTCATGAGAACTCCTTCACTCTTAGAACAGCATGGGGGGAACGGCTCCATGATCTAATCACCTCCCACCAGGTTCCTCCCTCCATATGTAGAGATTACAATTCGAGATGAGATTTGGGTAGAGGCACATAGCCAAACCATATCAACCATCATAATTTTGTCTTTCAGATTTTGTCTTTCAGATTTTCTCACTGTCATAATTTTAAAGGTGGTTTTCATTCCAATATCCCTCCCCTATACTCGTGTCTAATATTTGCATTCTCATTTGAACTGGTGATAAAGTGTTGCCAGTTCATTTATTAATAAGTTAAATAAATTGTTTAACATGTTTTCACTTTACATCTGTATGATAATCATGATTTTATCTTTTCTGAAAATTTGAAAATAATCCTTTAACAGGTTCTTCATTGCTACTACAAGGAGCAATGCATGGCTGCATGCAATAAATACTTGTTAAATGAATGACTGACAGAATGAATAAATAAAAAACAGGAAAGTAAAAGCTCATTACCATCAAGGTACCATCAGACCAAGAATGTGCATTAACTTCCTAACTAATGTCAATGTTTGTGATAACTTGAATTTTGCCCAAGCCATATTCATTCCTTTTTTTAATTAGAAAAAAACATTATTTAAAAAAATTGAAAAGACAAAAATATATAAAGAATATTAACCATCCCATAATCTCTCTCCAGAGTAGCCACTATTAATTCCTGATTTATTTCCTTCTGGTGTTTTCTTGGCATCTATTCACTTAAGAATTTATGATGTACCTGCTACGTGTCAGGCAGTGGCAGCTATAGCAGTGAAGAAGGCAGACCAGGACCCTGCCCTCTAGAATTAGCCGACATTCTAATTGGTGGGAGGAGAGAAAGAAAAAAAATGAACAAGGTAATCACAGCCTATAAAGAGAGCACGCATGCTTCTCAATGCATATTTTCAATCAGTTTGTGTAAGTTGCAGAATCAGTTTCAACTCGTGTACCTTTTAACAACATCCTATGCTCACAAGCATCAGTATGGCATTTGGCATTGCCATCAGCATCTGATGCTTTCCTTAATACCACCTGTTTCTTCTGCCCTGCTACATGCTATAAGCAAGTCTATAACATTGAAGGTGGTCACCCCTCAAGGTCAACAGCTCTGCTGCTCTGAACTGACTACGAGACTCAGAGTTGGGCTTTCAGTTTTAACATCTTCCCTGGGGAGCAAAAGTAATTTTCCCGCAGGCTAGCAAACAAGAAAGGTATTCCCGAGGTGAGGGGCAGTGATCTTCCAGGGGGAAAGGGGCTACCACTTGGAGACAGTGAAGCAATTATGGCATTAGGAGAAGGTGGGGAACTGAGGCAGCTCGGTTTGACACTGTTCTCTTGAAAAAGAGGCACTCTGGCAGGTACACCACACACATGTGGTGAGAAACCAGTTTCCTGGCATCCAGACTTTGTAGTTCTTTTTTCTTGTCAGAATCCTTCGTTGCCAATTAATGGTTCTACAAACTTGTGATCTTTGATCAATTTTGACAATTTTATCTGACAGTATGTATCTTGGAGATGAGTGTGTGTGTGTGTGCATGTATGTGTGTGGATTTGTGTGTGTATGTGTGGTTTGTGTTTGTATGTGTCTATGTGTATATGTGTGTTTGTGTATGTATGTGTTTGTGTGTATGTGAGTGACTGTGCGTGTGTGTGTGTACATTTTAAGCTAGTTCCCATACAGGAACTTTGCTCTAAGATCGAAAAGAAAGTCCAAAAAATCCAAGACACACACACACACACACACAGACGAAAGTACAATTGTTTGAAAGGCTCACATCTAATTAATTCCAAACAGTTGCTTAGTATTAATTGCAGTGAATTTCCTGTGGACCAAATTCATGAGTATCTTCTTTCTATGAACTGGGATGTGAGATTCATGACTCTATGATATATTATAATGGCCTTTCTTTTTTTTTTTTTTTTTTTTTTGAGGTGGAGTCTTGCTCTGTCACCCAGGCTGGAGTGCAGTGGCCGGATCTCAGCTCACTGCAAGCTCCGCCTCCCGGGTTCCCGCCATTCTCCTGCCTCAGCCTCCCGAGTAGCTGGGACTACAGGCGCCCGCCACCTCGCCCGGCTAGTTTTTTGTATTTTTAGTAGAGACGGGGTTTCACCGTGTTCGCCAGGATGGTCTCGATCTCCTGACCTTGTGATCCACCCGTCTCGGCCTCCCAAAGTGCTGGGATTACAGGCTTGAGCCACCGCGCCCGGCCATAATGGCCTTTCATATGGTTATAGGCAACAATAGTGTCATCCATAATTTCGCTCTCTTTTCTCTCACTTTGTCTCTCCTGTTCTACCTCTGTTTCTTCCTGTCTCTGATTGTGATGTCTTAGATTTTTTTTCTCCCCTAGTTAGTCGCACATAGAAAAATGTCTTAATTCAGACATCTGAAAAAAATTCAGAAGGGCTTTCCAAAGGTAGGCCTTTGAGGGATGTTGCATTTTGATTTTAGAGTAAGTCTTATTCTCTCTCTCTTGCTATATATATGTATATGTATATATACATTGCATATTGCATATATGTTCTTTATATATACATTATACAGACATGCGTGCACACACGTGTGCACACACACACTTTATTATTCCTCCTTTGATATTTCTAGGGGAGTGTCTCAGTTCCTCTCATCCCAATGTTGATTACTGATCTACAATATGCTTCAGACACATTATCCGACATATTGGATTAAGGCCCACTCAGTTGCTATGCCCACAGGGCCCTGGGGTAACATAAGCTAAAAAAGAGACCAGTTGCCTGGTAAAATCTTAGGGGGTGTTATTGCACCAAGCATGACTGTGAGAGGCTTTCTCCAACAGTCTCCTGCTACCAACGCTCTTCCACTCCTTAACCGCCCAGGTGAACACCATCAGGACCGCTGGATAAATGCATTTGCAGCCTTCCCTCCTTTATCCAACAGATTCTCACCCCTCATAATGTCAGACAGATGGAGAGGTTTCCAATTCAGACTTGTTTGGTGGTTATATCCATTCAAATAAACTCTAACCTAGACATCTCTGTCCCAAACCTCTTGAATTTAATATACCTGAAAGAAGAAACGCCTGTCTTTCATCTTTCCCCACCTTTACTTTGTTTCTCCAAAGGCTATGACAGTGCCAAGACGGCAGGCAGATTATTAAATAGGTGAATCTTAAGATGATGACCCATGAAAGGAAGAAAAGGACAATTATATGCACCGGTCTCTTCTGAGCCATCTTTCTCTGCAGTGCCTGGGCAGAGACTCTGGGGGAGATGAGAGGTTTGAACTTTTCTGTCCAAATCAACCAACGATTTTATTTTATTGCTAAGCCTCCCTCAGGATTTAAATTCCTTTCTCTCTGTGTGTAAACATGTATCTCAACTGCTTGGGAGATTGAGGTGGCAGGATTGCTTGATCCCAGGAATTCAAGGCTGCAATGAGCTCTGATTATACCTGTGATTAACCACTGCACCCCAGCCTGGATAACATGGCAAGATCCCATCTATAAATTCTAAAAAATTATACCACAACTGCCTCTAAGCCCTTTGTGTACAGGATTTTCCTGTGGTTTATATGGATTCTTAGGTCTGACCATGTCACCGTCACTCCATAAATGTATGTTTGTTTTTTGATAGCTGGCAATTGGTAGGAATTAGAACATCTCTTTAAGATGTGCAGTTGTTTTAAATGTACTAGTGCTTGTTTTAACAGGATTCCAGCTGCAGTACGTGAAACCCCCTCTTCTACTTGGGGAGCTCAATCAAGAGATGACAGTTGATGACTGAATTCATTTATTCATTCTGCAAACAGTTATTTTCTCCTAGGTTTGAGGGGGACTGTGCTTGGGATGGCAATGAGCCAGACATGATAAGAAGAAATGCTTCCCTTCAAAGGATACATAGTAAGATACGTGAGCAAAGCATTTAAAAAAGCGATAAATCTGCAATGAATTGAAGTGCCAAGTTACTGCTCAAACAAGGAAGCAAATAATTGTGCTTGGCATGAAGAAACACATGCAGGAAACTCGCCATTCCGGCCGGGTACGGTGGCTCATGCCTGTAATCCCAGTACTTTGGGAGGCTGAGGTGGGTGGATCACTTGAGATCAGGAGTTTGAGACCAGCCTGATCAACATGGTGAAACCCTGTCTCTACTAAAAATACAAAAAAAAAAAAAAAAAAAAAAAAAAGCCAGGTCTGGTGGCGCATGCCTGTAATCCCAGCTACTCAGAAGGCTGAGGCAGGAGATTCGCTTGAATGTGGGAGGGAGAGGTTGCAGTGATCTGAGATTGTGCCACTGCACTCCATCCTGGGCAACAGAGCAAGACTCTGTCTCAAAACAAAACTCATCATTCCTAGCATGGTGATAGTTCTCAGTTTGGCTGGGAGTAACAATGTTACTATATCTTAAAACAAGATCGAAGTTCAATTCTCACTTTCATGAAACTGTCCGGTGGCAGGCAGTCTACCAGCTGTGAGGGATGCTTCATGAACATAACTCTTTCTGTCTTTCTACACCATCATGCTCAGCAATGGCTTCCACCTCGTTATTTAACATGGCTGCTTGATGTGCAGCCATCAAGACTGCATTCCAGTTAGCGGGAACGGTCCCAAATCAGGGAAACACGCAGAGCAGAAAACTGATCAACTGATCAGAAGGAACTGGAGGGAAGGTGGGGCTGAAAGAATTTAAAGTCAGAGAAAAGATCCAGGAAATCAGAGAGGCAGGAAGCTTGGAGCAAATACGAAATCTTAGTACTAGAACTATCTTCATATAGACATATTAAATAAAAAGTTCACTTTGGTCATTATGAGGTGGGGGAGGGCCAATGATAGTTAAAGGAAAAGGATGCCACAAAATTATTTTATTTGCAGAAAAGAAAAGAAAACCTGGGCACTACTCCTAAATCACCTTCATCAGCAGCTAGGCCTTTCAAACACATCTGGACTATATCTTGTCTCCTTCTCCCCATCTCTGCTGTGCTCACCCTTGTCCAAACCACCATGATGTCTCATTGAGATTATTGCAACAGCTTCCTGAATAATTTCACTACTTTTGCACCCATCTCCTACAGTATATCCTTCATACACATAGAAACCAGAGTGATTTTTTAAAAGACATAAATTGGCCGGACACAGTGGCTCACATTTGTAATCCCAGCACTTTGGGAGGCCGAGGCAGGTGGATCACTAGGTCAGGAGTTCGAGACCAGCCTGACCAACATGGTGAAACCCCGTCTCTACTAAAATACAAAATTAGCTGGGTGTGGTGGCGTCCGCCTATAATCCCAGCTACTCAGGAGGCTGAGACAGGAGAATCACTTGAACCTGAGAGGAGGAGGTTGCAGTGAGCCGAGATCGTGTCATTGCACTTCAGCCTAGCCAACAAGAGCAAAACTCTGTCTCAATAAATAAACAAATAAATAAAAGCAAAGAAAGNTCCCAGCACTTTGGGAGGCCGAGGCAGGTGGATCACAAGGTCAGGAGTTCGAGACCAGCCTGACCAACATGGTGAAACCCCGTCTCTACTAAAAATACAAAAATTAGCTGGGTGTGGTGGCGTCCGCCTATAATCCCAGCTACTCAGGAGGCTGAGACAGGAGAATCACTTGAACCTGGGAGGTGGAGGTTGCAGTGAGTAGAGATCGTGCCATTGCAACACCAGCCTGGGCAACAGAGCGACACTCCGTCTCAAAAAAAAAAAAAAAAAACATAAATCACACAAATATTATCCACTTGCTTAAAACCCTCCAATGGCTTCTCATATCCCCTAGAATAAAATGAAAACTCGTTACCACACCTTGCAAGGTGAATCTCTACCTCCTGACTGTTTTTATTTCCACTCTTCCATTTACTTACTAAGTTTCTAAAATCTAAAGTTCCTACCTTAGGGCCTTTTGCAGGAGCTATGCTCTCTTCCTGGAATGCTTTCAGAATTTTGTGTAGCTGGTTTCTTCTTGTCATTCAGATCGCAGATTAAATTTCACTTTCTCATCCATTGGCAAGTAGCCACTATCTATTTCATTCTATTTTAATACAATTAAAAAAAAAAACACTCTTTATTTTTTGTTTTGTCTTGTTTCTCCTTCTTCTTTATCTTCTGTTTTCTTCCATAAAGATGGCAGTTCCTTGAGAGCAGGGATCTTATCTCTTGCTCACCACTATATTCTTGCTTAGAGCCTAGTACATCACTTGGCGTATATTAGGTGCTCAATAAATATTTGTGAGTCAAATAGATGTATGTCCCCTCCACCTTAGATTGGAGGCTAGGTGTAATGGTTAATTTTATGTGTTAACTTGACTGGGTCATGGAATGCCCAGATATCTGGTTAAACATTATTTCTGGATGTGTCTGAGAGGATGTTTCTGGATGAGATTAACATTTGATTTGGTAAGCTGGGTAAAGAAGCTCTGTCGTCACCAATGTGGGTGGGTGTTGTCCAATCCATTGAGGGCTTGAATAGAACAAAAACATGAAGGGCGGATTAGCTATCTCTGCCTGACTGCTTGAGCTCACACTTTGGTCTTCTCATGCCCTCAATGCTCCTGGTTCTCAGGCAGACAAAACAGGACTGGAATCTATACCATTGGCTTTCTGCCTCTCAGGCCTTGGAACTATACCATGGGCTTTCTGGGTCTTCTGTTTACAGATAGCAGGTTATGGGACTTCCCAGCCTCCATAATCCTAATCCCCTGAGCCACTACCTTATAATAAATCTCTTTTAAATATATCTTCTATTATTTATCTTTCTCTGAAGAACCCTAATACACCCATCTTCCTTTGGGAAATAAGGGGTGTTTGCATCGACTATAGTTTTTTAAAGCTATTGCAAATGGAACATGCAGTGAGCCATGTGGCTTACAGAGACACTGGTTCCTGGGGTTACTTGCATTCAGCTGTTCCTGCCTGAGTGACAATTATTCTCTCCCAGTCTAGTCAAAGCTATTGATCTCTGAGTGTGAAGCAGGTTCTACAGCCCCAAAGGCAGCTGTAATTAACTGCTTGAGCCTTGAAAAGGTTTTCTGAGCTAAATCATAGCAACTAACATTTGTAAACAGTAGTTAGATGGAAAAGGTAAAATTATATATGTCACCCTGTTTTCTATCGTACACATTTTAAGGTTCAAAGGAATGATATCAAAATGAATATCCCAGTGTTCCCATTTGCACCTGCCTTGAATAAAAGCAAAGAAAAATATTTAAAATATAGTAAGACAAGTGGGTACTTCTCTCCATAAACTAAGACCAGGGATGTTTGAGGAGTAAAAGAATCATGCCAGTGAGACAGTGAGACCCATTTTTCACCTGTCAACCATGCTCAAATGAGTACCCAGTGAGATATCCTATAGAAACTAGTATAGAAATGTAATTCTCACGATAATTTGGAAGATACACACTGCCAGCCCTATTTTCCAGAAGAGGGAAAAGTGAAGCTCAGAAGTAACACACAGTCAAGTCATTCATTCATTCATTCATTCATTCATTCATTCATTCATGAAATGTATGTTAGGTATCTACTATATAACAGAGGCTGTGCCAGGCACTGAGTTTTCCATGATGAGTAAAACAGATGACTTTAAAACATTTATTCTTGTCCAGGCGTGGTGGCTTACACCTGTAATCCCAGCACTTTGGGAGGTTGAGCAGGGCTGGATCGCTAGAGGTCAGAAGTTCGAGACCAGCCTGGCCAACAGAATGAAACCCCGTCTCTATGAAAAATATAAACATTATCTGAGTGCAGTGGCTGGTGCCTGTAGTCCCAGCTACTCAGGAGGCTGAGGCATGAGAGTCACTTGAACCCAGGAGACGGAGGTTGCAGTGAGCTGAGATCATGCCACTGCACTCTAGCCTGGGTGACAGAGCAAGACTCCATCTCAAAAAAGAAAAATCTGAATTATCTCAGATATACTAACAAAGTGTGAAAAGAAAACATATAAGTATCCAGGAACCCAATAAATAGGCAAATAAATAAAATATTACCAATACAATTGAAGGCCCTTGCGTATCCCATTCCCGTTGCACCCCTCCCCTTTCCCTTAGGGGTAAACACTAGTGTAACTTGGGTGTTTATCATCCTTGGGCATTTCTTGGATTATAGTTAATTTTATCTTCTTTTTGCATGCCTACATCTTTGAAACATCCTGCTGTGAATATGTATTTCTTTCAAGAAAGAAAAGCTGTAAAAGTTATTATTTTTATAGACCCAACAGAGATAGTGGAACTCAGCACTGAAAAAAAACAGGGCGAGGTGGCGGGCGCCTGTAGTCCCAGCTACTCCGGAGGCTGAGGCAGGAGAATGGCGTAAACCCGGAAGGCGGAGCTTGCAGTGAGCTGAGATCCGCCAACTGTACTCCAGCCTGGGTGACAGAGCAAGACTCCGTCTCCAAAAAAAAAAAACAAACAAACAAAACAAAAAGGTCCTTCAGGAGCTTGCCGCCAGTGGCCCTCCTTTGTCCTGTTGGGTCCTTTGACGCCAGCGGCCCCAGCTGTCTCTCCTGACACCTCTCCCAAGACCTAGATAACCCCTGGCCAGAAAGGACTCCTTTTCAGGTCCTCTTGTCTCCTAAAAATATTTAAAACACAATGTCTGTTGACGCCTGGAGCTGGGATTGTCAGGCTCCCGGTGGGAATTTGTCCTTGATCTCTTGCTACCTCGTGGACACCCACGTTCTTCTGGTCGACACCGACCAAGGGCAAAGAAGATCAAATGTTCAATCCCAGCAGCAGGGAAGAAAGTCATCCGAATGCATTTCCAATACAAAAGCTGAAATTAGAGTGAAACTTCATCTTGCATTTTTTATGATGTGTGTCTTAGTCAACTTCTGTATTTGCAAAGACAAAGGGAATTAATATTTAATATGGCTATAGTGGAAGGAGAGGGGAATAATCCATTCTCTGCAGTGTTTTTGAACCTTCAATTTTCTTAAAATATCAGCCTTTAATCTCTTGATTATGAGATAGATGTGTCACTGTTCTATTTCTCATTGCTGTTGGGCAAGAACTATTTTATTCTTGGACTCAGGCAGACCTGAGTTTTAGTTCCAGCTCTGTCATTTATGCACTACGTGATCACGGGCTTCAGTTTTCTCTTCTAAGAAACAGGGTAATAATACCTACCTCACAGGGGTGCAATAAGGATTTAGCAAAATAGTCTTGGGGTGCCAGATTGAAAAAAAAGACTCTGAACCCTACAAACCCAGACTATTGACAATTTGCCTCCTGGGGAATGGGGATGGGGAGACTATTTATGTTATAGGAAGGGTAGAAGAAATCTCTTTCATGTGGACAGGCTGGCGTAGAAGAGAAAAGGAATAGTTTGAAATGTTAAAGTTTCTACTTGACCTTCTGTGCTGCTTAGAGACTGAATGAAGCTCAGGATATTTGAGACTTGGCCTTAACAGAGATTTTTGTGTGCGTTTATGAATATGAAGATAGGTCCAAGTCTAGATTGCCCTGCAGAACATGGGAGGGCCTGAGGGTGAAGGAATCTCAGAGAACAGAGAAGGTAGTCTTACAGGAAAGAGACAGCTGAAAAACAAGGCAATGGGGAGCCCAGCCAGCAGAAGGCTGAGTTGAGCTGAGATTTTAGCCCCAGTCCATCCGGACTCCTGGTGTCTGTTTTTTTCCACTGCAGTCTTACCTTTGTCAGACGAAAATATCTGAGGCAGGTCTCAATCAATTCAGAAAGTTTATTTTGCTGAGGTTAGGGATGCACTGTGACACAGCCTCAGGACGTCCTGACGACATGGGCCCAAGGTGGTCAGGGTACAGCTTGCTTTTATACATTTTAGGGAGACATGAGACATCAATCAATATGTGCAAGGTGTACATTGGTTTAGTCCGGTAAGATAGGCGGGACAATTGGAAGGGGAGGGGCTTCCAAGTCATAGGTAGATAAAAGACAAATGGTTGCATTCTTTTAAGTCCTTGATCAGTCTTTCACTGAATATGCAATTTAGTCAATGAATCTGCATTTTTACATAAACAACAGGGCAGAGGAAGCAATCAGGTATGCATTTGTCTCAGGTGTGCAGAGGGATGACTTTCTGTCCTGCACCTGGGAAAATCAGCTATCAATTTACATTGCCAGGGTGAAATTCAACACAAATGTCTTAGGATAAAGATCTTGAGGCCCACAAGGAATTTCCCTGTGGACAAATTGTAAGGGAGGTAGCTCTTTTATCTTTCTAGCTATCTTATTTAGGAATAAAATGGGAGGCAGGTTTGCCTGACACAGTTTCCAGCCTCACTTTTCCCTTGGCTTAGTGATTTGGGAGTCGCAAGATTATTCTTTTGTACCTTCTACACACACACACACACACACACACACACACACACACACACACACTGTCTTGCATCCATTGTCCCACTGCCTGCAATTTTTTGAAACGCAATTTGAATTTTCTGTCTTTTGTATTGCTGATCCCTCTGTCTGGGGAGGGCTCTTCTCCTTCTCACTAGTCTCCTTCTGTTAAAATTTCAACCGGCTTGAAGCCCACCTCAAATGCTAGCTGCCTTCTGAAGCTTCCCTAGTCCCGGGCTACGCCTGCCCTTCCCCCATCTGCTCCTGCTCACCTGTGTCCGACATACACTGTTCACATACTTGGTGCCATCAGGGCCAAGAGAACACTTCCCCTTCATCCTCTGAAGGTTTGCTGGGATTATAGGCACATGCCACCACACCCGGCTAATTTTTGTATTTTTAGTAGAGGCGGGGTTTCACCGTGTTGCACAGGCTGATCTCAACTCCTGATTTCAAGTGATCTGCCTACCTCAGCCTCCCAAAGTGCTGGGTTTATAGGCGTGAGCCACCCCAACTGGCTAACGAACACTTGTTGAGCATTCACTCAGTGCCAGACACTGTGCTAGGTGGTGTGGTTATTACAGTGAACAGGGACAAAAATCCTTGCCCTAATGGAGCTTACAGTCTAGTGGCAAGTGATGGGCAAACATAATAAATGAATTCAAATTACTTAGTATGTTAGAAGATCCTCAGGGATGTAGGAAAAATAATGGTTAGGAGTCAGGCAGATTCAAGAGCCAGGGGTATGGCCTGCAACTTTAAATAGGGTGATCAGGGAAGATGCCATTCTGAACAAAGACTCAAAGGAAGTGCAGGAGAAAGGTATATGAATATGTGGGGAACAGCATTCCATTCAGAGGGAACAGCCAGCACCAAAGCCCTGAGGCAGGAAAAGGCCTGGGACATCTAGCAAGGGGAAGGGTGTGGCTGGGACAGAGTGACCAAGGGTGAGACTAGTCGAGGAGGTTAGAGGGTTCATGGAGGAGGGAACAGGGACAGGGACTCAGGTCCTATAAATCCTTGCAGGCCATTGTGTGATTCTAGGCTTTTACCCAAAGTGAAATTGGGAGGGTCTGGGGACATTTGAGGAGAGGCACAGAGTGGTCTGACTTATATTTTCCCAGGATCATGCTGGCTCTTGTATGGAGAATATCCTGGATGAATGAACGACCAGATGAGCAAATGAATAAATGAATACCTTCTGGGAGGTGAGGTCAGGTTACTTTTCTTTTCCTTTTGAAGTAAAGAGGCATGGCTGGGCGCAATGGCTCACACCTGTAATCCCAACACTTTGGGAGGCCGAGGTGGGTGGATCACCTGAGGTCAGAAGTTTGAGACCAGCCTGGCCAACATGGCGAAACCTGGTCTCTACTAAAAATACAAAAATTAGGCGGGCGTGGTGGCGCACGCCTGTAGTCCCAGCTACTCGGGAGGCTGAGGCAAGAGAATTGCATGAACCCGGGAGGCAGAGGTTGCAGAGGCAGCCATGATTGTGCCACTGCACTCCAACCTGGGGGACAGAGCAAGACTCGGTCTCAAGAAAAAACAAAAACGTGCTGACAGAGTCAGTGCCCTTATATAAAGGCTGGAATATAACAAAAGCCCACCCAGAGTTGTACCCAGGCCTTTCCTGGGCCTTGAAGCATGACAAGATAACAAAGGAATTCTTAACAGGACCCGTTTAGGATTAAACAAGTTTTTATTGAGGGCCTGAAGAAACTCCTCAGGCCTCCACAAACAAGTTTACTGGGGGTCTGAAGGAACTCTCCAAACCTCTGTGATTTAGCAGGAGACAAGATAAGGGTAATCACCCCCAGCATCTGGACCCACTTAGATTAAGTAAAATTTACTGAGGCTCCAGAGGAAGGTCTTCAGGACTCAGATTAGTTATAGATTAAAAGAAGTTAATCACTTATGTCTTTAGATGAATGCACACGTACACATATCCATATAGCTTAGAAGGTATATGAGTGCCAGGAAACTTTGTAATTTTGAGTTGGTCTGGTGATAATTTCCAGACCTTCTCCCTGTAACTGGTTACTGAAATAAAAACTCCCTCCTTTTCTAGTTCATCAGCATCTCGTTATTGGGCCGCGAGAATAAGCAGCTCCACCCTTGGTTTGTTCCGGGAACAATTCTGGCAGCCAAGCCAGTTTGATACATACTGAACCATTATATAGCAAAGAGGTTTGTAAACCGCTCAGTGATTGTCAAATACTAGCTTCTATGACTGTTGTCATTTTCACCTCCTATCACGAACCTGCATCCTTCGTAGGTGGAATTCCAGAGCCAGCTGATAGGTGACATGTGCAGGAGACCCCACACTTAGAAAGAAAACATGTTTGGTTTTGTTATTGGTGGAAGAGATTCCGAGTTACCCCAAGTTACAGCCTATCCTTTCGGGTCTGGTCCGTAGAATTTCAGTACATCCTCAGAAGAGAGACGGACTGAGGGGCATAAGGCAGAAAAAGAGATCGAAGCAAGCTCTAAAACAGGAATGGAAGTTTATTTTAAAAGGTCTTAGAACAGGAAAAAAAGGAAGGTGTGCTTGGAAGAGACCCAAGCGGGAACCTGCAGGTTAAACAGAAAAGATCAAACGCCCCATTTAACCAGGATCCTAGGACTTTGTTTTGTTTGAGACGTAGTCTCGCTCTGTCGCCAGGCTGGAGTGCAGTAGCGCCATCTCGGCTCACTGCAACCGCCGCCTCCCCGGTTCAAGCAGTTCTCCTGCCTCAGCCTCCCCAGTAGCTGAGACTACAGGACCGTGTCACCACACCCAGCCAATTTTTGTATTATTAGTAGAGACGGGTTTTCATCATATTGGCCAGGCTGGTCTTAAACTCCTGACCTCGTGATCCGCCCACTTCGACCTCCCAAAGTGCTGGCTGGGATTACAGGCCAGAGCCAGCGTGCCTGGCTGATCCTAGCACTTTCACAAACTCGCGTCTTTCCCATAATTCCTCCCTTGCGGTTTCCGCATGCTCAGTGCTTTCTGTACCCTTTGGAATTGAACATGCACGGTATGTTTTGGGAGTTATACGCATGCCCATCTGAGACTTTCTTACCTTTTCCGTTGGAGTGTATGGGATATCGTACTTCGCCTTTTCGGTCTTTTTTTTTTCTCTCTCTCTCTTTTTGAGACAGAGTCTCGCTCTGTGGCCCAGGCTGGAGGAAAGCGGTGGTATGTCAGCTTACTTCAACTTCCGCCTCCCGGGTTCAAGCAATTCTCCTGCCTCAGCCGCCTCAGCCTCCCCAGTAGCTGGGATTACAGGTAGCGTGTGATACCACACCCAGCTGATTTTTGTATTTTTAGTAGAGACGGGTTTTCATCATGTTGGCCAGGCTGCTCTTGAACTCCTGACCTCGTGATCCGCCTGCCTCGGCCTCCCAAAGTGCTGGGATTACAGGCGTGAGCCACTGCGCTCGGTTGATCCTAGGACTTTGAAAAAGCTAGCTGCTTTCTTGTAATTTCTTCCTTAAGGTGGACTTTCCGCATGCGCAGTGCTTTCTGTTAGCCTTCGGGATTGAACATGCGCAGTGTGTTTTGGGAGTTATACGCATGCCCATCTAAGGCTGTCTTCCCTTTTCCGGTGCCGTATTTGTCTTTTTTTTTTTTTTTTTTTTTTTTTTGAGACGGAGTCTTGCTCTGGCCCAACCTGGTGTACAGTGGCGGCATCTCAGCTCACTGCAACC
Source organism: Rhinopithecus bieti (assembly GCF_001698545.2). Lineage (NCBI taxonomy): Eukaryota > Metazoa > Chordata > Mammalia > Primates > Cercopithecidae > Rhinopithecus > Rhinopithecus bieti. Next base: position 3,996,536 of record NW_016809864.1, on the reverse strand, counting down.
TCCGCCTCCCGGGTTCAAGCAATTCTCCTGCCTCAGCCTCCCCAATAGATGGGATCCCGGGTTCAAGTAATTATCCTGCCTCAGCCTCGCCAATAGCTGGGATTACAGGCGCGCACCACCACACCCAGCTAATTTTTGTATTTTTAGTAGAGACACGGTTTCATCATGTTGGCCAGGCTGGTCTTGAACTTCTGACCTCAGGTGATCTGCCTGCCTCAGCCTCCCAACGTGCTGGGATTACAGGCGTGAGCCACCATGCCTGGCGGATGCTAGACTTTTGTAAACTCGCGTCTTTGCCGTAATTCCTCCCTTTGGGTGGGCTTTCCGCATGCGCAGGGCTTTCTGTACCCTTTAGAACTGAACGTGCACAGTGTGTTCAGGGAGTTATACGCATGCCCATCTGAGGCTTTCTTCCCTTTTCCGGTGGAGTGTATGGGAGATCAAACTTAGCCCTTTTTGGCTCTCTGTTTTTTGAGAGGGAGTCTTGCTCTGTGGCCCAGGCTTAAGTCCAGTGGCGGGATGGCGCGGGGCCAGCTCACTGCAACCTCTGCCTTCCAGGTTCAAACAGTTCTGCCTCAGCCTCCCCAGTAGCTGGGATTACCGGCGCGCCACGCCGCCAGGCTAATTTTTTGTATTTTTAGTAGAGACGGAGGTTTCATCATATTGGCCAGGCTGGTCTTGAACTCCTTACCTCGTGTTCCGCCTGCCTCGTAATCCACCCGCCTCGGCCTTCCAAAGTGTTGGGAATACAGGCGTGAGTTTCCGCGCCCAGCGGATCCTAGGACTTAATATCAAATTCGCCTCTTTGCGGTAATTCCTCCCTTACCGTGGGCTTTCCGCATGCGCAGTGCTTTCTATATCCTTTGGAATGGAGGATGCGCAGTGTGTTTAGGGAGTTATACGCATGCCCATATGAGGCGTTGTTCCCTTTTCCGGTGGAGTGTATGGGAGACCATACCTCGCCTTTCTTACTGCTCTTTTTTGAGACGGGATCTCGCTCTGTGGTCCAGGCTGGAGTATAGTGGCGGGATCTCGGCTCACTGCAACCTCCGCCTCCCGGGTTCAAGCAATTCTCCTGCCTCAGCCCCCCTCGTAGCTGGGATTACAGTCGCGCGCCACCACACCAGGCTAATTTTTTTGTGTTTTTGGTAGAGACGGGGGTTTCACCATGTTGGCAAGGCTGGTCTCGAACTCCCGACCTCAAGTCATCCGCCCGCCTTGGCCTCCCAAAGGCCATTTTTGTCTATTAACACGCATGCCCAGGAAATTGCTTCTCCTTGGGGTCTGCATTCAGTTAACATTTTAATGTTAACAGGTGTGGACCTTCAGGAAATGGTCTCTTCCTGGCTCTGCTGAATTATTTTTAGAGAGGCAGTGTGGTAATTGCCGAACCAACACCTGACATTTCCAGTGGGGGGCCGGAGAGCCCCCTCCTGCCCTGCTCATGCCCAACTACCTGTAACAGTTTAACACTCTGCTGTCTCCATTTTCAAATTCTTAATAAATTTTTAACAAGGAGCCCCGCGTTTCCATTTACTGCAAATTATTTAATTGGTCCTAGATATAAGGAAAGACACATTACAATGAAGCCAGTTGAAAATTGGCATTTCTTATGCCTGCGTATAGCACTTGATAGAATTATGAACCGTGTCCCCATAGATTAACTCGGTAGTATTTTACATCAACCTTGTAAAATGGATGTTTTCATGTTCAGCGTTCAGATGAAGAAATTAAGCCTCGGAGCGCTTGAGTGACATTCCCAAGGAGCGCAAAACCAGCCAGTGGTAAAACTTAGAGCCTTTTTCCTATAGGAAGTAATGGTTGGTTTACACATTCTTGGGTCCCTCTGAATTAGACCCTCCAAAAGAGAAACTCGGGAATTAGCATTTAAAATAAGCATCTCATGTGATTTTCTTTTTTACTCATCAAAGAAGTTTGGAAAATTTTGGTTTACAGTAATTACGAAACTCATTCGTTCCCAACTTGACTGCAGAACTTCTTTAAAAATTCAGATTTCAAGGCTTTGCTCTGAGATGCTGAATCTGCACCCTTTAAGGCAAGGGAAACTTTTCAATCCATTGCGCAGACCATCTGGATGTTCTTCCTGGGTTTGAAAGTACTGACATCGATGATTGATTTGGACTCTGGCCTGTCAATCACTCAATGACAGCCATCTATCCCTATTCTTTCTGATCATAAAGACTTACAATTTGCCTCTGGGCAACTGGCCTCTGGAGGGTCTCCTAAAAAAGACAACGATAGAGTCCATATGCTTGTGGAAAAATTTATCATCCTAAAGATCAAGAAAAGGGTAGAGGCAGTGAGATCTGTTGATGCCCTCCTTTTCAGAATCTTATATTCTTTATGTTAACCCTTTTTACAAAGCTGGATCCAAGAAAAGTAACTATTTCACTTTTTTTTTTCTTTTGGAGACAGATTCTTGTGCTGTAGCCAGGCTGGAGTGCAGGGGTGCAATCTCAGCTCACTGCAACCTCCGCCGCCTGGGTTCAAGCGATTTTCCTGCCTCAGCCTCCTGACTAGCTGGGACTATAGGCATATGCCACCACACCCGGCTAATTTTTTGTATTTTTAGTAGAGACGGGGTTTCATCATGTTGGCCAGGATGGTCTTCAACTCCTGACCTCATGATCCACCCGCCTCAGCCTCCCAAAGTGCTGGGATTACAGGTGAGAGCCACCTTGCCCGGCCTCTATCTCACTTTTGAAGATCCCAAGTTGGCCAACTTTTACAGACAAAGGAGGGATCTAGTTCTTTATGGTCTTCCAGGACTCCAGGCAAAGGGAATCTAAGGAATTAACAGGAACGTTCTCAAACAGTCAGCTTCCCCAAAGGAAGGGCAATAGGAAAGACTGAAGCAAACACAACATAGAAAAGACAATAGCAAATGTCTGAAGGCAAATGTATCTCCAACCTGGGGATCTGGTTAAAATGCAGATTCCAGCTCAGCAGGCCTGGAGTGGGACCTTGATGCTAAATTTCTAACAAGCTTCCAGGGTGCTTAAGCTGCTGATGCACAAATCACTCTTAGAAGAATGAAATCTTTTTTTTTTTTTTTTTTTTTTTTTTTTTTTTTTTTTTTTTTTGAGACGGAGTCCTGGCCTCTGTCGCCCAGGCTGGAGTGCAAGTGGCCGATCTCAGCTCACTGCAAGCCTCCGCCCTCCAGGTCAACGCCATCTCCTGCTCCAGCCTCCAGTAGCTGGGGAACCTACAAGGCGCCCCGCCACCTCGCCTGGCTAATTTTTGTATTTTTTAGTAAGACCAGGGTTTTTCACCATGTCTAAGCCCCGGATGGTCTCGATCTTCCTGACCCGTCGTGTCCCCCTATCGCCCCAAAGTGCTGGGATGACAGGCTTGAGCCACCGCGCCCGGCCAGAAGAATGAAATCTTAAAGTGTTTCGTTTTAAGATGACTGACAAGTCCCTGGCATTGTGAATGGGGGATAAAAACAAATCTCCAACATTCCTCTTGTCCAGATAATAAATTCCATGTCATTTGTAATATTAAAGCACTATATAACCTTAATGCATCCTAGCCCATCCTGTTAGCACCTACACGTGCAATCCTGATTAACTATGTTAATAACAACTAGTGTTTATCTAAAAATATTCTTAACATGCATGGAAACAAAATAAAGCATCAAGGAAAACAATCCCTGCACGAATTCTTTGTGATTCTTTGGTCTCACGGTCTGGGGTTGGGAGAACAAATATTTCAAAAAACAAAAGAAAATCTCCACGTATATGTGGCAAGAAGTGGTGGGGAATAGGGAGAAAAACTCGAGATAGAGGCCAAAATGAAGTTTGCTCTTATAATTTATTTTTGTGCAAACTGTCTGGTTAATTGGCTCTCAGATGGACATGCTTGGATCTGAGCCTGGAAAGAAGTCAGCTTTGAAGGTCCTGACTCCCAGGGTGATGGTAAGAATTATGCAGCTGGAGTAAGTAAAGTGCCTTAGCTTATTAATTCATTCTTTGAACATTCAACCAGTATTTACTGAGTGCCTATTACGTGCTAAGTAGTAGCACACAGCAAATAAGGCAGATGAAATTCTTGCCTTCATGGAAGTTAAAGTCTAGCAGGGTAGACAGACATGAATCAATGAAACGGGTGAATGAGCAGGATAATGTGGGTGCAGTGGGCATCCTACTCAGAGCCTCTTGGTTGGTGTATCCTTCCCCCAGTTTTGCCCAACAGCTTACATTTGCATCCTTGTGCAAAGGTGTGCCATTGGACAATTCGGGTTGCCTCAAAGTTTTTGTCCTGGACTCCAGGGCAGCCCTCAGTTGAGTGGCTCACTAATGCAAGAATACAATAGACAAGTTCCCTTTCACAAGGCAGGATAGAGTCTATGGAGCTCTTTATGCGCCAGAGCTCCCAGAAGGAGAAAGGAGGCTGGACTTCATCTGAACTACATCTTTGCTTGGCTTTTCTCATGTCCTGTCCTACCTCCCTCAGCCCCTTATGAGTTTCTGTTGAGAGCATTCCCTTAGTAGGCCAATTAATTGCAAAAGAATCCTCAGGCTCTACTTCTAGACAATCTGACCTGAGATACAAGATAATGCCGGACAGTGATTAGGGATATAAGGAAATAAAACAAGGCAGGTATGGCGGCAGGTGACCAGGGGAGAAGATCAGAGGTCAAGGACGACCATTTGGAGGAGGAGGCATTTGCGCTCAGAACTGAATAAGATCTGAATGGCAAGGGAGACCTGGGGGAGAAGTATTTCAGGCAGAGAGAATTGCTAGTATAGAGACCTCTGGAAGAAATGAACTGGCCATGTTTGAAGGCCTAGAAGACAGCCAGAGCATGAAGTGCAATAGATGCTGGGAGAATGGAAGGAGACATGGTCAGAGGGGCAGCAACAGTGCCCTACTCTGTGAGCTTGGGAGAGGATTTAGATTGCATTCCAAATGTGATAAGGAGCCATTGCAAGGAGTTGAGACCTGATTGGGTTTTAGTAAGATCACTATGGATGCTCTCTGGGGCATAGATTATAATTCATTGCCTGGAAATAATAGTTGCTAAATAAATAATAGCTCAATCAGCAGCTCAATTACCGCCTTTCAGAAGTATCTCAGCAAAGATTCGTACATTAGGAAGTAAATTTGACATGACTGTCCCCCAAGGGCTATTTGAAATAAATTCCAGTTCCGTGATTCAGCGACCTCTCATGCTAGTACTCCTGGTGCCACCTGACTGGTCTGCTAGGACTTTTTGTTATTATTATTGTTTCACTTTTGGAAAACCTGAAAAGGCATAGATTTGAACACGTCATTATTTCTTTGAAAGATTCTTTTGTTTTGCTGACTTTTCATATAGAAAGATGAGACAGTCTTTTGGAAACCGGGCATGCACCTGTCTTCTTAGAATGAGAGGCAGGAACCTACTACAGCAGAGAATGCCTTTGAAAGTAGTAAAGCCCTGGCAGGTGAGTATGATACATAAGGTCTCAGTACAGGTACTGGTGGTCTGAGTTCTAGTCTTGACTCTTACAGAACTGAGTGACTTTGGGGAAGTGTTACGGTTTGGCTGCGTCCTCATCCAAATACCAACTTGAATTGTAATAATCCCCACGTGTCAAGGGTGGGGCCAGGTGGAGATAATTAAATCATGGGGGCAATTTTCCCCATACTGTTGTCATGGTAGTGAATAAGTCTCACGAAATCTGATGGCTTTATACATAGGAGTTCCCCTGCACAAGCTCTCTTGCCTGCCGCCATTTAAGATGTGACTCTCCTCCTCATTTGCTGTGAGGAGGAACTGTGAGTCCATTAAACCCCTTTCTTTTATAAATTACCCAGTCTCGGGTATGTCTTTATTAGCAGTGTGAAAATGGACTAATACAGGAAGTGACTTGTCCTCTCTGGGCGTTCATGGCTGCCCCATGGTGTTTGTTTCTCTCAGACACCTTGTTACACCATTGTCCAGAAACGGGCTTTCTGCTTTGTTTAGCAGTTTTCACTTTCCCTCCTAGGTGATGTGATTGGTAGATTCTTCTGTGACTTAGCATCAATAGAAGAATTTACAGAGCACCAATATTTGACACAACCAAAGTGTTATGTAGTATGAGCTTCCTTTTTGCCTCTTTAAGCAAGCATTCAGTTTCCAGGCAACTGGCTCCTCGTTGCTCTCTAACAACAGATTATTGTTTTAAACAACTTCTATGGTGTTTTCTAACTCCAAAAGGAACATATTCATATAATACAAAAAATTGTAAAATCCAAGCAAGCCAAACACTGGTAAAAATAATGGCTACTTATCAAGCACTTCCTATGTGCCAGAAACTGAATTAAGCATATACTTACATAATTTTATTCTCACTACAATATTCCAAGATAGAGACCATCATTATCTTCATTTTAGAGAAAAGGAAACAGGTTGACTGGGGTCAAATAGCTTGCTTAATTAGGCAGCTATTAGGTAACAAAACTAAGCTGAATGCATGTTTTCCTATCCTAAAACTTGAACTCTTAACCACTCAAACAGCATCCCACCAATTGGATGAATTATCATGAATATTTGTTACATAGTCTGCTATATTTTGTGGTATATGCAGTATGCATATGCATAAATGTGATTTTGTCCAGTTTCATTATCCACTGCATATATCTCATTTCCAACCAAAGGCACAGATATGTATGTATGTATGTATGTATGTATGATCTCACATATACACACGCACAGTGGGATATAAACACCATGAGGACAAGGACCATGGCTGTCTTTTCAACCTCATATCCCTGGCACCTAGAGCAGAGCACAAAACGCAGCAAGCACTCAATGGATATTTGTTGAATAAATGCACTTAATAAACAGAAGCTCAGTCAGCAGCTTTTACCTATAAATATATAAATGTTTTGTAATCTGCTTCTTCCCATGAAGCAATTTCTATCATGAATACAACATTCACCATTGTAGCAATACCTCATTTTTAATGACGACACACATTATAAAAGGTTATTTAAGGCCAGGCGCGGTGGCTCACGCCTGTAATCCCAGCACTTTGGGAGGCTGAGGTGGGTGGATCCCGAGGTCAGGAGATCAAGATCATCCTGGTTAACATGGTGAAACCGTGTCTGTACTAAAAATACAAAAAAATTAGCTGGGCATGTTGGTGGGTGCCTGTAGTCCCAGTTACTCGGGAGGCTGAGGCAGGAGAATGGCGTGAACCCGGGAGGCGGAGCTTGCAGTGAGCCAAGATCACGCAACTGCAGTCCAGCCTGGGCAACAGAGTGAGACTCCACCCTGGCCCCCACCAAAAAAATAACCTTTATTTTCAGTCCTTGCTTTTTATTACGCCCTGAGAGCTATCTTGAAACAGTCTTCCCTTGGCTTCAGGAATGCTACTCTTTGCTGGTTTTTCTGTGATCTTTCTAGTTACTTCAATATCCTTTGCTTCCTTATCTTTCACCTTGCTCTCCAGCACTCCTATGCTGAAGTTTCTCAGGGCTTGGACCTGGGCACTTGTACACCCCAGCCGTGTACACTTCCTGGGTAAGACCATACACACCTTTGTCTTCAGTAGGGACCCTACTGTCTTCCAGACACATGTTATGCACTCCATACCCATTATATAATTTGGATATGTAAATTACATCTCTCACTTCCTCTTCACAATAGTGCTTTGAGGTAGTCACCATCAAACTTGGAAGCACAGAGAGGCTACATGACTTTGCCAAAGTTACACAGCTGTGAAACAGAAGGGCTAGGATTTGAAGTTGAATATGTCTTATGAACAAAACAGAAGCTCTTTCCTCTATATTCTTCAGAGCGCTTAACACAGAACATCTCTTGCTCTTTAATCACTGCTACTGGAAGCAGTAAATCCTACTTTTAATTCCCAGGGACTATTTTGTGAGCCATTTCTTCTGGCTAAATATATTCTCTCTCATATTCTCCATTTCCCATCTCTTTTCCTTTTCCTTACAAGTCTTTCTCTTCCTTTTGTTTTGCTTTTGAATCCCCAACCCTGACAATTAGAGACTGCCACTCAAACAGAATGTAGGTTTTAATGGAAATAGTGTCTATGTTATAACTGAGTTTTGGCTGTCCGGCAAGACCCTGAACTTAAGCCAGTCAAATTATTGTAGAATGTTCTCAGCTAAAACCGGGTTCTTGTCACACGCCCAGGAAAGATTAGGCTTGTGGACACATAGAAGGGTGAGGAGTAGAATTTACTGGATGAAAAGGAAAAGGAAAATAACTCTCAGCAAAACAAGAGAGTCCTGCTAGCAGGCCTCCGGCTTCACAGATTGAATCCCAGGTTACTACACAGGAACTGAAGAGGCCACGCTCCTCCCCTGCAAACAGCGCAAACTTCCCCTGGCTACACCCCTTCCCTCAGGGCACAGGGCATCAGTAGGGAAAGGGTGGGCTTCATCTGGGACCAGCAGTCTGGTTTTCAGCCTTCAGGCTGTTTTAGGCTTGGAGATGGGGTTTCGCCAGGGACCACTGGCTGTCTCCTGTAAAATCACCATGCTCCACTGGATCAAATAGTTAAAACACAGGCAAGCCGGCTTTAAAGAGGCCATTTGTTGCTGCTTACTCACTATGTGCTTCATGTGGGGAGCTGGGAAGGACACTGAGAGGCTTCGTGGTAACAGCACCAGAGTACTGCCACTTCTCTTCTCTACCTCCACTCCTGGCACCTTTTCCCCGTGTGTATGCAACTCCCCAGCCCGGATTCATGGAGAGGAGCATGACTATGGCAGTAGAGGCTAGGCACTGGGGATTCTAGGAACCACATAGAAGTTACCCTGTGTGAAACAGAAAACCAAACACTGCATGCTCTCACTCGTAAGTGGGAGCTGAACAATGAGAACACATGGACACAGGGAGGGGAACATCACACACCGGAGCCTGTTGGGGGGTCGGGGTAAGGGGAGGGAGAGCATTAGGACAAATACCTAATGCACGCAGGTCTTAAAACCTACACAACGGGTCGATAGGTACAGCAAACCACCATGACACATGTATACCTACGTAACAAACCTGCATGTTCTGCACATGTATCCCAGAACTTAAAGTAAAACAAAACAACAACAACAACAACAAAACAGAAGTTACCCTGTATGAGCTTCCAAAACCATCCAAGGAATGTGTGTCCTTGTGAGATGTCGTTAGTGCCTTTCTTTGGGGCAAATGAACCTCACAGGGTGATTCTGAGCATGGAGAGAAACAATGTGCCTGTATTAGTCAGTTCTCATGCTGCTAATAAAGACATACTCGAGACTGGGTAATTTAGGAAGAAAAGAGGTTTAATAGACTCACAGTTCTACAGGGCTGGGGAGGCCTCACAATCGTGGCAGAAGATGAAGGAGGACCAAAGGCATGTCTTACATGGCGGCAGGCAACAGCGCGTGTGCAGGGGAACTACCCTTTATAAAACCGTCAGATCTCGTGTAACTTATTCACTATCACGAGAACAGCACAGGAAAACCTGCCCCATGATTCAATTACCTCCCACCGGGTCCCTCCCATGACATGTGGGGATTATGGGAACTGCAATTCAAGATGAGATTTGGGTGAAGACACAGCCAAACCACATCAGTGCCAAGCACATTTTAGCACTTGTGTGGTAATGTCTCAAATGAGGACTCAAATCTCAGAAAGCCTACAGTATACTGAAACAGTGAAGTCCAGCCTGTCCAGTAGAACTTCCTTAGAGGGTGGGAATGTTTTACATGTATGTTGTCCACCGCACTTGCCATGAGCCACGTACCCCAAGGCCGCCTGAGCCCTTGAAATGTAACTGGTGCAAGAACTGAATTTTACATCTAATTTAACTGTAATGAAATTAACTGGCCTTATGTGCAGTTGTTTCAAGGAAAACAAAGACATGAAAAGAATACTTGGAGAGTGGGTGGAAGGTACAAAAAAAAATTTTAGTGCTAGAGGGTGGAGTCAGGGAGCAAGACACAAAATTCCTGCCCTCTTGAAGCTCCTAGTCTAAGGGAAAGGCAGCTATTAATCAACGAATTCTACAAATAATTAACTACAATCACAACAATGCAACAACAGAAAAGTATGGCATGCTATGAGGGCACATGAGAGTTATTTCTCCTGGTGTAGGAGGGCCAGTGTTTGTCCCAGGGGTGAGTGGTGATCTAGTCTATTGCTGAATCTCTGTATCATTGATCATACCTATTTATCTACTTACCTTTCTTTCTCTCTGTTACGGGCTGAATTAAATCTCCTCAAAATTCACATGTTGAAGCCATAACATGGGATTTCAGGATCTCAGAACCCAGTATCTCGGAATGTGACTGTATTTGGAGAAAGGCTCTTTAAAGAGGTCATTAAGTTAAAATGAGGTCAAATGGATGGGCTCTAATCCAATGACTGGTGACCTCATAGGGAGGAGAGATTAGGACACAGACACACAGACACACATAGAGAAAGAACCATGTGAAGACACGGGGAGGAGAAGGCCACTGACAAGCCAAGGAGAGAGGCCTCAGAGGAAAACAACCCTTCTGACACCTTGATCTCAGACTTCCGTCCTCCAGAACTGTGAGAAATAAATTTCTGTTGTTTAAGCCACCCAGTCTGTGTTACTGTGTGACAGTAGCCCTAGCATACTAATACAGTATTCACCCAACCATCTATCCATCCACTTGCCCACCCACCCATCCATCCATCTACCCAACCATCCACCCATCTAGCGACCCATCCATCCATCCACCCATCCATCCATCCACCCATCTAGCGACCCATCCATCCATCCACCCACCCAACCATCCACCCATCTAGCGACCCACCCATCCATCCACCCATCNAAACAGAAGCTCTTTCCTCTATATTCTTCAGAGCGCTTAACACAGAACATCTCTTGCTCTTTAATCACTGCTACTGGAAGCAGTAAATCCTACTTTTTAATTCCCAGGGACTATTTTTGTGAGCCATTTCTTCTGGCTAAATATATTCTCTCTCATATTCTCCATTTCCCATCTCTTTTCCTTTTCCTTACAAGTCTTTCTCTTCCTTTTGTTTTTGCTTTTGAATCCCCAACCCTGACAATTAGAGACTGCCACTCAAACAGAATGTAGGTTTTAATGGAAATAGTGTCTATGTTATAACTGAGTTTTGGCTGTCCGGCAAGACCCTGAACTTAAGCCAGTCAAATTATTGTAGAATGTTCTCAGCTAAAACCGGGTTCTTGTCACACGCCCAGGAAAGATTAGGCTTGTGGACACATAGAAGGGTGAGGAGTAGAATTTACTGGATGAAAAGGAAAAAGGAAAAATAACTCTCAGCAAAACAAGAGAGTCCTGCTAGCAGGCCTCCGGCTTCACAGATTGAATCCCAGGTTACTACACAGGAACTGAAGAGGCCACGCTCCTCCCCCTGCAAACAGCGCAAACTTCCCCTGGCTACACCCCCTTCCCTCAGGGCACAGGGCATCAGTAGGGAAAGGGTGGGCTTCATCTGGGACCAGCAGTCTGGTTTTTCAGCCTTCAGGCTGTTTTAGGCTTGGAGATGGGGTTTCGCCAGGGACCACTGGCTGTCTCCTGTAAAAATCACCATGCTCCACTGGATCAAATAGTTAAAACACAGGCAAGCCGGCTTTAAAGAGGCCATTTGTTGCTGCTTACTCACTATGTGCTTCATGTGGGGAGCTGGGAAGGACACTGAGAGGCTTCGTGGTAACAGCACCAGAGTACTGCCACTTCTCTTCTCTACCTCCACTCCTGGCACCTTTTCCCCGTGTGTATGCAACTCCCCAGCCCGGATTCATGGAGAGGAGCATGACTATGGCAGTAGAGGCTAGGCACTGGGGATTCTAGGAACCACATAGAAGTTACCCTGTGTGAAACAGAAAACCAAACACTGCATGCTCTCACTCGTAAGTGGGAGCTGAACAATGAGAACACATGGACACAGGGAGGGGAACATCACACACCGGAGCCTGTTGGGGGGTCGGGGGTAAGGGGAGGGAGAGCATTAGGACAAATACCTAATGCACGCAGGTCTTAAAACCTACACAACGGGTCGATAGGTACAGCAAACCACCATGACACATGTATACCTACGTAACAAACCTGCATGTTCTGCACATGTATCCCAGAACTTAAAGTAAAACAAAACAACAACAACAACAACAAAACAGAAGTTACCCTGTATGAGCTTCCAAAACCATCCAAGGAATGTGTGTCCTTGTGAGATGTCGTTAGTGCCTTTCTTTGGGGCAAATGAACCTCACAGGGTGATTCTGAGCATGGAGAGAAACAATGTGCCTGTATTAGTCAGTTCTCATGCTGCTAATAAAGACATACTCGAGACTGGGTAATTTAGGAAGAAAAGAGGTTTAATAGACTCACAGTTCTACAGGGCTGGGGAGGCCTCACAATCGTGGCAGAAGATGAAGGAGGACCAAAGGCATGTCTTACATGGCGGCAGGCAACAGCGCGTGTGCAGGGGAACTACCCTTTATAAAACCGTCAGATCTCGTGTAACTTATTCACTATCACGAGAACAGCACAGGAAAAACCTGCCCCCATGATTCAATTACCTCCCACCGGGTCCCTCCCATGACATGTGGGGATTATGGGAACTGCAATTCAAGATGAGATTTGGGTGAAGACACAGCCAAACCACATCAGTGCCAAGCACATTTTAGCACTTGTGTGGTAATGTCTCAAATGAGGACTCAAATCTCAGAAAGCCTACAGTATACTGAAACAGTGAAGTCCAGCCTGTCCAGTAGAACTTCCTTAGAGGGTGGGAATGTTTTACATGTATGTTGTCCACCGCACTTGCCATGAGCCACGTACCCCAAGGCCGCCTGAGCCCTTGAAATGTAACTGGTGCAAGAACTGAATTTTACATCTAATTTAACTGTAATGAAATTAACTGGCCTTATGTGCAGTTGTTTCAAGGAAAACAAAGACATGAAAAAGAATACTTGGAGAGTGGGTGGAAGGTACAAAAAAAAATTTTAGTGCTAGAGGGTGGAGTCAGGGAGCAAGACACAAAAATTCCTGCCCTCTTGAAGCTCCTAGTCTAAGGGAAAGGCAGCTATTAATCAACGAATTCTACAAATAATTAACTACAATCACAACAATGCAACAACAGAAAAGTATGGCATGCTATGAGGGCACATGAGAGTTATTTCTCCTGGTGTAGGAGGGCCAGTGTTTGTCCCAGGGGTGAGTGGTGATCTAGTCTATTGCTGAATCTCTGTATCATTGATCATACCTATTTATCTACTTACCTTTCTTTCTCTCTGTTACGGGCTGAATTAAATCTCCTCAAAATTCACATGTTGAAGCCATAACATGGGATTTCAGGATCTCAGAACCCAGTATCTCGGAATGTGACTGTATTTGGAGAAAGGCTCTTTAAAGAGGTCATTAAGTTAAAATGAGGTCAAATGGATGGGCTCTAATCCAATGACTGGTGACCTCATAGGGAGGAGAGATTAGGACACAGACACACAGACACACATAGAGAAAGAACCATGTGAAGACACGGGGAGGAGAAGGCCACTGACAAGCCAAGGAGAGAGGCCTCAGAGGAAAACAACCCTTCTGACACCTTGATCTCAGACTTCCGTCCTCCAGAACTGTGAGAAATAAATTTCTGTTGTTTAAGCCACCCAGTCTGTGTTACTGTGTGACAGTAGCCCTAGCATACTAATACAGTATTCACCCAACCATCTATCCATCCACTTGCCCACCCACCCATCCATCCATCTACCCAACCATCCACCCATCTAGCGACCCATCCATCCATCCACCCATCCATCCATCCACCCATCTAGCGACCCATCCATCCATCCACCCACCCAACCATCCACCCATCTAGCGACCCACCCATCCATCCACCCATCTAGCGAACCATCCATCCATCCACCCACCCATCCATCCACCCATCCATCTACCCACCTATCCATCCATCCATCCATCCATCTACCCACCTATCCATCTATCCATCCATCCATCCACCCATCCATCTACCCACCTATCCATCTATCCATCCATCCATCCATTTATCCATTCATCCAGTCAGTATTATTTATTTTAGTTATGCCATGAACTTCAAACATTGCTTAAGAGGACCATGTTATTGTGTTGTCTTCCACATATTATTATTAACCTAAAATTAACACTAATAATGATTACTGTTTCTCACCTCCCAGCTTGTGCTAGATCCTTTATACTTATTTTCTAATTTAAACCTCCCAGTCAGCTCAGACTTGTTAAGTAATATATTCAAAATCTTACGATCAGTAAGTAGAAAAGCAAGCCTTGAATCCAGGTCTCTCTGCCTTTCAAATTATTTGATGGTTTATCTCAAAGAGACCAGGAGCTGATATTCCTTCCTGCCTTCTCAGCTTCATCCAAAAATAGCCCAGCCAGGGATGGGACAAGAATAATTAATGCATGGTCTGTCTTCTAATGAAGGGAAAGAATCCATTGCTTTGCAAAACCCTCTTGGCCCTTTATATAATAAAACACCTTCTTCCTGTGTACACACCACTGCTCTTAGGAAGAGATACGGAACATGATGAAGGGCATGGCTTTGAAGCCAGGTAGAACTAGGTTCAAATCCCAGATCTACCATTTGCTACCTAGTAACCTCAGGCAAGTTACCAAAACTTCTGAAGTTTTTCAATAATGGAATGACAGTAATGGTGTCTATCAATTAGATCCATGTTTTGACAAACATTTTTGAATACTGAATGCTGAGCTTACCATGTGCTTGACAGTGGTGATACAGCAGAGAGCATGACACACATGGTCCCTGCCTACATGGAGCTCATGACCTAAGGGAAAAGGCAGATATTAATTAAATAATCATACAAATAATTAACTATACTCATAATAAGTGCAAGAAAGGAAAAGTATGGTATGTTACAAGAGCACATTGTGAGGATATTTGAAGAGGTGACATTTACCCTGGGATCCAGAGAATGAGGAGTTGTTAACCAAGTCAAGAGGGGCGTGAAACACCTCCCATACAGAGAAACCATCAGGTTTGAATGTCCAGGTGTTGAGTGTGTTTGGAAAGCCAAAGATGGTCAGTGTGGCTGGATGAGAGAAGATGGCCAGGGTCGGGGGCTGGTGAGGGTGTGGCATAGAGCGACACTTGGACATTGGGTGAGTGCAGGAAGAAAGAGAATCTGAAGCTGGGTTACAAGTTTTCTTTGTATTCAAATTGCAGAAGCAATGCTATCAAAGACAATGGTAATAGCTAACTTTCGTAGAGGCTTTACTACACACTAGGCACTTTTCTGAGAGCTTTACATATATAATCTTATGAATTTATCCTCACAACACACAGCAAGATGTGCACTGCTATTATTTTAATTGTCAAGATGAAGAATATTTAGCTGGGCAGATTTAGAAACTTTGCTAAGATCACTGCTGGCCAGTTTCAGAGCAGGTGCTTGAACTCAGGCTGGTGTGGCTCCAAATTCAATTACCATGGCTTTATATTGTTTTTTTTTGAAATGAAGAATCACCACAATTCCTAACACTATCTCTATGAATATTACTTCTACTTCTCTTGTTCCTCCTTCCTTCCCTCCTCTCCTCCTTCTCTCTTCCTCCTTCTACTTCGGCTTGTACTACTTCTCTTTCTATAGTTTCTACTGCAAGTTAAGCATCTCTAATCCAAAAATCCAGAATTTGACATGCTCCAAAATTCAGAACTTTTTGAATGCTGATATGGAACCGTAAGTGGAAAATTCTACATCTGACCTCACATGATGGATCATAGTCAAAACTTTGTTGGCTGGGCGCGGTGGCTCAGGCCTGTAATCCCAGCACTTTGGGAGGCCGAGGCGGGCAGATCACGAGGTCAGGAGATCGAGACTCTGCTGGCTGACATGGTGAAACCCCATCTCTACAAAAAAAAAAAAAAAAAAAATTAGCCGGGTGTGGTGGCGGGCACCTGTCGTTCCTGCTACTCAGGAGGCTGAGGCAGGAGAATGGTGTGAACCTGGGAGGCAGAGCTTGCAGTGAGCCGAGATCGCACCACTGCACTCTAGCCTGGGCAACAGAGTAAGACTCTGTTTCAAAACAAAAAAAATCTGAAATCCGAAATATTTCTGGTCCCATGCATTTCTGATATGGGATACTCAACTTGTATTATGTGTATTATGTCTACTACATTGGCCACTCCTACTATGTCTACTACTACTATTTGTCCTATTTCTGCTACACCTACAGCTATTTACCAAGGTCATGACTTTTTCCCCAGTGCTTACAAGAGTTGAACTTTTAGTCACTAACCACGGATATAAACCTGACTTCCACATGAAAGACCTAGATAAGACATTGAGACAGAAGATATTCTCAAATTGACATTGATTAGCATAAACCTTACTAAGCTAAATACAAGGCAGTATCTTAACAAGTAATATTGTATTTTCAATACTAAATTGAGAAGGATGACTGTTTATTTTACATAGTCTTGCTCTTGTCCTAACTACCATGTCCAGTTTGAAGGTTGCTGTTCTGCAAAGCACATTATCCTTAAATCTAAAGAGCCCGAGTATTCCCAGACCTGATGTTTTCTACCCGTCTTTTCCTTCATTTTTCCAAATAGTTACAGGACTTTAATGCTTCATTTCAAAGAAGGAAAAGAAGCAGTCCGTGATTTTTCTCTCTCCAAAAGCCTGTGCTGAGTACAAGACCCTGGGAGAGAGGAAATGCTGTCACAATACAATTATCTTTGTGACTAGGATATTGGAAGGTGCCATTGCAGAGGTTAAATTACGTAAGAGGAGTCCTTACTCTGATTCATACATATGATTTGGATATTACAAAGCATCAGAAATTCCCATTTGAGGTGGGAAAGTGGGGAACCTGTGATCCCTACTGGTTTCATAATGTATCACTTATAATAATATATATTTTGAAAGCTTTTAGAACAAAATTTTTATTAGAAATAAAAATACAAAAAATACAAATATTTTGAAAATATAAATGAAGTTAGTCTCCCTCCCACCTCACTTCCTCGTTATCCTCCCAGAAACAACCTCTATTAATGGTTTCTTCTCTATTTCTTTAATAGATTTTCTGTACATGCACAAGCATGTATATGTAAATACATCCTTTATTTTTTTTTTTTTTACACAAAGGGCTAAACTAAGCACATTATTCTGCATCTTGCATTTTTCACTTACTATTTCTGTATAAGTAATTCAGATCTACCTGAATCTCTTTTTTCTTACAAAAAGGTGCATACTGTCCTCTACAAAATGGGACAGTTTTGACCCACTTTAAAAATTCAACAACTCTCCTATTAATGGATATTTGGGTTGTTTTCAGTCATTCACTTTTATGAATGATGTTTCATGAACTTGTTTGTGCATGTATATCTTTCTGCATTTCTGCAAGGATAAAGGGAGGCTAAATTCCTGGTAGATCATAGGACATATACCTTACAGTTTGTGCAGTAGCGGCTGAATTGCCTTCCCAGAGACTGCACTGGTTTACATTGTAAACCAAGTGTATCTGAGACAAGTCTCAATCAATTTAGAAAGTCTATTTTGGCCGGGCGCGGTGGCTCAAGCCTGTAATCCCAGCACTTTGGGAGGCCGAGACGGGCGGATCACGAGGTCAGGAGATCGAGACCATCCTGGCTAACACGGTGAAAC
>NW_016809864.1:3960033-3978613 GCF_001698545.2 Rhinopithecus bieti | reverse complement strand
AAAAAAAAAAAAAAAAAAAAAAAAAGAAAGTCTATTTTGCCAAGATTAAGGACACATCTGTGACTCAGCCTCAGGAGGTCCTACCAACATGTGTCCAAGGTGGTCAGGGTACAGCCTGCTTTTATGCATTCTAGGGAGACATAACACATCAATCAATAAATGTGAG
Source organism: Rhinopithecus bieti (assembly GCF_001698545.2). NCBI lineage: Eukaryota > Metazoa > Chordata > Mammalia > Primates > Cercopithecidae > Rhinopithecus > Rhinopithecus bieti. The sequence goes on along the minus strand of NW_016809864.1, from coordinate 3,978,447 downwards.
ATTTACATTGGTGGCCGGGCTTGGTGGCTCATGCCTGTAATCCCAGCACTTTGAGAGGCCAAGGCGGGCAGATCACCTGAGGTCAGGAGTTCAAGACCAGCCTGGCCAACATGGCGAAACCTCATGTCTACTAAAAAATACAAAAATTAGCCATGTGTGGTGGCGGGAGCCTATTGTACCGGCTACTCAGGAAGCTGAGGCAGAGAGAATTGCTTGAACCTGGGAGGCTGAGGTTGCAGTGAGCTGAGGTCGCGCCACTGCACTCCAGCCTGGGAGACAAGCGTGAAACTCCGTCTCAAAAACAACCAAAAAAAGATTTACATTGGTTTGATCTGGAAGGGCAGGACAACTCCAGGGAGGGAGGAGGGGTGTTGGGAGGATTCTAGGTCATAGGTAGATTTAAACATATTTTGATTGGCAATTCTGAAAAAGTTATTATCAGTAGAAACAATGAGGTGTCGTGGAGACCTAGGTTTTATCATGCAGATGAAGCCTCTTTGTAGCAGACTTTAGAGAGAATAGATTGTAAATGTTTCTTATCAGGCTTAAGGTCTGTGTTGGATGGGGTATAATGAGGAATGTCCAACCTCTACTTCTCATTACGGCCTGAACCAGTCCTTCAGGTTAAACTTTAGTATGCCCTGGCTGAAGAAGCAGTGCATTCAGATGGTTGCTGGGGGCCTTTCAATTTTATTTTTGGTTTACAACACATTTACCATTTCCTCATGCTCCCACTAACATTGTGCATTATAAATAGTTTTATGTTTTCCAGCCTGTTGGGTGAAACTTAGGGTCTCCTTGCTTTAATTTGCATTTTTTCATTATGAGAGAGGTTAGTCATCTTTTTAAATGTAAATGAGCCATTTGATTTTTCTCCCCCTCCCATACCCTACTACTTGTTTATGTCCTTTGCTGAGTTTTCTACCTGGATGCTGGCCATTTTCTTATTCTTTGAAAGTCATTCAGTGAAAGAAATAGATCCTTTTTCTGTCATTAGTGTTGCAAAAGTATTATTTTCAGCTAATTATTTTCTTTTGGCTGGATAGAAATGTATTTATTCTGATTGATTCAAATTACCATAATAGCTTCTAAAGGATAGCTAATCCTTTGTATTTTTTACCCAATAATCCTCTTAGTTACTTAACGAATTCATTCAACACATATGTATTGACCACTTACCATGCACCAGGCATTGTTTTTGTTGCCAGGAATCAAGAAGCAAAAAAATAATCACAAATCTTTGTCCTGTAAGAGGTAGTGAGAAAAGTGAGATGACCAAAAAGCAAGAAGAGTAAACTATTGAATTTTAGATGGTGATAAATGCTAAGGAGAAAAGAAAGCAAGTGAAGGAACAGTTATGCCAAGAGGTGGGTGTGGTGATGGTGGGTAGGTGGTGGTGAAGACTAAACTCTGGCCTTTTTCTTCTCTTGCCCAGATTCCTATCTAAGCAGCCTGAGAGTCACACCCTACAAACCATAAAGTCTCATCAGAGGGGTTTTATTTCACCATGTATAATGTGGCTCACTTTCTTATTTATTTTGAGATGGAGTTTTATTCTTGTCACCCAGGCTGGAGTACAATGGTGTGATCTAGGCTCACTGCAACCTCCACCTGCTGGGTTCAAGCGATTCTCCTGCCTCAGCCTCTTGAGTAACTGGGATTACAGATGCCTGCCAATACGCCCAGCTAATTTTTGTATTTTTAGTAGAGACGGGGTTTTGCCACTTTGGCCAGGCTGTCTTGAACTCCTGACCTCAGATGATCCGCCTGTCTCGGCCTCCCAGAGTGCTGGGCTTACAGGTGTGAGCCACCGTGCCAGGCCTAATGTGGCTCAGTTGTCAACCTGACTGTGGCATAACAACTTATGACAGATTAAGAAGGAAATATATATATATAAAAGATATATATGTATGTACACATATGTACACATATATGATAAATACATATTAAGATATGTATGTGTATATATATATCTTTTTAGAGATGGGGTCTCACTATGTTGCCCAGGCTGGTCTTGAACTCCCAGGCTCAAGTAATCCTCCCATCTCGGCCTCCCCAACTGCTGGGACTACAGGCATAAGCCACCGTGCTTGGCCTGGAAATAAAAATATTTTAATGCCAAATATGTTTTCTTTGCCATATCTTGAAATAGTCCTGCAAAGCTGACTGGTGGGAATGGGGGTGGAATCTACCTTCTATTAGAATCCCCTTCCTTTTCTTTCCTTTTGCTGATCCAGGAGATAATCTACTCTGATAAGAAACATTTGCTGGCTCTTCTTTCTGAAGCCTACTGCTTGGAGGCTTCACCTGCATGACAAAACCTTGGTCTCCACAGCCCCTTATCATAACCCAGACATTCCTTTCTATTGATTCTAGGTCTTTAGATAGTAATGTAACACTTTCAACCAATTGTCAATTAGAAAATCTTTTTTTTTTTTTTTTTGTTGAGACGGAGTCTCGCTCTGTCGCCCAGGCTGGATTGCAGTGGCCGGATCTCAGCTCACTGCAAGCTCCGCCTCCCGGGTTTACACCATTCTCCTGCCTCAGCCTCCCGAGTAGCTGGGACTACAGGTGCCCGCCACCTCGCCCCGCTAGTTTTTTGTATTTTAGTAGAGATGGGGTTTTACCGTGTTAACCAGGATGGTCTCGATCTCCTGACCTCGTGATCCGCCCGTCTCGGCCTCCCAAAGTGCTGGGATTACGGGCTTGAGCCACCGCGCCCGGCCCTAGAAAATCTTTAAATCTACCTAGGACCGGGAAGCTCCCCACTTCCAGTTGTTCCATCTTTCCGGACGGAACCAATGTACATCTTACATGTGTTGACTGATGCCTTATGTCTCCCTAAAATGTATAAAGCCAAGCTGTATCCTGACCACCTTGGACACAGGTTCTCAGGATCTCCTGAGGGCTGTGTCACGGGCCATTAGTTATTCACATTTGGTTCAGAAAAAAATCCCTTCAAACTATTTTATAGAGTTGGACTCTTTTCGTCAGCAGTGGCAACTGCAAATTTTGAATTTTAAAGGTCAATCTCACTGTAAAGGTGACATCTGAGTAAAGCTTTGAAGGGGGCAAGGACATGGTCCACATGATTCCCTGGAGGAAAAAGCATTTTGGAAAATAATAACAAATGATAACAACAGCAAGGTAGCCAGTAGGAATTTAACTCAGAGATGGGATGGGGAGGAGGGCAGGTTATTAGACATTGGGAGGTTGGTTCGGCCTTTCATCTGAATGCAATTAGGACCATACGAAGGGTATGAACAGAGGCATGATGACTTACATTTCACAGGATCACCTGGCTACTGTGTAAATATCACACTCCAGAGGAGCACGGACAGAAGCCGGGAGACCAGGGTGTAGGCTATTGTTCAAATCCAGGTGATGGATGGTGGTGATGTAGACCAAGGATGGAGAAGACGCTGGATTCTGAATGCATTGTGAAGAAAGAAGTAACAGGATCTACTGAAGAATTGACTTGAGATATGACAGAAAGAGAGGAGCCAAGCATGCCTCCAATTTTGGTTGGAGAAATGGAAGAATGATGTCGGCATTTAGCAAGACCAGCAAGGAACAGATTGGAAGGTACATGATTAAACGTTTAGTTTTGGAAGACAGGTTTTAAGTGCCCATTAGCCATCAAGGACAGATGTTGAGTAGGCAGCTGACTATTTGGGTCAGAAGTTCAGGAGGGAATTCCAGGCTGGTGATAAAATCTGGGAGTTGTTAATTTCAAGATGTTGTTTAAGGACCTGAGGATGGGTGAACAAGGAAGTAAATATCGATAGAAAAGAGAAGTGCAAGAACAGAACCCTGGGACCTTCCAAATGGTGGCAAGAAAATCGAGTATGTGGTCTATGTGGAAAGGTGAGCAGGAAACAGTGCACAGGCAGGGAGACCAGCATGTGCAAAGGCCCCGAAGTGGGGGAAGAACATGGTGTAAATCAAGTTTGTAAACCGATGGCTGGCAGCCTTCATCTGGCCCACTAATGTGTTTTGTTTGGCTCTATAGGATTTTTTTTTTTTAATGGAATTAGTTGTCAATAATTGAAAATTGAGGCTGGGCGTGGTGGCTCAGGCCTGTAATCCCAGCTACTTGGGAGGCTGAGGCAGGAGAATTGCTTGAACCTGGGAGGCGGAAGTTGCAGTGAGCTGGGATTGCACCACTGCACTCCAGCCTGGGTGACAGAACGAGACTACATTTTAAAAAATTCAGATATTTTCCATCTCTCTCCCTCTCTCTCTCTCTGTCTCTTTCTCTCTTTTCCTCTCTCTCTCTGTCTCAGACAGGGTCTTGCTGTGTTGCCCAGGCTAGAGCTCACTGGCATGATCATAACTCACTGCGTCCTTGAACTGCTGTGCTCAAGTGATTCCTCTGTATCAGCCTCCTGAGGAGCTGGGACTACAAGAACATGACACCATGCTTGGTTTTCTTTTTTTTAAGATACAGGTTCTCCCTTGTTGCCCAGGCTGGTCTCAAACTTCTGGGCCCAAGAGAACCTCCTGCCTTGGCCTCCCAAAGTCCTGGGATTATAGGTGTGAGCCACTGTGCCCAGCCTTTTTCTCTGAAATAATCAGTATAATATCGGCAATGCTGGCCTCACATTATTCACAGAGCTATGATGGGCCATTGCAAAGTAGCTCCTGCCCATTTAGAAAGCATCTTGTGGTTTGCTGCAGGAGTCTTCCCGGCCTGTCTTATTGATTTGTAGTATCAGTTGGAAAAACTATGTTCCAAAGCCTACACATTGGAACTTCTATCCATATGTGCCCTTCCTCAGGACAAAGTGTTGGTAAAAATGACATGCTAAAGGCACCCTGTGACCTGGGTGTCAGTAGGCCTGGGGTCGTGTGCTGGTTCTGTGAATTATCGTGCAGCCTTGAATTAGTTCTATAATTAAGATGACCAACTGCCCTGGCTGGCTCAGGACTTTGGGGTTTCCCAGGAAACGGGATTTTCTGGAAAAATCCCTAAAATGAAAACAGAGAAAGACCCAGACAAACAGATGAGCTGATCACCCACACTGTCCTCTCTCAGCTTTACACCCACCCAATCCTTCGTTTCTCAAAGTTTTAATGCCAGGCATCAAAACTCCTTGTGTCTTCCCTGAAGACACTGACATGCTCTTTAAAACTGGTTGAAGATGAAACTTGCAATAGAAAATCAAGACTAAAATCTGAAATCAAGACTTGACAGTAACGAAAAATTACAGACAGACTCTGATGATCCTGGTATTATTATTATAGTTATAATAGTGATAGATAAGATTAGTTGAACCCTTCCTACATGCCAGACCCTAAACTAAGCATTTTGTATGCATTATCTCACCTAACGCTCAGATGAGCCCCACGAAGTAGTGTTTCATCAGCTTGGGCTGCCATAATGAAATATTATTAACTAGGTGGCTTATAAACAACAGAAATTTATTGCTTACTGTTCTAGAGGCTGGAAGTCCGGTATCAGGGTGCCAGCATGGTTGAGCTCTGGTGGAGGCTGTCTTCTGGATTGTGGACCACTGACTTCTCCCTGTTTTCTCAGGACACACACTTACCCCAAATCCCCCAGGTCCAAATTCCCTGACAAAGACCATTCCGTATCTGAGAATTCAGGGCCCAGCCAGCCCAGATGGCAGAGAGCAGAGAGAAGAGGCAAGCTCTCTTTTGACTCTTATAAGGCACTAATCCCATTTGTGGAGGCCCCACCCTCATGATCTCATCTACTTCTAATTACCTCCCAAAGGTTTCACCTCCTAGTACCATCACATCCGGGCTAGGCTTTGATGGGAGAGACACTAACATTTACTCCACAAGAGCTGGCAGCTATTGTTATCCCCCACAGAGATGAAGTTTGGTCTACTTGTGAAAGGTTACAGAGCCAGTTAAAGACAGAGTCAGGACTCAAACCCAGGTCTGTACGTCTACAAACAGTGTCAGCACTGTTTTTTTGCCATTCTAAATTGCTCCTCTCTTGACCAGGTGCAGTGGCTCACGCCTGTAATCTCAGCACTTTCGGAGGCTAAGGCAGGCAGATTGCTTGAGCTCAGGAGTTTGAGCCCAGCCTGGGTAACATGGTAAAACCCCGTCTCTACAAAAAAAACAGAAAAATTAGCCGGGTGTCGTGGCACACGCCTGTAGTCCCAGCTACTTGGGAGGCTGAGGTGGGAGGATAGCTTGAGCCCAGAAGGCAGAGGTTGCAGTGAGCCAAGATCGTGTTGCTGCACTCCAGCCTGGGTAACAGAGCCAGACCTTGTCTCAATCAATCAACCCATCCATCAATCAATCAATGTGTTGCGCCTCTCTTATAAGTGTCAAAAATCCAAACAGACTTGTTTATGTGGTTGATAATTGCCTGGATTGATTGCCTGATGAACAAAGTACTTAGTCTGCAAATCCGCCAGGTCCAAATTCCCTGACAAAGACCTTTCTCTGTCTGAGAAGTCAGGGTCCAGTCAGCCCAGATGACAAGCCACCTCATTCTACTGCATTCTAGTTAACTTGTGTTATCACGAGTGGCTTAATATCTTGGCAACAGTAAACCCTGGCTTTTCTTATTTTCCCCTTGTCTTCTGAAATTTGCAACCAAATGAGAAGCTGTTGGGGCTTATTATCTAACCCCCGGCTCATCTACAAAGCAGAGACAGGGATCAGAGTGAGCCCACGTGATGGCAGCTGCTCCCTTTAACCGGATGTAGATTTAATGAGGCCTCCGTGTGACACAGGCAATGAGAGCACGCTGTTTTCTGTTGGGCCTATGCAATGTGTTTTCCTTCTCCCATGGTCCTGCAGTCCAGAAGGAAATTGGTTCCTGCTGTCTGAAGCTGAGCTGTGAAATAGTTCAAATGATGCTGAGTCCTGGGATGAGCCTCTGAGCTATTTTGTGGAAGTCATTTGACAACTTACACGGAAGCCAAAGTTGTGTGCAAACCTTGTCAGGCCTCTGAGCCCAAGCTAAGCCATCACATCCCCTGTGACCCGCACGGATACATCCAGATGGCCTGAAGTAACTGAATAATCAAAAAGAAGCGAAACTGGCCTGTTCCTGTCTTAACTGATGACATTACCTTGTGAAATTCCTTCTCCTGTCTCGTCTTAGCTCAAAAGCTCCCCCCATGAGCACCTTGTGACCCCCGCCCCTGCCCACCAGAGAACTACCCTCTTTGACTATAATATTCCATTACCTACCCAAATCCTATAAAATGGCCCCACCCCTATCTCCCTTCGCTGACTGTCTTTTCAGACTCAGCCCGCTTGCACCCAGGTGAAATAAATAGCCTTGGTGCTCACACGAAGCCTGTTTGGTGGTCTCTTCATGCGGACGTGAGTGAAAAGCCTAATCAGAGATGCAGAGGCATGAGAGTCCATTCTCATTTTGGGGATTCTGACATCCCTGGAGACCCAGGAACTCTGATTCAAACCCCTCTAGTGAAAAATGTGCCTTGGATGGTTTCTACCTATTGGTGCCACCTGGATGCACCTCTTATTTACCCATGGCCTTGGGTCTTTGCAGCAGGCCCATGCCTGGCTCCAAATTTTCCTTCCATCACTTGGTTCTCATTCGCGCTTCAAGAAGTGTCACTTTTTCAGAGAAGCCACTCCCAATTCTTAGATTATGTTTAATCCTTTTCTTGCAGGATAACACACTATAGCTACTTCTTCTTAATACCCTTCCCAATAGTTAATTTGTTTAATGTCTCTCTCTTAGTAGCCTAGAAAATTTTACCAAAGAATACTTTTCAAAAAGTGAAAACCATGACTCCTATGCAAATGTAAACTGAACACATGCCAAGATTTTATTTCATTCTTTAGTGAAAGAATCGGTACAATGGTGAAACTTGTTCAAAGAGCAGTTTGAAGAACTGGGTATTTATAGGCATTTTGTAAAGAAGAATATTAGGATAAGATTGCTAGGTTAGATACAAAACTGGGCAATGTCCTACAGAGAAATAAAAGTGTACCTGTAGAGCCGTCTTTTCTACTTCATAGGATTCTACAAGAAGAAACATAACTTCATAGTATTTGGTTTCTAATCATAGACTAAATAGCAAAGCCAATGCAGATACATTTTCTAAGAGAGTTAAATAATCCTTGAGTGAACAGGACTATTAGGCAATGGCCAGGCATGATATTGAGGGTCATGCTGTGTTTCTTGGCCTTATTTCTAAATTCTGGATAATTTTTTTTTTTTTTGAGACAGTTTCGCTCTGGTTGCCCAGGCTGGAGTGCAGTGGCGTTATCTTGGCTCACCGCAACCTCCACCTCCCCGGTTCAAGTGATTCTCCTGCCTCAGCCTCCCGAGTAGCTGGGATTACAGGCGCCTGGCTTATTTTGTATTTTTAGTAGAGACGGGGTTTCTCCATATTGGTCAGACTGGTCTCGAACTCCCGACCTCAGGTGATCCGCCCGCCTTGGCCTTCCAAAGTGCTGGGATTACAGGCGTGAGCCACCGCGCCCGGCCAATTTTGGGTAATTTTTTTTTTATAGGTCGTATTGTTCCAGGTAGATAGGCAGAGGGGCTCTCCCCACACCCATTAGGAGTGTCAGGTGATGGTTCGATGATGATCACGCTGCCTCTCTAAAAATGATAATTCAGAAGCCCACCAGGGTGCCAGGGAGAGGCCATTTCCTGATGATCCACAGCTATTAACATTAAAGCGTTAATTGAACGCAGATGCCAGGGAGAAAAACATCCGGGACACACACACTAAGAGACAAAACGGTGAACTATGATCTTCCAGTGACACCCCCCCAGAACCAGGGAAGAAAGCCTCAGATGGGGGCCTGCATACAACTTCTTAAACACACTGCGTGTGCTCAGTTCCCAAGTGTAAGGAGGACACTGCGCATGCGGGAAGCCCACCCTCAGGGAAGAATCACGGGAAACGCGAGCTTATGAAGTCCGAGTATCAAAGTTAGACACCCCTCTTTTCTCCTTCACCTTCATGTGCCCGCTTGGGGCTCTTCCAAGTGCACCTTCCTTTCTTTCCTGTTCTAAAGCCTTTTTAAATAAACTTCTATTCCAGCTCTGAAACTTGCCTCGGTCTCTTTTTCTGCTTTATGTCCCTCAGTTGAATTCTCTCTTCTGAGGATGCACCAACTGAAGTTGTGGCACATCCGCACGGATACGCTGCTGGTAACTCAGGGTAACCTGGATCTCTTCCACCACTGATGATGTGGTCAGGATCTTTTCTAAGATGCGACTCTAGCATCTAACCCAGTGCTTGGCATAGAGCTTTTGCTATGATCAGGATCTGGCAGAGAAGTTGTCAACTAGTTACTGAAATCAAAGAATACTATGTAGCAAATGAACTTGAAGCCCAATTTTTTTTTAATTGAATTGAATGAATCAGGTGTGAGTCAGGTTTATTTTCTTTTATATATGACATACCATTAAGGTTTCCCCTTTGAACTTTGTTTTTCTCTTTATACCAATGCATGGTGCTGTTTTCATCACCTGTCCATCTCTCCAAAACCAAGTGGATTTCCTGCAATTCAATTCACTTCTGATACAAACCTCCTGGCATTGGTGTCAGACTCCCCTGGTTTCAGGGCATGGTCCCAGAAACTGCCCCTACTTCGGACACCAGTGGCAAGTATCAGGACTCCAGTTACACACACTTCTGTCCAACTACAAATTCAGGGGTTCCCTCAACCCCCCATCAGGTTGAAAATTTGCTAGAACAACTCACAGAAAGTAAGACAATATTTTACGTACTATTGCCAGTTTATTATAAAAATACAACTCGTCAGGTGCGGTGGCTCACGTCTGTAATCCCAGCACTTTGGGAGGCCGAGGTGGGTGGATCACGAGGTCAGGAGATCGAGACCATCCTGGCTAACACGGTGAAACCCCGTCTCTACTTAAAAAAAAACAAAAAACAAAAAATTAGCCGGGTGTCATGGTGTGTGCCTGTAGTCCCAGCTGCCCAGGAGGCTGAGGCAGGAGAATCACTTGAACCTGGGAGGCAGAGGTTGCAGTGAGCCGAGACTGTACCACTGCACTCCAGCCTGGGCGACAGAGTGAGACTCTGTCTAAAAAAAAAGAAAAAGAAAGATACAACTCAGGAACAGACAAATGGAAGAGATGCATAGGTCTGGATATGGTTGGCGGGGGGCACAGAGCCTCCACGCCCTCCCCAGGTGCGCCACCCTCCCAGCACCTGAATGTGTTACCCATCAAGAAGCTTTCCGATGGGCAGTTGTGGTGGCTCATGCCTATAATCCCAGCACTTTGGGAGACTGAGGCGAGTGGATCACCTGAAGTCAGGAGTTCTGAGACCAGCCTGGCACAGATGGCAAAACCCTGTCTCTACTAAAAATACAAAATGAGCCGGGCCCGGTGACAGATACATGTAATCCCAGCTACTCGGAAGGCTGAGGCAGGAGAATCACTTGAACCCAGGAGGTGGAGGTTGCAGTCACCCAAGATCATACCACTGCACTCCAGACTGTGCGACAGAGCGAGGCTTCGTCTCAAAAAAAAAAAAAAAAAAGAAAAAAAGCTCTCTGGAACCATGTGGTTGAAGAGGTCTAGTGGAGGTCTTCTTATGTAGACATGATGATTAAATCATTGGCCAAGGGCGATTAATTCAATGTCAGCACCTCTTCCCTCCCTGGGAGTTGGGGCCTGAGGCTGAACATTCCAAGCTTCCAATTATTAAGGTTGGTGCAGCAGTAATTGTGGTTTTCGCCAATAAAAATAATGGACTAGCCCCACCCTAAAGCTGTCTGGGAACAGTAGTCACCTCATTGGAAGCAAAGATGCTCCTATCACCCTAAAAAGGTTTTAGGAGCCCTGTGCCAGGAACTGGAATAATGATCGAGTATCTTTCTATGATACCACACCCTTGTTCTTGATAAATTTTGGAGGCTTCACTGTTAAACTGGTGCCTACTCCCTCACTAGTAGTGCTCTGTCTTCTGCATGCACTATAGTTTAATGCTATAGAGATCAGCATTAAACAATGCAGTAAAGCTTTTCTCTTCTTATTTGTGACCTAATAGTTTCCATTGGTATGGCTGACTAAGATAGCATAGCAAATATTTGTCATTTTTATCTACTCAACAACCATTCTTCCTTCTCCTGGCAGCAAATGCTGCATTTTCCTCTGGGGAACCACATCTCCTCTATTTTTAGTCCATGTGATTCAGAAAGGTTTTTTTTTTTGTTTTTTTCCAGATGGGATCTTGCGCTGTCACCAGGCTGGAGTGCAGTGGTGCAATCTCGGCTCACTGCAACCCCTGCCTCCTGGGTTCAAGCAATTCTTGTGCCTCATCCTCCCGAGTAGCTGGGATTACAGGCGTGCACCACCACACCCAGCTAATTTTTGTGTTTTTAGTAGAGATGGGGTTTCACCATGTTGGCCAGGATAGACCTCGTGACCTGCCCACCTCGGACTCCCAAAGTGTTGGGATTACAGGCGTGAGGCACCGGGCCCGACCCCAGGAAGGTTTTATTCCATTCTCACCTTCAGCAGTGGCCAAGAATTCAGGCACAGACTATCAGAGCACACTATCCCCCTGGACTCCTAGATTTAGGGTTGGGCATGTGATTTGACTCGGGCCTATCAAAGCCTTACCTAGGACTTTGGTTGGTGCTACCAAGAAACAGCTTTTGTTTTTTCTTACAGGGATGCTCTGCTTTTAATAATATAAACCTGAAGGGTTTGGTGGCCATCTTTGCTGTCTAGTGGCCTGAGAATGAGGCTATTGAATGCTGGCTCCTCAAAACAACCTGCTAATAAGACCAAGTTGAGTTGAGTTTTACCATGAGAAGAAAGAGTACTACCTTGAGAGAGTCGTAGTAGTGTCTCAGAAGAGGAAGGACAAAATAGAGATATTTATTGAGATTTTGGAGTCTGATGTAAGGTGGGACTTTGATATTACAACTTAGAATTGGTAAGGATTGCAATATAGTAGTTAAGGATTGGTACACACAGGGAAATGAGAGATGTGAGGTGAGCAATTCTTAGAGTCTTGGCTATAAATTATTGTTTAATGCTGTCCGTTGGAGAATTGATAGGTCTTTCATAAAGTTCCTTGAATGAACAATCAAGTTATTTGAGACTTTGATCTTGCTGGGCAAGTGTTTCCTGGAACAGTAAAATTATGTTGATGGAAACAGTAGAATAGTAAGTTCATGTTAATGTAGACAGTAAGCTGTGAGTGTAGATAACTTTAGTACTTAAAGTCAATATAGTGGAAAGCAGAGAGAAGAAAGAAACAGATTCCTGTTGGCATCATTTGAATTTCTGAATCCAGACATACTGTAGCCAGAATGAGGGAGACTGAATCATTCCTTCTCTAATACACAATGTGTATGTGAATTACACATTGGTTGGGCGTGGTGGCTGTAAGCCTAGCACTGTGGGAGGCCGTAAGCCCAGCACTTTGGGAGTCTGAGGCAGGCGGATCATCTGAGGTCAGGAGTTCAAGACCAGCCTGGGCAACATGGTGAAACCCCATCTCTACTAAAAACAAAAATTAGCCAGGCATGGTGGTGGACACCTGTAATCCCAGCTACTCAGGAGACTGAGGCAGTAGAATCCCTTGAACCCGGGAGATGGAGGTTGCAGTGAGCCGAGATCATGCCATTGTATTCCAGCCTGGGCAACCAGTACGAAATCCTGTCTCAAAAAAAAAAAAAGAAAGGGAATTACATATTGGTCAGGCATGGAGGCTCACGCCTGTAAGCCCAGCACTTTGCGAAGCTGAGACAGGCAGATCACCTGAGGCTGGAGTTCAAGACCAGCCTGGCCAACATGGTAAAGCCCTGTCTCTACTAAAAATGCAAAAAAATTAGTCAGTCGTGGTAGCATGTACCTGTAGTCCCAGCTACTTGGGAGGCTGAGACAGGAGAATGGCTTGAATTCAAATTCAGAAGGCAGAGGCTGCAGTGAGCTGAGATTGCACCACTGCACTCCAGCCTGGGCAACAGAGTGAGGCTCCATCTAAAAAAACGCAAAAAAACAAAAAAACAAGAATTACACATCCGTGACCTTTTCCGTGCAACCACAGTACCTCCTAATAAATAGGATGGATTTTATTTCCGAACTCCACTGACTTGGCCCCCGTTACAAGATTCGTCGTGGCCAACAGGATGTGAGCAGGAGTGATGTTTGCTAGTTCCAAGCAGAGACCCTAAAGCATTTCCATTTCCATTTGCCCTTTTATCTCCTGTGATTAGCCATGAAATGACCCTACCCAAGTTGCCACTGTCTCTCTGGGTGGGAGCGAGACTGAAGACCCATGGAGCACTCAGAAGCAACCAGAAGTCCTGAGTCCAGCTTGGTCCAGCCAAGCCAAGGTGTCCCATAGATCTAAATGTTTGGTCTTGAGAGTCACTGAGATTTGGAGGTTGGTTGATACGCATTAAAACATGACTAATATTTAGAGTTCACTACTGGCGTTTTTAGGTATATGATCCAATAAATTCTCTGTATTACTTAAATCAATTTGATTTGGATTTTTGTCGTTTATTAACCAAAAGAGATTTCTCTATTGATGTCTTTTTATGGCACTGTATTGCTTTTGGCTCGCACAAGCCTCCAACACATCCTAGGTCTTTCTCATGGGAACCACAGCCAAACCAGATCGTCTCCATTCTCTACTTGAGCAATTGATTTTTAAAAAGGTAATAGTTATCCTGGTTAATGCTCATCTTTTGGCTTGTCACCAGTGTTCCGGTCTAGTGAGATCTTTCTCAATTGGATTCCTTCATTTTGAGGATTAGCTGTTCCACTCCGAATTTTGTCAAATACAAATTGGATCAGCCTGACCACTAGAGCTTCCTCCAAGCCCTTAGTCGATGTAATGATCCTGCGGCATTGCACTAAAGACTGACTTCTAGGCTGACCGCCAAGAACACAAATTATCATTACTCAGGCAGATATTCTAGATTAAGGCCCACAAGACAGAAATATCTTTCAGTCCACATTTTGCCATCATAATGATCTCAGAGAAATCAAGAGATATTACATAGGAGTGGCCTGAAGCTAACTATGTCCTAATAATGTTTTCTAAATTTATCAGCAAGGGGGCAATCCACTTTTCAAGTCAGTAGGAGGGAATTAGTAGCTCTCCTGCCAAAAACAAACAACAAAAAACCAAAAACCTGCCCAGTTCTTGAGTTCTAGTCCTGTACATAATGTCAACCATTGACCTTAAGTCAGTCACTTACAGATCTCCTCCAAATCTGTGAAGACTTCCTCAAACCCAAAGAGAAAGGCAGTTTTAAGCTTTTATTCAATGCACCTTTGCTTCCTAAACTGATTCTGTACATTTTAAAAACTGGGGGAACAAACTTCACATCACAATTTCCGCAATACACTCATTAACCTAGTGATTATTTCATTGCATTGCAATTTTCTATTCAGTTGTATATTTGCTCTACTTGTCTCTGGGCTTTTTGAGAGCAAGGATTAAGTTAATGTTGTTATCGAAACACCTGACACTGTTTCTGACACGTAGTAGGCACTCAGTACGTATTTGTTGGGTTGAATTAATAGAACTCATTCTGAAGCCGTGGGGTGTGTGTGTGTGCGCGCGCGTTGTGTGTGTGTTGTGTGTTGGAACAACTAGTGTTCATCATTAGCCTGAAGCATTGGCTGATGTTAAATTTAAATTAAAATATGCTCTTGGGTGACTACATCTTCAATTTCATGGTTGATTCCTTTGTGACTGACTTGTTAAACTAAACTAGGAGTTGCAAACTGAAATACCTGGAGGGGCCAGGAAGGAAACAGAATAAATAAGTATGGTTAGGGAAAACTGAAAAAAACTCAGCAGTCTCTCAGGAATGGATACTCTGTGTTGCTAGATCTACCTTTCCTGAATTAAACAAATATTATTTTAAAATGTGCTTTTAAAAATGTAAACATTCATGATTTTTAGATTTTGTTTAGAGTTTGGAAACTCTGAAACATAATTTGTAACATAGTATGTGGGCCAAATAAAATATACTCAGGTTAGATCCAACTCAGGCCATCAATGCAAGAAAGAGAGTTCAATTTGTTATACGCAAAATGATATTTTAGTTTGCAATGAACATTGAATTTACAATGAACAACCTTGAGTAATATGAAATACCGTGTTTATCGTTGAACAGTACAAGCTTAATTACATGGCTAGAGCAAGACTCTGTCTCAAAAACAAAACAATACAAAACAAAAAAACCACAATGTAATTATGGTGCAAAATTGAGGTGCCCTGGAAGTATTTGGCAAAAGTGCTATGGGAGCCAGAGAAAGAGGGATGAGTTTCTTCTTGGACAGTCAAATAAGGCCTTACAGGGGATGCGCCTTTGGGGCTTTGGATGTTGACTTAGTATTCCCCAGAGAGGAAAGAAAGAAGGACATTCCCAGCCCATAAAAGTGGGCAAGGTTACGCGCCTTTTGCGTATGTGCTTTCCTCTGCTTGGCATGTCCTTTATCCTAAGTAAAATAACCCAGAAACAGCAATTCAAATGCTGCATATTCTGACTTATAAGTGGGAGCTAAATAATGAGTACACATGGATACAAAGACGAAAGTAACAGACACTGAGGACTCCAAAAGTGGGGAGGGTGGGAGTTGGCAAGGGCTGAAAAATTACCTACTGGACACAATGTGTACTATTTGTGTGATGGGTTCAATAGAAGCCCAAACCTCGCCATTATGCAATATACCCACGTAACAAACCTGCACTCGTACCCCGTGAATCTAAAATAAAAAATAAAATAATCCAAAAAAATGAAATAAAATATAAAAGACAAAATAAAATAATCTAAAATAAAATGGAAAATTAACAAAAGGTGCATAAATATGACAGAGAGTAGTATGTTTGAAATAGGGTAAGGTTAGAAAGGTTGGAGTGGCAGGGACGTTGGGGAGAGTGTCAGGGAGTGGGGAATAAGATGGGACCTAGATTAAAGCCCAATTTGGAAACTTGCTAGAATAAAGAAATGGACTTCATTAATTGGGTAGCAGAGAATCCCAGAAAGCTAATAAGAGACACTTGGTCAGATCTGGTTATGCTCTTTCCTCTGCCTGGAATGTCCTTAGTGAAATAACTCACAAACAGCACATCAAATTCTGTATGTTCTCACTTAAAAGCAGAAGCTAAACAAGGGACACCCGTGGACACAAAGACAGAAATAATAGACCCTGGGGGCTCCAAAAGGGGGACAGTAGGAGCTGGTGAGGATTGAAAAATTACCTACTGGATACGATGTGCACTATTTGGGTAGTGGGTTCAATGGAAGCCCAAACCGTACCATTATGCAATATGGATAAATGACATTGACTTTGGAATCAGGCTTCCCTGGGCTGGGATCTCGCCTCCACCATTGACCAGCATGTGGGACTTTGGGCAAGCCATTTCCTTTCCCTAAGCCCTGCTTCCTCCTCTGCAAAGTGAATATGATAATCCTACATAACCCACAGATTTATTGTGAGGATTAAATAAATTAATCCATGTGGTGTGATTAGAGTATCAGGACGTAGTTGAAGCTCAATTAATAATTATTCTTTTTAGAGTGCACGGGGGTAGAAAGTGGCTTAAGATTGAAGGCAGGATGTCAGTTTTTATTTATTTATTTATTGAAGACAGAGTCTCATTCTGTTGCCCAGGCTGGGGTGCAGTGCTGTGATCTTGGCTCACTGCAACCTCTGCCTCCTGGGTTCGAGCAATTCTCGTGCCTCAGCCTCCTGAGTAGCTGGGATTACAGGTGCGTGCCACCACACCTGGCTAGTTTTTGTATTTTTAGTAGAGATGGAGTTTCACCATGTTGGCCAGGCTGGTCTTGAACTGCTAACCTCAAGTGATTCACCCACCCCAGCCTCCCAAAGTGCTGGGATTACAGGAATGAGCCACTGCACCCGGTCAAATTCTTGTTTTTTTTTTTTTTTTTTTTTTTTTTAGTAGAGATGGAGTTTCACCATGTTGGCCAGGCTGGTCTCGAACACCTGACCTCAAGTGATCCACTCACCTTGGCCTCCCAAACTGCTGGGAATACAGGTGTGAACCAGGGATGCCAGCTGAAAGGAGGTAATGAAACATGACAGGAACATGATCTGGCATGGTGATTGGGTGATGGAGAGAAGATGAATTAGTTCCTACCTAAATTGAATTGACTCAAGAAGTTTAAATTCTCCAGGCTCCTGGCAGCAAAAGATCCAGTTCTCCAAAAAGAGGAATGACTCCTGGGTTTCCTACCCTTTTCATCTCTAGACAGTCCCACGGGGCAAGATTCCACCAGCTACAACCTCCTTGACAGTAATGACCCCACCATGTGAGAGCATTTTGTTCAGAAAAAGTTAATTAAATGTGGATCCACCATAGGAAATTACATCTTAATCTCATTCTGCTTTCTGTTTCCCTATTCCTTTCCACAGTTTGACTTCTGTTCTGAGAAAGAGGGGTTACAAATGACCTGCTTCCAGATCCAATAACAATTTAATAGAGTTGAGATTCATTAAGACAGCGCTGATGGCGACTGAAGTATCTGGAAGAGAGAAATGGCCCAGAGGATTTCAATTCTCTACCAGTTTTCTGATCTCAATTTAGGAGGCAGAATTAAGTTCTGGAAAGCTCAGAACAGAACAAAATAATGGAACGATTGACTTTTAATCACTGGTAGAATCGTGGGAAGTTGGTAGACTCCTAGACTTATCATTTTTTTCTCCCTTTTCAAAGGAAGTTTCTGCGTTAGTAACAAACAGCCTGATGTGGATGCTATTTTCTTTCATTTAAAAAACATATTTGCCGGGCGCAGTGGCTCACGCCTGTAATCCCAGCACTTTGGGAGGTGGAGGCGGGCAGATCACCTGAGGTCAGGAGATCGAGACCAGCCTGACCAACATGGAGAAACCCCGTCTCTACTAAAAATACAAAATTGGCCGGGCGTGGTGGCACATGCCTATAATTCCAGCTACTAGGGAGGCTGAGGCAGGAGAATTGCTTGAACCTGGGAGGCGGAGGTTGCAGTGAGCTGTGATCGTGCCATTGCACTCTGGCCTGGGCAAACAAGAGTGAAACTCCGTTTAAAAAAACAAACAAACAAAAAAACAACATATTCATGGCCCGGCATGGTGACTCATGCCTGTAATCCCAGCACTTTGGGAGGCCAAGGCAGGTGGATCACATGCGGTCAGGAGTTCAAGACCAGCCTGGCCAACATGGTGAAATCCCATCTCTACTAAAAATACAAAAATTGGCCGGGCGCGGTGGCTCAAGCCTGTAATCCCAGCACTTTGGGAGGCCGAGACGGGCGGATCACAAGGTCAGGAGATCGAGACCATCCTGGCTAACACGGTGAAACCCCGTCTCTACTAAAAGATACAAAAAACTAGCCGGGCGAGGTGGCGGGCGCCTGTAGTCCTAGCTACTCCGGAGGCTGAGGCAGGAGAATGGCGTAAACCCGGGAGGCGGAACTTGCAGT
>NW_016809864.1:3950574-3960025 GCF_001698545.2 Rhinopithecus bieti | reverse complement strand
AAAAAAAAAAAAAATACAAAAATTAGCTGGGTGTGGTGGTGGGCACCTGTAATCCCAGCTACTCGGAAGGCTGAGGCAGGAGAATTGCTTGAACCTGGGATGCAGAGGTTGTAGTGAGCAGAAATCGCGCCATTGAGCTCCAGCCTGGGAGACAAGAGTGAAACTCCATCTCAAAATAATAATAATAATAATGATAGATAATAAAAAACATATTCAAAGATATTTTAAAAATATTAGCTATGTGCCATGACAATGCCAGGTACTAGGAATACAAATCTAGACCAGGCAGTCATGGAGCTTACTTGTAGGGAAATTCAGACAATGAAGAAAGTACTAAGCAAATTGTGACCGTTACTAAAAAAAAAAAAAAAAAAAAAAAGAGGCAACTGCTTGCTTAGCTAGAGGAAATGGATCCCAATTTTAAACCCAATTCTCAGAGTTATTTGTCTTTTTTTCCTGGATTGTAAGCACATGGGGCAGCCAGACAATTTCACGTCCATCTCTGGCCATTTTTGAAGCTGACTTAAGTCGATTAAGAGCCATGAGTTGATGACCCAAGGCTATTTCCTTTCTTCCACATCCAGGAAGTCAGTGCTCAGGAAAAGAAAAGAGAAACCGTCTTCGTTTTAATTTTTCTATGGCTAGACCAAGTTTAGTATTTTAGGACGTTCCGGAAGAACTTTAATAACAGTACTAAAGGAGAGATTAGGAATGTGGGTCCCGAAGTCAGATTTCTCAGGTCCAGATAGTGGCTGTACCACTTACTAGCTGGGTGATCTTTAACCTTTCCATGTCTCTGTTTCAAAATGTGATAATAGTACCTACTCCTTAGGGCTGTTTTGAGAATTAAATAAGATGATGATGCATATGAAGTCTTAGCAAAGTGTCTGACACATATGACACACTTAAGAACATAATATTGCAGATAAAAGGAGTCAGGAGTGTTATATTACCGAGCTGGTTTCTGAGCAGCAGCAACTGGCAGCAACAGGTAGTCGTTTCATGTGCAGCTTGGCTAACTCCTAGCAATATGAGCCTGGGCAGTTCAATTCCCTTCTCTAAGCCCCAGGTTCCTCCTCTGAAAAGTAGGGATTACTTGTCTTTCTGGTGCTGTAGTTAGAATATAAACAAATAGGCCAGGCATGGTGGCTCACACCTGTAATCCCAGCACTTTGGGAGGTCGTGGCAGGTGGATCATGAGGTCAGGAGTTCGAAAGCAGGCTGGACAAGATGGTGAAACCCCATCTTTATTTAAAAAAATGCAAAAATTAGCTGGATGTGGTGGTACGTGCCTATAATCCCAGCTACTCAGGAGGCTGAGGCAGGAGAATCGCTTGAACCCGGGAGGCAGAGGCTGCAGTGAGCCGAGGTCACGCAACTGCACTCTAGCCTGGGTGACAGAGCAAGACTCTGTCTCAAAAACTAAAAAAGAATATAAACAAATATATGTAAAACATCTAGCATAATAGTCCCTATCATGGTCCTTCATACACGGTGTCATCATCATCATCATTCTCTTTGGATTGGTTGTTGTTTTTGCTACTTGGCTGGCTTTTGTTATTTTGATCTGTTGTAGGCTTTGTTGCCTGGAAGCAGAGCTTGCAACAGAAAATCTCATGACAGTGTTTTATTAAGGGCATGTGCTCTCTGGACAAATGAGTAATGTATTAAGGGAAGCAGATGAGGCAGGACAGGAAGGGAAGTAAAGAAGTGGTTTCAGGTGAAGTTTGGACTAAGCCTGATCTCTTTGGAGCATGAATTATAGCACAGAGTTGGTCCTACCCAGAAGCCAGGTAGCTGGGCTTAATACACCCATACCCGTCAGACATAGGTTACTGGCCACTCTCAGGAGAAGGACATAATTCCCCAGGCACAACTGGGTAGAAGGCTCCTATCAATAGGAAGTGATTCTACAGAGAAGAATGCAGTAGGGTCTATGGATCAGGAGCTGGAAGATAGATGCACTGGCCTTGTGTTGAGGATCTGGGCAAGGCACTGGCAGCATCTACTGTACTCTTTTTTTTTAAGCTGGAGTCTCACTCTGTCGCCCAGGCTGGAGTGCAGTGGTGCGATCTCGGCTTACTGCAACCTCCGCCTCCCAGGCTCAAGCGATTGTCCTGCCTCAGCCTCCCGAGTAGCTGCGACAACAAGCGCTCACTGCTACGCCTGGCTAATTTTTTGTATTTTCAGTAGAGACGGGTTTTCACCGTGTTGCCCAGGCTGGTGTCGAACTCCTGACCTCATGATCTACCCGCCTCGGCCTCCCAACATGCTGGGATTACAGGCGTGAGCCACCACACCCGGCTACTGCACTCTTTCAATGCAGTCTGATTTTCTCTCGGGAGCCCCTTACGTTACTTTCAACCAGACCCCAGTCCTGGAGGCTTGTGACCTGGGACCTGGACAAACAGAGTTTGTCCCAGTTTGTCCAAGCTTCCAGATATCAGAGAAGTGATGCATATGGTGTCACCAAATTAGGAAACCGTGTTGAAGAACGAATGCTGCCTATTACAGGGACTCTTTTAAATGTTCAGGATGCTCACAGTCTTTGCCGAGTTGAACGTCCTTGGAAGCTGCAGTCTGGCTGTAAGGAGGTGATGAGAAGCTCTGCGCGTTAGAGGTAATGAAGATTTGCCCGTCCACAGTCATCGGTTCAGGGATGATCATGTAACCTAATGAGAATTAGTGAGATACAAGGAAACTTTGCTAATAATATTGAGAAAGAGCTGCAAAGTCATTTCTGAAATTATTGCTAGCAATTATTAGCCAGTGGGTAAACATGGGGCCTGAGATAGAAGCCAGCCAAATAGACAGCAGAGACAAGAGAAAGAGAGAAATAACAGGGTCCCCAGCTAAGTCCCTGGATCAAGAGGTGCCTGAGGTTTAACCTTACACTTTCAATATTTTTCTCTTTTGCTGAATTCATTGAGCTGAGAGTTTTGGGTACCTGCAACAGAGTCCTGACTGATATTCTTTCTTTTTTTTTTTTTGAGATGGAGTCTCATTCTGTCACCCAGGCTGGAGTGCAGTGGTGCCATCTTGGCTCACTGCAACCTCCACCTCCTGGGTTCAAGTGATTCTCTTGCCTCAGCCTCCCAAGTAGCTGGGATTACAGGCACCCACCACCATGCCCAGCTAATTTTTTATTTTTAGTAGAGATGGGGTTTCACCATGTTGGTCAGACTGCTCTCGAACTCCTGACCTCAGGCGATCCACCTGCCTTGGCCTCCCAAAGTGCTGGCATTACCGGGATGAGGCACTGCACCTGGCCTAATATTATTTCTCTAATGAACCCAGAAGCACTACATAAATTAGAACCAGTCAATCAATTTATAGAATCATTATTGTTACGTATATAAAGTCCTCTTTTGACTGAGTGAGCAGAGACATCCAAGCCAGGATGGCTTTTCTAATTGGGTTTTTATTGTCTCACATAGAGAAGTACATTAGTCAGCTCCAAAGACACGAATGCTGCCCCTAGCTCTAAAAAAAAATGTTTTCCAGCCGGCTTTCCCTGATAGCCGAGGTCTGGGTTCTAGCAAAGTGACCTTCAAACGAAATGGCCGTTGAAAGGCTGACAGCCCAAACCAGTCCAGAGAAAGGGATGAAATCATCGCTCAAGGAAAGGCAGGCAAGAGGGGAGTGGGGTAGACAAATGGACAGCATCTTTATGGACAGAAGCTGTTCATTAACAAAATAAAATCATTTTAATCCACACAAACACACTTACTGATAAGGTGAAATGCATTGGTCTTAGTTATTATTAGTATTATGTAAAAGGTTTATTGTCTTTTCATTCACATTTCTTACTCTTTTTTTTTTTTTTTTTTTTTTTTTTTTTTTTTTGAGACAGAGTCTCGCTCTGTCACCCAGGCTGGAGTGCAGTGGCCGGATCTCAGCTCACTGCAAGCTCCGCCTCCCAGGTTTACGCCATTCTCCTGCCTCAGCCTCCAGAGTAGCTGGGACTACAGGCGCCCGCCACCTCGCCGGGCTAGTTTTTTTGTATTTTTTAGTAGAGACGGGGTTTCACCGTGTCAGCCAGGATGGTCTTGATCTCCTGACCTCGTGATCCGCACGTCTCAGCCTTCCAAAGTGCTGGGATTACAGACTTGAGCCACCGCGCCCGGCCATATTTCTTACTCTTTTTAAGAAAACTTTATTTTCCATACTAATACAGTATACACTTGTGATAGAGAGAGGCAGAGAAATTCTAGACAGACAGGGGCAAGTCCCCAGGAAAACCCCATCTTCCAGCTGAAAAGGCTGAAACTTGTGGCCCAAAGTGAGAACTTCCATCCCCGTGTACCTGCTCTCTGCCAATTGGTTCTTTCTGAATAATGTCTTTTTACCAGTCGAATGTTGCCTTTTCCAGAACTACCTATGGCCTGCCCCACCCCCATCTTTTGCCTATAGAGACCCCAGACTCAGTTGGCAGAGAGAGAGAGAGAAGCAGCTGGACAGTGAAGAGAGGCAACTTGACTTCAGAGACGGTGGTTGGATTGGCAGAGAAGCGACTTGACTTCAGAGGACAGCGACCTGCCCTTCCCGTCCCCTCTCCAGCTCCCCTGTCCTCTGAGAGCTGCTTTCGTTGCTCAATAAATTCTTGCATTCACCATGCTTCAATTTGTCTGCATGACCTTATTCCTCCTGGGCACCAGACAAGAATTCAGGGCACACCAAGTATGGATACCCGAAAAGGCTTTCACACTGGCCCTTTGGCCTTGCTGACCGAGGGCAGCCACCCCATATGATCAGACAAAAGACCCACTGAGCTGATCGCGCACCGCTGTCTGCAGACAGCAGAGCTAAAAGAGCATTGTAACTCATCCTCTGGGGTCTTGAGGTTGCAGGCGCCCGCACCTGGATGCTGCCCGTGGGGCCTGCACGGAGTTTGCTCCTGGCAGTGCAAAAGCAGCTGGCCGGTTCCTGTGCTTGTTTGCCTACACACTCCCTCCCACAAGGGGTTGAGTGGGGCAGGGTGAGTAAACAGGGCACCCCATCACGAATCCCATGAAGACGTCAAGAAAATATTCTGCATCACTTACGTTGCCCACTGGCCTCAAGTGCAAGATCTCAAAGCTATACACACGCGGTCACAAAAGAGACAGCTACAAAAATCCGTGGATACGAAAAAAGGTGTTTTAGTAAGCCATTAACAAATTTCCATGAGAATGAGCTTAGTTTGTAGCCTTTCCAGACAAACGACCATCTTTCCTGTGAATCAGTTTTAAAACGTTTGTAATGCTTTTTCTCTTAGTTGAAGGATTTTTCCTGCTTAAGAATGGGGATGCCAAAGGCAATTTGGGGGGATGTTTCGAGAAACAAGAAGTCTAAAGCCACAAGGGGAAGACTTTTGAGGAGGGGCAGCCAAAACCAGTGGAGTGAGGGAGTGGGAGTGAGTGTGTAGGCGAACAAGCGCAGGAACCAGCCAACTGCTTTAGCACTGGCAGGAGCAAACTCCATGCAGGCCCACGGCAGTATCCAGGTGCGGGTGCCTGCAACCCCAAGACCCCAGAAGGTGAGTTACAATGCTCTTTTAGCTTTGCTGTCTGCAGATAGCAGCGCGTGATCAGCTCAGTGGGCTCTGTCTCATTACATCTTATCTATCTATATAGATAGATCTATCTATATATCTAACTATATAGATAGCCAAGAAGGAAAAAGGAACCTGTGGATGAGCCAGTGTAGAGAGAAGAAGGGGAGGAACACAAGGGTGAATATGGGTTCCAGTTGTGTTGGGCCTGCCTGCCTGGCTGATTAGAGCGAACTGGCTAACCATGGCCAGCATGTGGTACTCCAGGTGGGGGCTGGTATAGCCAAGATATATGTTAATAATTTCTTCCAGCAGCATTTTCCAAAGTGCAGTTCAGGGACCCCCTACGTTAGCATGTTCTTAGACCTTACCTACTGCCACTTAATCAGCATCTCTGTGCATGGAACTGGGGTTTGGATTTTTTTTTACAACTTTATTGAGGTATAATTTACATATAGTAACTTTACAAATTTGAAGTGTACAATTTAATGCATTTCGACATTATCATGCCTCTGTAAAATTATTGCCACAATCAAGATTATGAGCATATGCAGGACTCTCAAAAGTTGCCTTGTGTCCTTTTGTAAAGCTGCCCTCATCTCTATACCTTTCCAATTCTCCTATCCCCAGATAACTATGGATCTACTCTCTCTCTCTGTATCAGTTCATAATTTCCTAGAACGTTGTGTACACAGATTAATTTAATATTAATATATACTATTTTGTTTGATTTATTTCAATTAGCATACTTATGGTTAACATCTATTGAAATTCACACAGATTGCTGTATAATAGTGGATACAATTTTTTTGCTGAGGTGTCTCCCATGTTATGGACACACCACACTTTGTTTATTTATCCCCCAGTGATAGACTTTTGGGGTGTTTACATTTTTGGGCTACTACAAATAGAGTTGCTTTGACCATTTGTATACGTATCTTTCTTTGTGTGGACATATGCTTCTACTTCTCCTTGATGAATACCTAGGAGTGGAATGTTTAAATTTTTAAGGAGCTACCAAACCATGTTCCCAAGTGGTTGTTAACTTTTTACATTTTCACCAGTAGTGTATGGGAGTTCCAGTTCTTCCACATCTTCACAAAAACATGGTATAGTCTGTCTTTTTAATTGCAGCCATTCTATATGAGGTTAGCGATATCTCAGCGTGGTTTATTTGACATTTCTCCAATGACTAACAATATTGAGAAAATTGTCTAAGCTTACTTAACTTTTGTATATGTTCTTTGATGAAGTGTTTGTTCAAATATTTATATTGGGTTGTTTGTCTTCTTCTTATTGAGTGGTAGGAGTTTTTTTTTTTTACATATTCTAGATAGAAGTTCTTTGTCATATGTAGATACAGGCAAGTATTTTTTCCCATTTGGTAGTTTTCTCTTCATTTTCATTGACTTGCTTTGGCATATTTGTTAAAAATCAAGTGACCATATCCATGTAGATCTGTTTCTGACCTGTCTTCTACTCCACTGATCTATCCTTTTGCCAATACTACACTGTGTAGATGACACTCTCTTTATAATAAGCATTGAAATCTTGTAGTGCAAGGTCTCCAACTTTATTGTTCTTTTCGCAAAGTTGTTTTGGCAATTGTAGGTGCTTTGCATTTCCATATGAACTTCATTGGTAGCTATTCAATTCATACAAATAAAGTCTGCTAGGATTTTGGATGTGTGTTGACTTTATAGATCAATCTGAGAATTGACACCCTAGCAACATGGAGTTTCTCAATCTATAAACACTGTATTAGAAAAAAATCCTAAAATTTATGTGGGCCCATAAGAAACCCAGAATAACCAAAGCCATCCTTAGCAAAAAGATAGAAAAAAAAAAATAACACAATCTATCTCTCCATTTGTTTGGGTGTTCTTTAATTCCTCTGAGCGATACTTTGTGATTTTTAGTGTATAGGTCTTGCATAACTTTGGTCAAATTTATCCCTAAGTATTTTATATTTTTGATGCTATTGTAAATACTGTTGTTTTCATAAATTTTAATTTCCATTTTTTCACTCTCAGGATATAGATACAAAATTGATGTTTTAGAAATAAATTAACCTGACTGGGCATTGTGGCTCATGTCTGCAATCCCAGCGCTTTGGAAGACTGAGGTGGGAGGATCACTTGAAGCTAGGAGTTTGAGACCAGCCTGGGCAACGAGCGAGACTTATACAAAATAAAAAGGAAACAAAATATTGGCCTAATATCTAGAAACCTTGTTAAATTTACCCATTAGTTCTAGTAGCTTTTTGGTAGATTCTGTAAAATTTTCCTCATAAATGTTAATGTCTGTGAATAAAGAGAGTTTTATTTTTTTCTTTCCAATATGGCTGCCACCTCCTGTAATTTCTTTAGTAGATGCAAGGCTATTCAAGTTTTTACTCCTCTTTGAGTGAACTTTGGTAGTCTGTGGTTTTCAAAGAATTTACTCATTTCATCTAAGTTGTTGACTGTTGTCATAAAAGTGTTCATAATATTATTCCTTTATTACCTTTTCAACGTTTATAGGAACAAGAGTAATGTCCTCTCTCTCATTCTAGATACTGATGATTTACGTATTTCTTTCTTTCTGATCAATTTTACTAGAAGTTTATACTTTTTTTTTTTTTTTTTTTTGAGAAAGAGTTTTGCTCTTATCTCCAACTCCTAACCTCAGGCGATCCACCTGCCTCGGCCTCCCAAAGTGCTGGGGGATTACAGGCATGAGCTACCATGCCTGGCAAAGTTTGTAAATTTTATTGATCTTTTCACAGAACCAACTTTGTTTTGCAGTAATGTTTTTTCTGCGTCACTGATTTGTGTACTTTTCTTTACTATGTTTCTTCTGCTTTTGCTTAGTTGGCTCTTCCTGCTTTAGTTTATTCAGGTTGCAGCTGATATCATCGATTTGATATCTTCTCTTCTAATAGGTGTGTAGATCTATACATTCCTCTCTGAGCTCTCCTTTAGCTGTATTCCACAAATTTTGATATGTTTTATTTTGTGTGATTCAGTTCAAAATACTCTGTAGTTTCTTTTTTCTTTTTTTTTTTTTGAGACGGAGTCTCGCTCTGTCGCCCAGGCTGGAGTGCAGTGGCCGGATCTCAGCTCACTGCAAGCTCCGCCTCCTGGGTTCACGCCATTCTCCTGCCTCAGCCTCCCGAGTAGCTGGGACTACAGGCGCCCGCCACCTCGCCCGGCTAGTTTTTTGTATGTTTTAGTAGAGACGGGGTTTCACTGTGTTAGCCAGGATGGTCTCGATCTCTTGACCTCGTGATCCGCCCGTCTCGGCCTCCCAAAGTGCTGGGATTACAGGCTTGAGCCACCGCACCCGTCCTGTAGTTTCTTTCAGCAATTTTGTTTTAGGTAGAAGTTTGTTAGTTTTCCAAATATGTGGAGATGTTCCAAGTATCTTTTTTTGTTACTAATTTCTTTTCATTATACAATTTAATTCAGTTGTGATCAGATAATATACTTTTCATCAAATCTATTCATCAAAACCATCTATCTAGTTTTTATGGCCAGGGTACAGTCTATTTTGGTAAATGTTCTGTGTGTACTTGAAAAGAAGGTATATTCTGCTTCTGTTGGCTGGAGTGTTCTATAAATGTCATTTGGTCAAGTTGGTTCAAAGTGTTATTTCTCTTATTCTATTCTATATCCTTGCTGATTTTCTGTCTACATGTTTTTACCAGTTGTTGAGTGAGAGCTTTTGAACACATTCATTACCTTTGAGAATTTCTCCTTTATGTTTTGTCAGCTTTTTATTCATGTATTTTGAAGCTTTGTTATAACCTGCATCCACTTTTAAAATTTTTATAACTTCTTGTTGAATTGACTCCTTTATCACAATGAGTTTACCATTCTTTTCTCTGGTAATATTCTTTGTTTAATATTGTTACAGCTACTCAGGGTTTTTTTTTTT
>NW_016809864.1:3924390-3946890 GCF_001698545.2 Rhinopithecus bieti | reverse complement strand
TGGTCTCAAACTCTTGACCTCGGGTAATCTGCCTGCCTCAGCCTCCCAAAGTGCTGAGATTACAGGTGTGAGCCACCGTGCCCAGCCAGGAATGAATCATTTTTAGTCCATACTTATACTACATTTTTGTTTACTAAATCAGGCCACCCTGTCATTAGGGTGGATATGCGTTCCAAGGCTGGCCAGTCAAAGAACCCAATTTCTCTGATTCATAATACCTGTTCCAGGGGTTTCTGTCCTACCCAAGCTAGGTTAATCGGACAATTTCCCCTGCAATTCCTGATTAGGTGCTGGAAGGAAAAAGGATTTACTTTTCTTTTCTTTTCTTTTTTTTTTTTTTGAGGCGGAGTCTCGCTCTGTCGCCTGGACTGGAGTGCAGTGGCCAGATCTCAGCTCACCGCAAGCTCCGCCTCTTGGGTTTACGCCATTCTCCTGCCTCAGCCTCCTGAGTAGCTGGGACTACAGGCGCCCGCCACCTCGCCCGGCTAGTTTTGTATTTTGGTAGAGATGGGGTTTCACCGTGTTAGCCAGGATGGTCTCGATCTCCTGATCTCGTGATCCGCCCGTCTTGGCCTCCCAAAGTGCTGGGATTACAGGCTTGAGCCACCGCGCCGGGCCAAGGATTTACTTTTCATGTCACAAAGCTGCAAAACTGTTAGTGACTGAGGACAACCACCTTCTCCTCAAGGTGGAGAAAAGTTGTCTCTGGAAGGTGAGGACGAGGCCATCACCTACAGAGAAGCAAACCAGTAGTTAAAAAGAGACAGAGCTCTCACAGTCTCAATGATGTCCCTGGATCCACTCCTGCCTAAAACTAGTCCTATCTTTAATTTGCCAGCTATACCAGCCAATACAGCTGTCTTTTCCTTTTTTTTTTTTTTCTTAAGCTAATTTGAATTGCAACCAATATGGAAACATTATCTGGCACCTCTTTTCTGCTGTAACATTCCTACACATAATTTAACACTTATTTACCATCTACTCTATTCCACGGCTTGTGCAAGCAATTCCCCTAGTCCATCACCTGGCACGTAGGGCCACTCATGTCACTACCTTGACCTGCATGGCGCCGCAGACTCATGGAGCCAGCACTTCCTCTAGGGACTGTTCCACCCTCAGCTCCCCACGTCTCACCATTCTGAAGTCTGGATCTGAGCAGAGTCCTGAAGGATCAGCACGCTTTGGCACAAACCCCAAGTAAAAGTAGAGGAAGTGATTTTGCTGTAAACCCTCTCCCTCCTGATATCTATCAAAGGAACATGGAGAGGTTCCTGCCCACAGCTTGTTTCTCACTTAGAATGCTTCACAGGGGAGTAGCTCTCTGACAGCAGCATGAGAATGAAGCTATGGGAATCTCTCTGGGGTATTGTAATGACTGTGGGGCCAAGTCTTCCTAGTTGGAGATGCTGCAAGTTATGTAAGAAATGCAGAGTCCCTTGTGGGAGGAGGCCACTGATTCTCTCAAAGACAGTCACTGGAAAAAGCCAAACGCTTCTAATATTCTGCGACTAATAACCGTCAAAGGGTTCATTGAGTGCACATTTCTGTCCCTAGTGTACATGTGATATTCAAAAAGGTGGTAAAGCCAGGCGTGGCAGTCCATGCTTTTAATCCCAGCACTTTGGAGGCTGGCTGAGACGGGTGGATCACCTGAGGTCAGGAGTTTGAGCCCAGCATGGACAACAAGGTGAAAACCCATCTCTACCAAAATACAAAATCAGCCAGGCGTGGTGTTGAGCACCTGTAATCCCAGCTACCTGGGAGGCTGAGGCAGGAGAGTCGCTTGAACCCTGGAGGTGGAGCTTGCAGTGAGCCAAGATTGTGCCACTGCACTCCAACATGGGCGACAGAGAGAGATGCTGTCTCAGAAAAAAAAAAAAAAAAAAAAAAAAAAAAAAAAAAGTTGTTAAGAATAAATAACACGGGAACAATGTTTTTNCCATGCTTTTAATCCCAGCACTTTGGAGGCTGGCTGAGACGGGTGGATCACCTGAGGTCAGGAGTTTGAGCCCAGCATGGACAACAAGGTGAAAACCCATCTCTACCAAAAATACAAAAATCAGCCAGGCGTGGTGTTGAGCACCTGTAATCCCAGCTACCTGGGAGGCTGAGGCAGGAGAGTCGCTTGAACCCTGGAGGTGGAGCTTGCAGTGAGCCAAGATTGTGCCACTGCACTCCAACATGGGCGACAGAGAGAGATGCTGTCTCAGAAAAAAAAAAAAAAAAAAAAAAAAAAAAAAGTTGTTAAGAATAAATAACACGGGAACAATGTTTTGTTGTTTTGTTCTGGGACTGACATAGCGTCTTCTCTTTTCCTTTGTGCTTTTTTATTTTTTATTTTTTCTAATTTAGTGCATTTGGACAGATCTCTTTTTTCTTGTATCTTATGAACCAACTGTTGTGAATTACCTGTGAGCTATTTTTGCGGATCAGGATTAGAAGTTTTTCACCTCTGTATCCCTAGAACCTAGCATGGAACCTGGAGCAATAGTATGTGTAGAGCAATAAATTCTTTAAAACAATTAACAATTTCTCAAATCTCTGTTCCTGTATTGGAAGTCCGTTGGAGGTGTCTGGCCTCATACGTGTATATAGTGTGGAAAACTATTGTTTCTTGGTATTCATTCCCCTCTCTCTTCTTTCTACCGTCCCTGAATTTTGATAGAAGATTCTTCAGGTGCTGATACCAATATTTAGTTGCATGATTAGAACATGTGATCCTGCTCAGCCAATCAGCAGCTGCCACCCTCCTGGCTATGGTGATTGGTTCAGGGGTGACCACATGACTTAAGCCAGTCCAATTACAGTGAATCTCAGGTAAGACTCTCCAGGTGGGAATTCTGGACCATAGAAGCTGTTTTCTTCTGGATGCTGTGTTGGGTAGATACTAAACCTCAGACTCCTGTACACAGTTTGCTAGTGAGAGAAGCTATCTCGAGAACACAGCTAAGAGATTTACAGAAAAACAGAGCTGCAAAACTGCTACCCCAATGCTATTTTCAATCACTGGAGCAAACCACATCTGAAATTCTCCCTAATTCTGGACTTCTCTGTTGCACAAGTCAATGAATTCTCTCTCTTGTTTATTTTAAAGCAAGTCTGTTTATCTTTTCATTACTTGGAACATGAAGTCTTTACTGACACACAGAGTTCCTCTTTC
This sequence comes from Rhinopithecus bieti, assembly GCF_001698545.2. Lineage (NCBI taxonomy): Eukaryota > Metazoa > Chordata > Mammalia > Primates > Cercopithecidae > Rhinopithecus > Rhinopithecus bieti. The sequence continues at coordinate 3,943,730 of NW_016809864.1, read as the reverse complement.
TTCCCCATTAACTTTTTCCTGAGAGAGCTACTGCTGAAAATCAAGTCAATGTTTCCAATTGATGTGATTGACTTTCGCTGAGGGTGCAGTCTGCCTTTTCATCTTCTAGGAATATCCCCTACCTTTTCTGTAATCCAGCCTGTCAGGATTTATTGAACACCCACTCTGTTCTAAGCCCTGAGTCAGATGCTCTGAGACATCTCAATAATAACAAAGATCATGTCTGTAAGGTGCTGGAAATATAGTACAGTGGAATGAGCTCTGAGCCATAGCTTAAGAAGTCCACGCTCAGCTGGATGCGGTGGCTCATGCCTGTAATCCCAACATTTTGGGAGGCCGAGGTGGGAGGCTTGCTCGAGACGAGGAGATTAAGACCAGCCTGAGAAACACAGAGAGACCCTGACTCTAGAAAAAAAAAAAATTAGCTAGGCATGGTGTCACATGCCTATAATCCTAGCTACTTGGGAGACTGAGGTGGGAGGATGACCTGAGCCCAGGAGTTTGAGGCTGCAATGAGCTATGATTGTGCCACCGCACTCCATTCTGGGTATTCTGGATGACAGAGTGAGAATGTCTCTGAAAAAAAAAAAAAAAAAACAACTAAAGACAGAAAAAATAAAAAAAAAAATTCATGCTTGCTTTGACCCCAGTTTGCTGTGTGATCTTGGGCTGATCACTACCCCTCTCTGGGCGTTAGCTTCACATCTACAAAATGAGGGCAGTGGTTGACAGTTCTTTAGAATCCTTTCTAGCATTCACAACCCACATCTCTGTGTGCTAATAATTTAAATAAACTCGATCCTGTGTCTGGTCAAAATAGATATCTTCAGGCTTATTTATGTCACCAATATTTGTTGAGAGTGTACTATATTCTAGGAGCTAGAGAGAAAGTGGTGAACAAAACAGAACAACACCTGCTTTCTTGGAGCTTACATTGTGATGGGAAAGGCACATGTAATTATCTTTGTAAACTATACAATCGGTCTTCATTATTCCCAGATTCTGTATTTGTGAATTTGCTTACTTGCTAACATTTATTTGTAACCCCTGAATCAATACTCATGGCACTTTCACGGTCACTCACAGACATGTACAGAGCCCTGAAAAATTTTAATCAGATGATGAAAACATTTCTAGCTTAGGGAAAACAGGGCAACACTCTGCCATATTGTTTCAGCTCTCATGTGATAAGCAAATACCTTTTTTTGCAGTCTATTTAGTGCCATATTTGTCACATTTGTGTGCTTTTTCTTGGTGACTTTGCTGTTTAAAATTGTTCCCCAAGTAAGCTGTGAAAGTGCTACCTCGTGTTCCAAAGGCTGTGACATGCCTGAAGAAGGACATACGTGTGTTGGATAAGTGTTGCTCAGGAATGTGTTATTGTACTCTTGACTGTGAGCTCAGTGTTAGTGAATCCACATATGTTACATAAGATGCTCTTAAACACAAATACACAAAAAACAAGGTGATGCATTGATTGACTGACAAAAATGTTGTGGTCAGAGGCTCTCAGGAACCCAACCATGTATTTCTCTTAGGAGCCATGGCTCAGAATTGACTAATTGGGAGTTGGTGGTGACTTTACTGAAAATAGCAAGAAGTGATTATGTACAATGTCACTTTCTTGTTATTGATAAATAAGCCTGAAACTATCTATGTTTACCACACACCATCAAGCTTACCTACATTATTTGCACAAAGAGACATGGGATGTGAATGCTAGAAAGGATTTTAGAGAATTGTCAACCACTGCCCTCATTTTGTAGACGGGAAGCTAAAACCCAGAGAGAGAGAGTGATTAGCCCAAGATCACACAGCAAACTGGGGGCAAAGCAAGCATGGATATGGTAAGAGTGGTAGAAAAATGCAAAGCAGGGAAGCAGAAAAGGAAATTTATATTTTATTATTTTCAACTTTTAGTTTAATTTTATTTTGCTTTCAAGACAGTCTCACTCTGTTGCTCAGGCTAGAGTGCAGTGGCACAGTTATAGCTCACTGCAACCTTCAGTTACTAACATCAGGTGATCAGAAGCCTGTAGTTTAAAAGGATGTCAGAAAAGTGTGTCCATGCAGAGGAGAGGGCAAAAATGAAAACCCTGTGGTGGGAGTGTGCTTTTCATGTCTGAGGAGCTGCCTGAGGCTGCAGTGGCTGGAGAGGAGTGAGCCAGGGGGACGGTGGGAGAAGATGAGATTGATGAGATGGTGAATCTTGAATGACAGACCTGCACAGTCACATTCATCTCCTTCCTGGGTAGAGGTTGCTGGGAGTTTGAGAGGCTCTTTCTTGTTGCAAAAGTCCTTGAACTTGAGCAGTAAATTATCCTCAAAGTTTCATTAGTGCACCTTGGCGTGGTTCTCTCCTCGGACACCCTGTGCCATGTTCCTCCTGAGAAGTGGCTATAAATAACCTGAGTTTCTGCTGCCATCAGGGAAACAGTGCCTGGAGTTGTCTCCCGGACACATTAATAACCACCCTTTTCTTGCCCCCAAATTAATCTTGTTATGAGGCAGCTTTGCCACGGGTGTCTTCTAATCATCATTTAATCCCAGCACTCAAATGTCTTGTTATTCACCAGGCTGAGTTTCTCCTTAGTGGCCTCAAAGGGACATTGGGTTTGGTTGAAATTCCAGGCAAATACCTTTTCCAGACACATCCATTGCATGGGAATTTGCAGATTGTATTTTTGGTCTAATTATGTCAATTCATCTTTATGATGGATCTATGATTACATGTAATTTGGTCAAATTTTGTGCAAAGTCTCAGATTCAAAGAGAATGCAAGAGATTTGAATTCGAGTTTTTCCACCTCCTTAGGGGAGAGGAAGGAAGAGGGAATTGACACTTGTTGAAGAATATTCTGTTTATTCACTTATTCTTCATTCATTATTTCAATATTTATTCAACACTTATTATGTGCCAGGCACTGTTTTAAGTGCTTGGAATAGACTAGAGTACCAAACATTACACTCCCAAGAAAGTTACTGTCACCCCTCAGTATTGGAGGGGATTGATTCCAGGACCCCAGGAGATATCAAAATCCACAAATGCTCTAGTCCTTTATATAAAATGACGTTGTCTTTGCATGTAAACTATGCATATTCCATATACTTTAAATCATCTCTAGATTACTTTTAAAACATAATACAATGTAAATGCTATGCGATTCTTTTATACTGTATTTTAAAATTTGTATTTGTTTTGCTGTTATATTATTGTTTTATTTTTTATTTTTCAGAATATTTTTGATCTGTGATTGGTTGAATCTGAGGAGGGAGAACCCACAGATACAAAGGGCTGATTGTTTATCCATCAGTTAAGTGAAAAGTAGAATGATACATGAGTTTAGGCACGAGACTCTGGAATCAGACTATGTTCAAATTCCAACCAACCCTGGCACCTACTAGTTATATGACCTTGGGCAAGTTATTTAACTTTCCTGTGCCTCAGTTTCATCTGTTAAATGAGAAATAATAAAAATACCCGAGTCATCACTTATTTAGCAGAGTGACTTAATATTTAACATGTTTAGTACAAAACTGATTGATGGTGTTTGGTGAGTGAAATAAATAAACACACATCCTGGAGGAGTAATTCAGGGAGATTTAAAGGGTAGAATAGGAAATTGGCTTTATTTGGTTAAGCTAAGTGGTTTGCATAGCTCATCTCATCTATATCTGCATAATCTCAAGTTCGATCATACTTTCTCTCTTTTGCTTTTCCTAACAAATGAGGAAACTGAGAACCAGGAGTGTAAGGTTGTTTGCCACTGAGCATATAGAGTAAGATCTGAGTAGCAGAGTGAGGAACTGAACCTAGATAAAATTTGATTCCCCAAAGTCCTACCTCCCCAGGCCAAACTGCACTGTGGGGCTGAGAGTTGGATAGTTATTTTACCTGTATATACAAAATACCTTTCCCCTTCCCTCCACCTAAGTAACATTGGACAAAGGGCTACAGGAAGAGAACAAGGGAATATCAGTCTAATAGGTAGCCTTAAAGCTCAGTAGGGCCAATACTTACATTATGCTCCACTGTGACAAATGACCACAATATGTTTGCTTGCACTTTGGGTGGAGTGAGGAACTTACTACCTCCTCAGGCAGTCCATCTTATTTGCAGACCTCTAGGTTTGTCTGAAATGCTTGTTGTACAAGTTACTCTCTCTTGCTCATTTTCAACCAATTCGATTCCTTGTTCATTTACAATTGTTTCTTCTCATGTAACCCTCGTGTATCCTTTGTTTTCCTGGTATTAAAGGAACTACCAAATGTTCTCAGAGTTAGGTGGAAGAATATGTTCTCTTTCCTCTTTTTTTGGAAAGCTCTGAGGGTGGTTATACCATTTTTTTTTTTTTTTTTTGAGACGGAGTCTTGCTCTGTCGCCCAGGCTGGAGTGCAGTGGCCGGATCTCAGCTCACTGCAAGCTCCGACTCCCGGGTTTACGCCATTCTCCTGCCTCAGCCTCCCGAGTAGCTGGGACTACAGGCACCCACCAAGTCGCCCGGCTAGTTTTTTGTATTTTTTAGTAGAGATGGGGTTTCACCGTGTTAGCCAGGATGGTCTCGATCTCCGGACCTCGTGATCCGCCCGTCTCGGCCTCCCAAAGTGCTGGGATTACAGGCTTGAGCCACCGCGCCCGGCCGCTCATAAAAGTTTTAATGATGTGCTATAAAAATACTGTATGGACTCTAAATTGCTACATTACTGTTAGCAAGGTTAATAGTTTGTTTCTGTGCCTAGTGACATTCTTGGCATATGATGAATACTCCATAAACATTGAATGAATGAATGAATGAATGCAGGGATAGATGGATGGATGGATGAATAGCTGAGTGACCTCATGCGTAGGACTGGTACAGCCTCCTGTGTGGCTTTTAAATTTTGTTTTTGAAAAAAAAGTCGCCCGAGAGTGGTGGCTCACGCCTGTAATCCCAGCAATTTTGGAGGCTGAGGCAGGCAGATCATGAGGTCAGCAGTTCCAGACCAGCCTGACCAACATGGTGAAACCCCATCTCTACTAAAAATACAAAATTAGCCTGGCGTGGAGGCACATGCCTATAATCCCAGCTACTCAGGAGGCTGAAGCAGGAGAATCACTTGAATCCGGGAGGCAGAGGTTGCCATGAGCAGAGATAGCGCCATTGCACTCCAGACTGGGCGACAGAGCAAGACTTCAACTCAAAAAAAAAAAGAGTCAATTTCCCTTATTAACCTTCAAAAGTAATATTGAATATCCAAGCCTAAGTTATTGGAATAGGAATTTTGCAAACACCGTTGGTAATAGTAGCCTTGACTTTGGGGAACTGGGAGCAGCTTTTGGATTCCAGAAGCCTGTAATGACTCTCCTTCCCCACCATCTGCATCCACTTAACCTTGGTAATCCCAGATCTTCTGTTAGGTGCAACCTGGGGCATTAAGAAAACAAATGTGAGGGCTCTAGTGTCAAAGAGTTTTACTGCTATTTATTTTTCTTTTTTTTTTCTTTTTTTTTTGAGACGGAGTCTTGCTCTGTCGCCCAGGCTGGAGTGCAGTGGCCGGATCTCAGCTCAATGCAAGCTCCGCCTCCCGGGTTCACGCCATTCTCCTGCCTCAGCCTCCCGAGTAGCTGGGACTACAGGCGCCCGCCTCGTCGCCCGGCTAGTTTTTTGTATTTTAGTAGAGACGGGGTTTCACCATGTTAGCCAGGATGGTCTTGATCTCCTGACCCCGTGATCCGCCCGTCTCGGCCTCCCAAAGTGCTGGGATTACAGGCTTGAGCCACCGCGCCCGGCCTATTTTTCATACATTTATTATAAATGGGGTACTTTAAGGAGCCAATGAGCTGTGAATCATTTACATACTCTCAGAGCTCATTCATTTTTTTCATTGGCCCAGCTATGGAATAAGTGTGTGTGGGACACATTAATTTTGCTAGAAGCAATGGCAGAGTGCATGCTGCTTCATCCTCCAGACTATTATATCTTGTAGGACCTGGTGATTCAGAGGTGGGAGATCTGGGGAAAGGTGCAGCTGGAATTTGGAACCAGTGTGCCTGTAACTACTCAAAGTTATCCATGTCCCCAGGGATAGCAGTGATGGTGCCAAGGTAAGGTCAGGAGTACAAGCATTTTAAGTGGCTGTATTCACAGGTCACCAGTGCCATTTAAAGAGTTTACTTGGAACAGTTGCACCGTGAGCTGAAGACGTCCCCCAAAGGAGGCTTCTAGAAGGAGGAAGATACAGTATTTTAAAGTTAGGGAGTGTTTGGCGCCCAGCTCCAGTGCTTACTTTCTTGATTTTTAAAATTCCACATCAGTGAGGATATCAGAATCTGTTCACAGAATCTGGCCGGGATAAAGTGGTTTAATGAAAACAATACACTTCTTCAGAATTAGTCAGAGTGGCGTTCAAATATTGGCTCTGCCATTTGCCAGCTGTGAGTCCTTAGGTATAATTTTTTTTTTTTTAACTTTCCTGAGCCTCAGTTTCCTCATCTATAAAATGGTAATGGGCGTATCTAACCATTCAGGGCTGTTTGAGGACTAAAGCAATAATGCATGGAAAGCTTCTGGCATGGACGTGTTTTTCAAGGTTGTGTTTCATTCTTTCCTTTAGTTCCCCTTATAGGTTACCAATGCATAATGATAAATCCTCTTGTTGTCGTTTTGAGATAGGGTCTCACTCTGTTGCCCAGGGTGGAGTGCAGTGGCATGATCTCAGCTCACTGGGCTCTGCCTCCTGGGCTCCCACCTCAGCCTCCTGAGTAGCGGGGATCACAGCTGCATACCACCATGCCTGGCTAATTTTGGTATTTTTTGATGGGGTCTCTCCATGTCACCCAGGCTGGCCTTGAACTCCTCGACTCAAGCGATCCACCCGCCTTGGCCTCCTAAAGTGTTGGGATTACAGGCCTGAGCCACTTAGCCTGGCTGATAAATCCTGGTCTTAGTTAATACTAATTTTATACCAGATATCTGGTGTTTGAAGTTAATAGAAAGTCCAACTCAAGTTGCCTTGAACGCCAAAAGGGATTTATTGATTTGGGTAAATGAGTATTCCACAAGGAGATATGGCCTCAAATGGGATTTGATCCAAGGCACCAGGATGTTTCCCATCTCTTCTCTCCACCTTCTTCTTTTCTTCCTCACTGTGAGAGCAACGCCCCTCATGATTCAAAATGGCTGCCAGGAGCTTGCAGGGGTCCTTTGTATTTCCCACATCTTCTTTTAGGTGCAACCTGGGGCATTAAGAAAACAAATGGGCTGGGCACTGTGGATCACGTCTGTAATCCCAGCACTTTGCGAGGCCAAGGCGGGTGGATCACCTGCGGTCATGAGTTTGAGACCAGCCTGACCAACATGATGAAACCACGTCTCTGCTAAAAATAGAAAAATTAGCTAGGTTTGGTGGCACATACCTATAATCCCAGCTACTTGGGAGGCTGAGACAGGAGAATTGCTTAAACCTGGGAAGCAGAGGTTGCAGTGAGACAGGATTGAGCCACGGCACTCTAGCCTCTGTCTAAAAAAAAAGAAAAAGAAAAACAGAAACAAAAAATAAAACAAATGTGAGAGCTCTTGTGTCACAGAGATTTTACTGTGATTTTTTCCATTAATTTATAATAGAGTATAGCAAAAATAAATACGGACTTATAGCGTAGAAGTCCTCTGTTTCCTTATTCCCGTGCTGTTCCCTGTAGTTATCTCAGGTAGGCATGAAATATATATATATATATATATTTTAATCTCTAGCAAATAGATCTCCTATTTCATTGGCTCACATTGTATCAGGTTTGAACCAATCAGAATGGCTTCCTGGAGTACGTGGCTTGGTTTAAGCCAATCAGAGCCCACCCCCGGAGGTGAGGAAGAGACTCTGTATGTAAGAGGCAGAAGATGCCCAGCCAAACCCTGTGCTTTTATTACCATGAGGAAAAAGGAATAGATGCTAGTTAATTTTTTTTATAGCTTTTACTTTCCCCCCAAAATAGAGTAAGCATATTCTCCCAGAACACTCATAGTTGTGGTCTTGTGCTATTTTAGAGGACCTGGTGCATGCTAGATTTTAATAGGATTTTATTTGTAATCCTTTACAGCCATGACTGGTTTATTTTGGGTCATAATGAGATGAGGATCATCATCTGGTTTGGATTCTGATGTTTCTGGGCCTCCCCAGTTGGAAGATTTTATGCAGCCCCTGTAATAGTGGAAAATATGCTCAATTGTAAGGATTAATTGGCGCTAACTAAAGCACAGTGAACAATTTGGTGGTGATTCACAGGGAAAGGATGGTTAAGGTTTAACAATGAAGCCACAAGAAATTTTCTTTAGAATTCAGTTGCACGATTTTTTTTTTTTTTAAATAGCAGCTCAGTTATTCAAAATCATTGTGCCTGGCTCACAAGCCAGGAAATGCTCAAATGAAAGCATGTGTTTCTGTTCTGGAGTTCCAATGTAATCTTTTCTCTCTGCTACGGTAGTGGCATTTTAGACCTGGTGAGCACTTAGGCTTTAAGTCACATGGACGCAAGATTGAATCGCTGCTCTACCTTTTTGGTAGGTGGGCCTCTGTTCTCTCACCTGTAAAATGGAAGTGGTTAGTGGTAGCTACTGCAGAGAATTGTGGTAAAACTTAAAACAGATCATGTAAAGCACAGTGCCTAGCATAGAGTGAGATAGAGTGTTCAATAGTAGTTGCTAATATTGGAAGTGGTAATAGAAGATGGTGGAAAAATATGTGTCATCTTAGTCAAGTAATCTACCCTCTTGGTGCCTCACTTTCTCCACTTACAGAATGGGGAAATGAATAGTCCTGCTTTATGGAGTTGCTGGGAAGAGCAAGTGAATTAAAACACATCATTCAACGCTTGGCACATAGCAGGTGTTCAGAAAGCAGGTTGTGATCCAGTGGTTCTCAATCAGGGGTGATTTTGTCCCCCAGGGGTCATTTGGCAATGTCTGGAGACATTTTTTGTTGTCACAAAGGGTGGAGGGTGCTACTGGCATCTAGATTGTAGAGGCCAGCAATGTGGCTCAATATCCCACAGTGCACAGAACAGATCCTCACAACAAAGGATTATCTGGTGCAATAGATCAATAGTGCCTGAGGTTGAGAAGCTCTGCTGTAGTCAGCAGCCTGAACATGGTCATCTTTTGCTCCTTTTGTGGCTTTTGTAACTTCTGCTTCCCACAGAGAATTGCTCCCTTGGGACAGAGGCCAATTATTAGAAGTGAAGAGAGCTAGCCTGGCCTTGTGAAGTGGTTCTGGCTGTTCTCACTTAAAAAAAAAAAAAAAAAAAAAAAAAAAAAAAAAGTTAAAAAATAAGGCTTAAAATAATCTCATTATTCTAAAGCACCCCAGGTTCCACCACCCCCTGAGCCGGTCTTTTCAAAGCCAACCTGGGTTTAAATAGCAGCGTCATCTGTTGTGACCTTGAGCAAGTTGTTACTGTTTTACTGTTTTATCCTCACTTTACTCAACTGTGAAATGGTGATATTAATACATTTACCCCCAGGGTTGTTGCAGGGATGAAATGAGTTAAGGTAACAAAAGCACTTGCCACAAAGCCCGACGCCCTAGAAGGTGCACGATGACCACTGCCATGTCTTGGTGGTTGCTGCCTCTGAAATGGCATTGTGACACCTGTCCTTCCTACCTGGGTGGAAGTTTAAAAATACAAAGAGAACATAGGCAGGAAGGCATTTCCCCCAAAGTCAAAATAAATCATAAATGGAAGGATGTTGTTAATATTAATTTGTGGGATGATGAGGAACCGCCGGGCAGACTCCCTCTGGTGAGGATTTCATGAATTTCAGGAGTGCAGCTCCAGCTCCCTGCAGAGCCTAAGCTCCTCGCTCTTGGTTTCTCTGCAGAGGGGAACACCAGACCTCTCATTCTGGAGAAGCCTGCATCTTATTTTCTGACTACTTCACTTATTCCACCACAACCGATTTTCTATTTTCTAGCAGAGAAAACACAAAGCAGAAGCAAAATGCATCCCCAACTCCACCAATTGTATTTTTTTTTCGCCTGGTCATTTAGGAAAACAGAATGAAGCTCCTTGGTGTCTATGTTTGTGCACAACAATTGTGTCTGCATGCTCTGTGTGGGGAGGAATGATTGTATGCCTGTGGTATGTTTCTAAGTACTTATGTACATGAATATATGTCAGTACATGTGCCAGTTACATATGCATCTGTTTGTGAGGGCTTGTGTCCTATGCCTTTATATGTATGTGTATCTCAGGATTTATATGCAAGCCCATATTTGTGTGCTTTGTAACTTACATGTAAGATACATGCATGTGAATATATCATTCATGTACTCATGTACTTACAACCATTCATGTACGCATGTACTTATAATCATAAATATAACGTGTGTCGGGATGCATATGAATACGCATACATGTGCTTATAGACAGGTGTGCATGTGAATATTTGTGCATGTGCTGAAGGTTGTGAATATAAGTTTGTGTTGGTGCTTATGTGTATTTTAGTGAATAGCATAAATGGCTATGCATCTGGGACATTTGTGTGTGTAGGAGTGTATGTGTGCACGTGTGTGTCTGTGTGTAAGAAAGAAGAGCAAAGATCTTCAGTGGAGTTTTATCTGTGTGCCTATCACTTCTTTTTTGTGTGTGTGTGAGACGGAGTCTCACACTGTCACCCAGACTGGAGTGCAGTGGCGCAATCTTGGCTCACTGCAACCTCCGCCTCCCAGGTTCACGAGATTCTCCTTGACTCAGTCTCCCAAGTAGCTGGGATTACAGGCACCCACCAGCATGCCGGGGTAATTTTTTGTATTTTTAGTAGAGACGGGGTTTCACTATGTTGGCCAGGCTGGTCTCGAACTCCGGACCTTGTGATCTGCCCACCTTGGCCTCCCAAAGTGCTGGGATTACTAGTGTGAGCCATGGCGCCTGGCCTGTGCCCATCACTTCTTGAAGAAGAATGTGTTTTTCCCACAAATCAACTTGAGAAAGAAGCAGGGACAGAGACATGTACACGGAGAGGGAAAAATTGTATTAGGCACTTGTTCCTCCTCCCTTTGCAGTGAATACTTACTAACATTTTAAAACTGAGTATGCATTAAAATGTGGTGGGGAAGCTATTTTTAAAAGCTTCCTGTGTATCTGACTTCTCAGGAAGACCTGGAGTTGAAGGGTCCAGACTTTCACACACAGAATCTTGCTTCGTTTACATTTCAACAAACTGCACATCCGAGAGAACGTGCTGGAAATCCCCGGCTTCGCTGTGTGTTTGCTGACCTATGGTTAAGAGTTACCACTTGGACGGTTTTTAAAATGATGATGAGGACATTTTGCTGGTGCTGGAAAGGGAAGTCAGTGGACTCAATTCTGTTATTTTAGAAAGTTCAAATTGTAGAAGGTTTGAGCTGGCGAAGCACTTACGCATCATCTAGTTTAACTTTCTTTCTGCATGGATGAGTAAAACTTGAGTGGGAGAGTTTCTAGGGGCTGGAGATAGGGCCGTGAACAAAATGAACAAGGTCTTCATGGAGCTTAAAATATTGAGAGGGAGATGTGAATGCCTCATCTCCCATCCCATCTGGCCCAGCCACACTGCTTTCTTTCCATTGTTCCAACCTCTCTCCTGCCTCGGGGGCTTTGCACTTGCTGTTGTTCCCTCTTCCTAAAATATTCTAGCTATTCCTGGGGTCCCTCCTTCTCATCATTGAGTTCTCAGCTCTAATATATATACACATATTTTTTTTGAGATGGAGCCTCACTCTGTCACTGAGGCTGGAGTGCAGTGGCGCGATCTCGGCTCACTGCAACCTCCGACTACTGGGTTCAAGCGATTCTCCTTCCTCAGCCTCCCAAGTAGTTGGGATTACAGGCACCTGTGACCACACCTGGCTAATTTTTTGTATTTTTAGTAGAGACAGGGTTTCACCATGTTGGCTAGGCTAGTCTTGAACTCCTGACCTCAAGTGATCCACCCACCTCGGCCTCCCAAAGAGCTGGGATTACAGGTGTGAGCCACCGCACCCGGCCTCAGCTCTAATATTAACACTTCCTTGTATACACAATCTAAAATACTCCCCACTTCTACAGCCATTTCCTAACAGATCACCCTGTTTTATTGTCTTCATCACCTGTAATGGTTAATTTTATGTGTCAGTTTGACTGACCTAAGGGCTGTCCAGATAGCTGGCAAAAAATTTTTACTGTTAGAGTTTTTTTTTCTTAAATATGAAAGCAACCTATTAATTTTCTGAAAGATCTTATACTTACATTCTAAACTTTGCACCAACCATGGTGAATATATATTTTTTTAATTGACATATAATAATTGTACATATTTATGGGGTACAGTCCAAAGAGGCTGGATTGATACACGTGTGTTTTGCCATCCCTGGGAAATAGGGGTGAGGCAACAGAGCAGAAAGGATAACTCATTCATCATAGAGTAGGGGGGACATACTTATTCTCTGTGAGTCCCACAATCACACTTCAGCTCAGTGCTGATTGAAAACACAGCAGTGAGCTTGATCTATCCCTGCTCTGCCCTCTAGGGGCTATGTGATTTTGAGTGACTCACTTACCCTCTCTGAGCCTTAGCTCCCTCACCTATACAACGAACACGATGTTATCTGTCCTATAGGAGCTTCCTGATGATTCGATGTCAAGATGGTTGTGAAAGTTCAGTGCCTGGTGCATGGTGAGTCCTCATCCCCTTGCACCTAGGCAATCATCTCATGGTATAGTTTTCTGGGACTGCTGTGACAGATGACCACAAGCTCAGTGGCTTAGGACAACAAAAATACATTATCTCACGGTTCTGGAGGCCATAAGTCAGAAACCAAGGCATCAGCAGGGCCATGCTTCCTCTTAAGGCTCAAGGGCAGAATTCTTGCCTCCTCCAGCTTCTGGTGGCTCCAGGTGTCCCTTGGCTTATGGCAGCATCACTCCAACCTCTGCCACCGTCTTCACATGGCTCTTCGTCATGTGTGTCTTTATCTGTCTCTTACGAGGATATTCATTGGGTTCAGGGTCCAAATTCCAACATGATCTCACCTCACTCTTTACCTTAGTCATGTTAGCAAAGACCCTCTTTCCAAATAAGGACATATTCTGAGGTCCTGGGTGGACATGAATTTGAGGGGCAACATTTGACCCAGTATACCCCATGAATGAAAAGTCCTGCCCTCCTGTCGAATATCCTTTTGTCCTTTATTCTGTGAGTTTATTATCCTCTCTGAGTGACTGATCTGCTGACATGGATGAGTTGCCATGAATCATACTCACTCTTCTGAGGACTCTCCCTTTTCAAAAAGAGTTTAGTTCATCGGTGATTCAACTCCCCACAACCTTGTGAAGGAGATTCTGTCCCCAAAACCCCACCTCTGAGTGTGTTCATAGAAACAACACAGTGTTTAGAATCAGATATTCCATGCATTTTAACTGTGTGCTCTTTTCTTAGAAGAGGCATTTAAATGTTGAGGTCTTCAATTCCTTGCACTCTAAAATGGAGATTCTGATAATAAATTCCGGCTGACCACACAAGACTGTAAAGAGGACCAAATGCTTCGTAAATGGTTTGTAGACTGCAACAAAACTTTGTAAACTGTTAAGGCTGGGTTCGGGCAAAGGCGGGGGTGCACATTTTGTGGGGCTATATATGGATTTCTTGGCTCTCACATAGTTTTTAAATATCTTAATTTAAAATTCTTTAGGCTGGGTTCCCATTCTCCAACTCATCATGTACTACATTACTCTGTTTTTCTCATTCACCTTTTTGCTTGGATTCTGGAGCCACTACTGTTTATGGCCCCTGGAGATGAAACTGTCATGTCTGGGACCAATAACCTTTACTCTTTGAGCATCATCACCACAGCCTGCACCCAACAGCATGAAGTGGCTCCTGCTTCCGCTCCAGCCAGGAGGGGAAACACAGATGCAAAGTTACAATACAGAAAAGTAACACACAGCTTGTTGCCACTGAGTTCCCCATTGATTTGCCTTCCCAAAGATTCCTGAGGAATCTGGACACCTGGGTAGAAGGTCTGTTGAGAAGCCACAAGTGACTGATGCCAATGAATACAGGGCTACTGTCCTCCTTTGGTCAGCCTGCATTTTAGTGGTTGGGGATGAAAGCCACAGTGTTGGAAAGAGACAGCAAATGAGATTGCGAGAACCTGGAAAGAGTAGAAGATAGTGAGGAAATATACTTTAACAAAAATGGGGATAGCAGTAATAATAATAAATATTAATGATCACCTACTTGAACCAGGCACTGTGATTGACACTTTACATGCAATTTTCTCACTTAATGCTCACTATGGGAGCATCATTACCCTGAATCTAAGGATGAGGAATGTCTTACTTTGGATTCCCCAAACTTAGGTTCTGAAGAAAATCCTAAGATAAGGATTCAAGTCAGGTATTTTAGGGATGATCCCAGGAAAAATCAGTAGGGGAGTGGAGAATGAGACAGTAAAGAGGAGGCAGAAATAAAGCGTATATTTTGAAACTCATTGCAGTTGAGAGCACCTGAAGCTTAATTCCACTGAAAAAATTTCTGAGAAACAGTGTAGGCCCTAAACCTCGGAGCTATCCCTGTGAGGGGAAAGGGAGTTGGGGTATTTATATACCAACTCCCGATAGTCCTTGGCTGAGGGCTGCACTTCTAGCCTGCCAAATGGGTGGACAAAGTGCTTTGGTGCCAAAGAAAGTCCTCAGGCATTGAATTTGGAGTTGCAAGTTAGGTTGGTCTGCATTGAAGTTATAAGAGTGAGGGAGCATGAGGGAGCACCATGAATTGTCTGCTATAGGAGGTTCACGTGTATGAGTGTGTGTATGCACATATGCACATGCATATATCTGTGTATACATATACATAGTGTGTATACATATACACTGGACACTGAGTTGAAAGGATTTAAGCACTGGACTGAAAGTAAGACTGTTGCTTTTGGAGTGTTTGTCATGAAGGCAGACATATGCAAGTGTATGTTCATCACAGTATTCTATTCACAATAGCAAAGACATGGAATCCACCTAAAACATCCATCAACAGTGGACTGGATAAAGAAAATATGGTACATATACACCATGGAATACTATGCAGCCATAAAAAGGAATAGGATCATGTTCTTTGCAGCAACATGGATGAAGCTGGTGGCCGTTATCCTGAGCGAATTCACACAAGAACAGAAAACCAAACATGGCGTGTTCTCATTTATAAGTGCCTAAACACTCACTGAGTACACACATGGACACAAAGAAGGGAATGATAGACCCCAGGGCCAACCTGAGGGTGGAAGGTCAGCGGAGCATGAGGATTCAAAAACCATCTATTGGGTTCTATGCTTATTACCTGGGTGACAAAATTATCTGTACATCAAGCCCCTGTGATATGCGATTTACCCATGTAGACTGCACGTGTACTCCTTGAACCTAAAATGAAAGTCGGAAGGTCAAATCAAACCAAATCATGATTTTATTCAAAATAATAGCAAAAAATATTAGATTAAAAGCCCTTAAATTTCCAGTGAGACTTATCATATGACATGCTAACGTCAATAGAATGCATTGGTTAGGGCCAAGCATGGTGGTTCACACCCGTAATCCCAGAACTTTGGCAGGGCCAAAGCAGGAGGCTTGCTTGAGGCCAGGAGTTCAAGACCAGCTTGGACAACACAATGAGATCCTGTCTTTATATATATATATACATATATATATAAATTTAGCCAGGCATGGTGGTACACGCCTGTGGTCCCAGCTACTCGGGAGGCTGAGGTAAGAGGATCTCTTGAGCTTGGGAAGTCAAGGCTACAGTGAGCTGTGATCATGCCACTGCACTCCAGCCTGGGTGCCAGAGTAAGACTCTTATTTCAAAAAGATAGAAAAATAATGCATTTGTTGCTGGACCTTATCCTCACTAGATAATCTCTTCTGACCCTCACCATGATGCCAAAGACCCTCAGAGAACATTGGGACTCATGTTCAGAGCAGGCTCCTTAAGTGATCACCTTCTAATCGTCAAAGTTCTGGCTTTGCAATGAACTCATTGAAGGCATTCTGTTTCTCAGTGTGAATCTACATTCTTTTCTTATCATCTCTTTACATATTTCTCATCCAATAGTGTATCTTTTTAATCCAAAAAAGATTGTGTTATTAAAGTTTTGTGTGGAGCTGTGATTGCCATTCTTGGAACTGAAGATGCAATCAGGGGAGAGAATTGATGCCTCATAATTCAATGAATGGATGTGCTTCTGTGGTAATTTCTTCAGTAATTACTTGTGTAAACTATGTGTTTCTGTAATTGAAATGCTACAGTGTGGGGCAATTTATCAAAATCCATAATTTATTATAGCTTTTTCATCTTGGTTTCTTGGTTTCTCTGCTTGTCCTCATTAGAATGTTGTCTCCTCACCACCACTTCAGTCCATCATAACCATTTAGACTAGGAAGCAAAAACATACATTGCCTTTGGAAAAAAAGGTTCTGATGAACTTAGTTGAAAGTTTAAAATCCATTTTCCAAAGGACACAATTGTTATTTTTCTTTGCTGTATGTATTTTATGACAAGCTCTAAGATGTGATTTATGAAATGGCTTTGAAGAGATAGTCTACTTCAAGTGTTTGGATAGTAATACCATTTTTCTTTTACTGTTACCAAGTATTCTGTGTGTCTCATGTTTATAAAAGCCTGAGAAAGGAGGCAGGGACTAGAATGTGTATTTTGCCAGCAGAGGACACGCAATTACAGAACAATTTGAGAGAAAAGCTGTCTCCTGACCTGAGCTATTGCTTTGAGGCCATGGGATCATGAGAGGGGACAGCTTTTTAGTCCCATTCCAAGCCCATGCTAAAGCTACCCCAGTAAATTGAGGAGCTATCCTTGGTTTTCACTACTGTTTCTAGTAGATCACAGATAACAAGCAAAGTAGTTTGTGGTGTTTGAGGATCCCCTAAACTCAAAAACAATGGAAAGAAAGTTTAGAGAGACCAACAGCCTAATATATTTTTAAAACAAAATTTACTTATTTTATCATCATCAAAATTAAATACAGAAAAGATGAAAAAAGTAGAAAACACCATTTTTCTCCTCTGTCCAAAAGATAACTTACTATTAGCACAATATTTGACATAGTTTTTTCTAGTATTTTTTCTCTGCATAGTTTTTACGTTACTTAATATTGTTTGATATTGCATAATTTTATAATTTCCCCATGGCATTCAAAATAATCAGAAACATAGGTTTAAAGTTTTCTTGAGGTTTCTGAGATATAATTTACATAAGGTGAAATTCATCCTTTTTGGTGCATAGTTTTATGAATTTTAACAAATATGGACCATAATCAAGATACAGAATAGTTCCACTGCCACCAAAATTCCCACAAAACCTTTGTGATTAACTCTCATCTTCATCCTCAGTGCCTGATAACCACGAATCTTTCTTCCATTCCTCTAGGAATACATCAGTTAATGACTGCATAATACAACAATAAGTAGTTACACCATAATTTTCCAAATCATTACACCCCTATAAAATATTTCATTTATTCTGATTTTTTAAAATATGTTTTCTTTTCTTTTCCTTTTCTTGTTTTCTTTTTTTTTTTTTTTTTTTTTTTTTTTTTTTTTTTTTTTTTTTTTTTTTTTTGAGGTGAAGTTTCATCCTTATCACCTAGGCTGGAGTGCAATTGTGTGATCTTGGCTCGCGGCAACCTCCGCCTCCCAAGTTTAAGTGATTCTTCTGCCTCAGCCTTCTGAGTAGCTGGGATTACAGGCACCCGCCACCATGCCCAGCTAATTTTTGTATTTTTAGTAGAGATGGAGTTTCACCATATTGGCCAGGCTGGTCTTCAATTCCTGACCTCAAGTGATTTGCCCCCACTAGGCCTCCCAAAGTGCTGGGATTACAGGCGTAAGCCATCACACCTGGTCCTTAAATTTAGTTTTCTGGTATAAATTATACTGCATTAAACATTTTTGTGCATATATGTTTTCCAGGATTTTAGGTCATTACCTTATTATGGGATTCCAGAAGTGGAGCTGGTATGGCAGCATTATGAAACATATTAAGCTTGACTCAAGAACCAGACACCAAATTAAGATCCTTGATGCTGAAAGTCCAGAGAAACCAGTACAGGAGAAAGACTGTGGAATTTGGAGGAGTAGGACAACATTAGTGTTGGATCCCAGCATTTCTGATCATGCCACTATTCTGTTTAGCCGTTAATACCTTCTCAATGACCCCAGGAAAGATGTAACTGTTTGACAGTTAAAATCTTTTATTGGCCGGGCACGTTGGCTCATGCCTGTAATCCCTGCACTTTGGTAGGCCGAGGCGGGTGGATCACGAGGTCGGGAGATCGAGACCATCCTGTCCAACGTGGTGAAGAGGTGTCTCTACTAAAAATACAAAAAATTAGCTGGGCGCAGTGGTGGCAGGCGCCTGTAGTCCCAGCTATTTGGGAGGCTGAGGCAGGAGAATGGCGTGAACCCGGGAGGCAGAGCTTGCAGTGAGCCGAGATCACGCCACTGCACTCCAGCCTGGGTGACAGAGTGAGACTCCACCTCAAAGAAAAAAAAAAAAGGTCTTTTATTATCTGACTATGCCTATTTCCACCCCCTGATCTATATCTGTAGCTATATCTATGGTATATTCTATGTGCCTTGTACTTGCACATGGTGCAACCTTCCTTCATGGTTCCTGTCTTTGTACATTTTTGTTCTTTCTGAAACACTTTCTTCCCCTTCCAGTGTCTTCTTCTTTGTTAGTCTTTTTAACCTTATTCCACAATGTCAAGATGTGCTGGGTGTCCTTGCTTTGTGTGTTCACAGTTCTTTATGTTTATCTCTATGTTAGGGCTCATTCGTTTGTTCTTATACTCCACAATGATATATTGAGAGTCTACAATGTTCTGGGTACGACAGACATGGCAGCCAAGGAGAGAGACAAAATTCCTGTCAAAGGAGAAATGCCATTCTCACTGAGGAGGAGAGGATGCTGCAGCAGAGATCTAAATAATGAAAAGAAGTAGCCACAGGGATATGTAGAGGAAAAGTTATTTAGGCAGACAGAAAAACAAATGCAGGCCAGGTGCAGTGGCTCACGCCTATAATCCCAACACTTTGGGAGGCCAAGGCAGGCGGATCACCTGAGGTCAGGAGTTTGAGACCAGCCTGGCCAACATGGTGAAACTCCATCTCTACTAAAAATACAAAAATTAGCCAGGTGTGGTTGCACACACATATAGTCCCAGCTACTTGGGAGGCTGAGACATGAGAATCACTTAAACCCGGAAGGTAGAGGTTGCAGTGAGCTGAGATCACACCACTGCACTCCAGCTCAGGCAACAGAGTGAGGCTCTGTCTCAAAAAAA
>NW_016809864.1:3907506-3924113 GCF_001698545.2 Rhinopithecus bieti | reverse complement strand
ATATATTATATAAAAATATATTTACATATAAATATATATAACTTATTTTATATATATTTATATATAAATATATATTTAATTATATATACATATATATTTATATATGTGTGTGAAATGGTGTGGATAAGAGACATACGGAGATAGAATACGCTAGAATGTGGGGCATTGTGTTGTAAATGGGATGGTGGTTGGAGGGAGATGTGGTATTAAGGGAAGTGTTCTTAAAAATGAGAGTTACCGTAGCATGCATATACACTTACAGAAATAATCCACAAAGAGGGTAAAATTGATGCAGAAGAGATGGGGGACAACTGAAGCAGTGAAATCCTTGAGGAAGCAAGAGGCTTTGCATAAGTGGGGGGGTTGGCCTTAGATAGACAGTCCAGCCAATGTAACAGGGAAGGTCACAATTAGTCCTCACAGGGGCTTGTGTATTTGGGGTGATGAAGAGGTCCTTATACGAGAGGATGGTCATCAATTTTCTAAGGATTGGAGAAGCATTGGAGGTTGGGAGAGAGGACACCAAGTAGTCATCTTGGAAAAACCGAAATGCAAACTTTCTAGGGAAACAGCGGAACTTTTCAGCAGGACTGTGGTCATAAGGGTAAGGAGAGGCCAGTAAGCTTGGTGTATGTTTTCTCCAATCATTCTGAGCTGCCTAGGCTTCAGGCACAGAATAGGTGAGGTTCTGGGTTTAATCTAGATGTAGCTTGGCTGGGGAACAAAATGGAGAGGAGATAAGAGCGTTAAAGGTGTCCCCAAGTCAGACGATAGAGTGCTTGACTCCGAATCTAAACTGTGAGGGGAAGAAAGTAAGAGCAGATAAGAGATGATGAGTAATGAGGTAGTCATGGGGACCATGGATTAGATGTCTCATTGGTGGAGAAGAATGATCAGACGAAGGCGCTTCACAAGGGTGAGCTGGAAAAATAAGAGGGTGTAACTGGAGAATGAAATGTTTAGGTTTGAGATCTTGGGTCTGGTGCACTCAGAGTCCTACAGAGTAATGAGGTAAGTAAGGGGCTGAGGTGGGGCAGAAAACCAGACTTTTGGAGGTAGGGGGGAAAAGACCTGAGAAGCGAGGGGATTGGATGGATAATTTATGTGGATTTAGAGTCACGAGGATGGAAGACAGGAACAGCAGTGGACAGGAAGACAGCGATCCAGGTGCTGGAATCTTCAGGGAATCAAAGAGTGAGTGTCTGGCAGATCAGCAGGAGACTTTGAAAGAAGGATCTGTGGATGGTGAAGGTTTGGCATGGCCTTGAAAGAAACTGAAATTTTGGAAGCAGGAAGGAAAAGAAATGGTCAGGAGGCAGCCACATGAAGCAACAGGGACACTTTCCTAACTTTTGGCACATGAGGAAAAAACAATAATTTTTCTCAGAGGATAGTCATATTTTAGTTAGCATACACACACACACACACACACACACACACACACACACACACACACACACAGAGTACTATTTCATTATACTGGCAAGAAAACTGAGGCTTAGTGAGATTAGGCAACCTGCCCACGGCCATGGGACAGCAGCTTGGATTCAAGCCCAGGTCAGTCTGAGTCTGGAACCTCTGCTCTGGTTTGGTGTGATTTGTGGCTCTGAACACCATGCTCCATTCAGTTTTGCCAAAGTTTACTTCCTCCAGCTGTGTTTCCTCTGCTCTTAGCCCTGTATCCCCCTCCTTCCAAGGTTATCACCTGAGGTTACCCGGAAGCTCTGGACATTTGCAGCCTGATCCAGGGTTGGGCTTGCCCTAGAATCCTTGAATTTGTTCTTGGGGGTTAACAGCTTACACAGGGGATTCACCCTTGACTTCTCCTCCATTCCATATTCTATTCAAAGCGGTGATAAGTTGGTAATGACAGCTGGTTTTCATTCTCTTTGTGCCAACAGGGAGATAATGAGTCAAATTGGCCCAGGTTATGAAATGAAGCCCTGGAAGGGAGTTATCATCAGACTTCTTAGAGGGGAGAGCAGAAAAGGGGATTAAAATTCAAGTGGTAACTGCCGATTTGGTTGGCATTCAATCTCCTTAAGGCTTTCTTCTTCTTCGTGTCATCACTGAATGAGACAAAGCAGGCAGCTGGTAAATGGGAGAAAGGTAAGAAAGTGCTTGAGTATTGTGATAATTCATCTTTAATAGCTTTCATTTAGGCTCTGTGCCACACACTGAACATGAATTGCTCTAAATCCTTATAATAATTTTCAGAGGTGAGTATTCCCTGCCCCCCACCATTTCACAGCTATACAATTTAGTTCCGGTGGGATTACCCATCTTACTTGAGATTGCTCATACATCTCTGACTCCAAAATCAGCCCCCTCTCCACCTCATGGTGATCGCTCCTTGGGGAACCTGCTAATTTGCCTTGACTTTGTTTAGCAGCTGGAGGGAGAAAGGGAGGCCACATCAGAAGGTCAAACCAAATTTCTTCGCGATCTTCCTCTTTTTCGTATCATGGACTCTAGTACTTGGCTGCCTGCGTTTAAATATCACCTACCAGCTGTGTGACCTCAGGAAGATTACTTGACCTCTCTGAACTGCGTTTTCCCCATCTGTAAGATTGGGGGAGTTATTGTGAGAATTAAATAATTTAAATATGGTAAGCACTTAAGATTGTGTCTGGCACATAGGAAGTGTTAGCTGTTGCTTTTATTGTGGCTGCTGTTGTTTTTATCATTGTTAGTAGTGATGACAATGAGTATGATGTCATTTGTGTTAAAAGCTAATCATTTTTGGTGCCGTTACTGGGGTCCCAGGTTTGACTGGGACAAGCGATTTACATGTGGTAACTTAATTAACTCTCATCAGTTAGGATACTTTTGGATACAATAATTGAAATTGCAACCCCAGCAGACTTAAATGAAAGGTTATTCATTACTGCCTTCGACTGGAAACTCACAGGTAAGGTAAGTTTCAATGGAGGTTGATTCAGGGCGTCAGTGATGATACAAGGCTCCAGGAAGCTCTTTTTATCTTTCTTTTCTGCTTTACTCAGTGTTGGCTTTACCCATAGGGTGGTCATGAAGTGGGTGAAATAGTCCGAGGCATCATGTGGAGATCAGACACCATTCAGAAACGGAAAAGAGACTCTTGGAGAAAATTTTTCCCAGAAGTCTCTAGCAAGCGCCGGTTCTTGTCTCATTGGCTAAAGTTGTGTCACATGCCCATTCCTGAACCAATGGAGGGAGAGGGATTTTCTCCAGACCAATCAGGTCACCCTTGGAGCTGAGGGTCGGGTTGGCCTCCAGCTAGCGTCTGCCTACCTGGGAACGGCACTGCCTGAAGAAAATCATGCTTCTGTGAGGAAGAAAGAAAGGGAAGTGGATACGGGTGGGCAAACACAGGATGCCCTATAGGTCGGTGGTGTTTTTTCTGTTTAACGAAGAAGGAAACTGTTGGTGGAAAAAAACTAACTCTGTCACGTATTGCAAGGAGGTTTATTCTGAGCCAATATGAGTGATTGCAGCCCAGGGAAAACACAAACCAAAGTAGCCTTGAGTAAGTGGTCCCAAGGCAGTTGTACTGTAACTTTGTGTTATACATTTCAGGGAAGCAGAAATTACAAGCAAAGTCATAAATCAAGCCATGGAGATTATGCATTAGTCCCAGAATGGTGGGATATCTTGAAGTGGAGGCTTACAGGTCATAGGTGGGTTTGGAGATCCTTTAATTTGCAAATGATTAAAGGAACAAAGCTTTGTCTAAAAACTTGGAGTCAGCAGAAAGGAATGTTTAAGTTAAGATGAAGTCTGCTAATCGTCATGGCATGCTATGCCAGGGTTGGGTTGCAAGAACAAGACACAGTACAATCCAGACTGACCTGTTGGGGTGTGTGACTTAACTTTTGCCTGGCATGGATTTAGGTCCTGTTTATCATTCAATATCTATTGCCATGAATAATCCATTCTGTCAGTCTTATGATTGCTATTTGAACATTCACTCTGGTTAATTGTTGTGTCTAAACTGCAAAACAGAGGGGCTGTCATGAGGCATATTTGACCTCCTATTCTCTCACGGTGTGGACTCAGTTTTTCAGGTTTTCTCTGGGGTCCCCTTGGCCAAGAAGGAGTCTGTTCAGGCAGTTGGGGAGCTTAAGATTTTATTTTTTATTTACAAAACTGGGGGTCGAAAAAGTTAAGTAATTTCAGAGGGTCATCAAATCAAAAGTAGAATTTGCCCCTGACTGTGTCTGATCGTAACGTGCATGTTCTTTAGGGCCATCCTAGAGCTTTATGGGATATGGAAAGGATCTATGACCACCACTTTTACTGAGCACATGCTAAGTGCTAGACACTACGTAGGCACATTACAAGAATCTTATTTAATTCCTTTATCAACTCAATTAATTAGGCATTTTAGGTCTATGTTATAGTGGGGGGATTAACTGGGGCTGGGACAGGGGACATGGCTTGCTGCAGGCCACTCATCTAACAAGAAGGCAAAGCCAAAATATAAACCCTGATCTGTGTGGCTCCAAAGCCCCAATTACACGTTCAGAGTACATGCTCCAGTGAATTTTTCTTTTTTTTTTTTTTTTGAACTCCAAGTTCTGTGACCTCTTCTTTGCACTTTCCTTCACTGAGAACTTTTAAAATAAAACATCTTAATTGGCTGCTCTGATGCTTTTTGGGTTGCAGGGAGTCGGAAGTGTGGAAATGGGCTCTTTAGGTTATATGATGATGTGTCTACTCTTCCCCAAAGCAAGGGGAAAGGAGAGGGGATTATGATCACATGAAACCCATTCATGCTTGGGTCTATGATCTTGCTGGGCAAGCTCTCAGAATCCTCTTCTCTTTGTTCCCGGGTATCTAGTTTTAAGATAGGGAAAAGAATTCTGATTGATTGGGGCCCCACTGAAGTGCCAGGCAGTATACTAGTGTTTAATTCTCCCAGCAGTCACATGAAATATTGGTATCCTGTGTGCAAATGAAAAGCTTGTGCTTCGCAGAGGTAAAATACCTATGCAAGATGACACAGCCTGTTGAGTGCGAGTTTGGAGCTGCCCTCTGTCTGACTCCAAATCTTAGATTTTTCTATCATGTTTCTTGAATTGTAAAATCCATTCCCATAGAGCACCTGCCAAAGTCTTATACTTTTTTCAACTCCTTCCCCATATCCTACATATGGTCATATTAATTTAAGTTCCTTTGGTTGCCAGTAACAGAAACCCATTCAGACTTGTTTAAGCAAAAAGGGGGAATTTATTATAAGATACTGAGGTTTCTCACTGAGCCCAAAAGCAGATCTGAGTGTCAGGGGCAAACAGGGATAACCAGGAACTCAAATTTTATGTGGACTTTTTCTGTTATATGAACTTCTCTGAGTGTATTTGCTTCATTCTTCTTGCTCACTGCACACTAGCTTCCTTTACTACCTACACACACAAGAAAAATACTGCTGACACTTCCACCTTATATTTATATTTAACTACACTAGTCACATGACTATGCAGAAAATCTTTTCTCTCTCAGTTTCTCCTATCTCTTTCTCGTTTTCTCTCTCCGCCCCTCTCAACTCTGGGTACTCAGGGAAGAAGTTAATTAGCCTGACTAAATCTTGTGCATTTATTTCTAGCCCAATTATCTGCGTCTAAAGACTGGGAGTGGTGCTGTACCAAAATGGCGGCTCCCACTAGAACGTTGTAGATGGAAGGAGGAAGGCGTTCTCCAAAAACGGTGAGGGAGATTCCAGAAGTTGTGGTTGTGCTGATGGACAACCTAATAACTCTCTTTTATAAGAAAATTTGTAATAGTATTTACTCATGATGAGGATCCAGCGAATTTCATGTAAAACCCTTAGAACAGCGTTTGTTGAAGTAAACACTTCATAACCTGGAGCAGGTTATAGTATTAGGTAATCAACAAGCTTCATTTGTTCCATTCTTTGAGCCTAGATGTGGAAAAGAATGGGTTGCCATTTGGGGTGGAGAAAAAGTCCTTGAATGAGGTCAAAGGGGAAAGGGCATTTCCTTCTTCTTGAACTAAAATTGGTGCTTGTCTCTAAAAAAAGAAGTCATTCGGTTATGGGAAGCTCAACTATCTGGGGACTTTTTCTCCTTCCTTTAAGACAGTGTCCTTCACCATGGATGTATGTTTGGATCACCTGAGGTGCTTTAAAAATACTTAACATTTAGGTTTCACCCTCAGGGGTGGAGCGCATGCATTAATCAATCTGGAGTAGGGCCCATGCATTAATTCTTAAAAAGTATTCTAAGGTGAGCCTGATATGTACAGAGGGGGGAATCCACTGGTTTAAAATGAGAAGCAGGCTGGGCCTGGTAGTTCATGCCTGTAATCCCAGCACTTTGGGAGGCCGAGGCAGGCAGATCACTTGAGGTTAGGAGTTCGAGACCAGCCTGGCCAACGTAGTGAAACCCCGTCTCTACTAAAAATACAAAAATTAGCCAGATGTGGTGGTGCACACCTGTAATCCGAGCTACTCAGGAGGCTGAAGCAGGAGAATCACTTGAACCTGGGAGACAGAGGTTGCAGTGAGCTGAGATCATGCCACTGCACTCTAGCCTGGGCGACAGAGTGAGACTCTGTTCCAGAAAATAAAAAATAAAATGAGAAGCAGTTGGCTGAGGACCTGAGCCAATTCCAAGAAGACAAGAGAC
The DNA here is from genome assembly GCF_001698545.2 of Rhinopithecus bieti. Taxonomy (NCBI): domain Eukaryota; kingdom Metazoa; phylum Chordata; class Mammalia; order Primates; family Cercopithecidae; genus Rhinopithecus; species Rhinopithecus bieti. The sequence continues at coordinate 3,917,487 of NW_016809864.1, read as the reverse complement.
TAAAAAGCCACAAGATCACAGGCAGACAGAGAAGGCTTAGTTTGCCAACAATGACAAGGCTCTGGGGTGATGTCCTCGGGAGGTATTGTGCTAAAGTCTTTGATGGTTCTCTTCTGGATGAAGACCTGTTTTGATAACTACAAGAGAAATAACTGAAACTCAGGTGGATCTTGTTAGTGTTAAGTACACTCCTACTGGCTTCAGTTTGCTCTCCCCTTTTAATTCACAGTCTCCCATTTGAAACGGTATCAAAGTGTATTAGGAAGAGCTCTCAAAGACCAAATGTGATAGGATAACAGGTTCAAGTGGCTGCTTCTGATATGCAGCCAAACATCAAGAGCAGAAGGAGAACGTATGCTTGCTGCACCGATTTACACCAGGGAGGGCCACCTCGATGTCACCATTTGCTCACTTTCTAGACAATTACATCTGCCCTGCCCAGGCAAGGTTGATGACCACATCTTGAATTTGTACAACACTTTGCAATATTTAAATCTCCCTCCTAAATATCTCAGTGTCCTCCAAAGTGTAGAATGTGAACCACAGGAGATATAGATAATTTTAGCTGATACATGGAGATTTTTAATAGTTATTTTATGCATATTAGGGAAAACATAATTAGCAAGTAAAATGATGATTTTACAGATAATTTCTTAGGATAAAGTAGATAATTAAGATTTTTTTCCCACTTTTGGTGAACTGGTTTAAAGAAATATTAATTTCAAGTGGTGGGCGGATGTGGTAAGTAATTATAATGTGTTTTGAGGATGATCAAACTTTGGGATTGTTATTTCATTATTTCTTTGAGTCACCAACAATCCAGCGTAAATGAAATGTCACTTGTTCTTAGCTCTATTTCATAGGTTAGGAAATTGAGGGTTCGAGATTTTAAATAAGTCATCCAGTTTTTAGTTATGGGCTTAAATTCATGTCTTTTTAATGTAACTGCAGTCCACTCCCGGACTCTTCGACAGAAAGTCTAAGACAGAGCCTTTCTTTTCCTAGCAAGTGAGAGACGATGTCCGAGTCATTTGCACTGTCTCTACCTTCCCTTTCCAGGATTAATAATATGTGTAGCTCTGACTACATAACAAAATGGATTAACTCAGTGGTTCTCAAAGGGTGGTTCCCAGGCTAGCATCATCAGCACCACATGCAACTTACTAGAAATGCAAATTCTTAGAACTGCCCTAAAACCAATATCTTGGAAACTATGGGGATAGGGCCAGAAACCTCTGTTTTATCAACCCCTGGTATAATTCTGATGCACGCTAAAGTTTGAGATAGTTTGAGAACTCTGTTGTGGTTCTCAGTGAGGTGTTAATACCCTACCACCCCACCTGGGAGACATTTAGCAATGTCTGGAAACATTTTGGGTTGTCCCGACTGGGGCAGAGGGTGATATGGGCATTTAGTGATTGGAGGCCAGGGATGCTGCTGAGCATCTGTAAAGGCACAGGACAACTCTGTGTAATAAAGAATTATCCCGCCCACTTTGGGAGGCCAAGGTAGGAGAATTGCTTGAGGCCAGGAGTTTGAAACCAGCAACATAGCAAGACCCTATCTCTAAAAACAAAAAATTAAAAAATTAGTTGGGCACGGTGGTACTCACCTATAATCTCTTCTACTCAGGAGGCTGAGGTAGGCGGATTGCTTGAGCCCAGGTGTTTGAGGCCGTAGTGAGCTATGCTCACACCACTACACTCCAGCCTGGGTGACAAAGCAGGACTGTTTCAAAAAAATGTTTTGACCCAACCCAAAATGTCAATTGTCCTGAGGTTGAGAAACACTACACCAAACTAATTAATCTTGGCTTGATTAGCGTTGTGGTTCAGTCAATGGAGCTATCTTCAAGAGGCCAAAAGCAGTCTTGAAATCACTGCTTACTTTTGCCTCTGATTGACTGGGTTGCATACTTTTTATTTGTCAGTGCTCAGACATATATGGCCAGTGGGCAAACATCTTCTCCAGTCTACTCTTGGCCATATTTATGATTCCTCAAATGGGTATCAAATTGTGGTCAGAGTTGATGGTGGAATCCAGCCCAAGAAACTGGGACAGCCAGGGGCAATGTGTGAGACTTGTGTTTGTTGCAATCTACCTTACCTCTCTTGGCACTTGAGACTTCAAACTGTGTCCTGGATGCTAAGATTCCACCTTTCAAGAAAAGAATGCATAACCAGGTCCCGGTTAATAAGGCAGTATAGCATAATGGTCAACAGCATCATTTGGGGTGGGAGGGGGTCAAATTCCTTGGCATCAAATCCCAACTTTGCCATTTCTAGACTGTGTGACTCTAAGTAAATTCTGCACTTTCCTGAGCCTCAGTTTCCCCATCTGTAAATCAGGGTGATAATAATAGTAGTACTTTCCTTTTAATACTGTTATGAGGATCAAAGAGGACAATGCATACAGAGCTCCTAAAACAGTCCAAGAACTATGGAAAATGCTTGCCATCTGCTACTTTTAATTACTATTTGATACAGTTTGGATGTGCGTCCTCACCTAGATCTCATATTGAATTGTAATCCCCAGTGCTAGAGGTGGGTCCTGGTGGGAGGTGACTGGATCATGGATCATGAGGGTGGTTTCTCATAAATGGTTTAGCACTATCCCCTTTGGTGCAGTCCTCACAGTAGTGAGTGAGTTCTTGTGAGATCTGATCGTTCGAAAGTGCGTGGCACCTCCCCCCTCACTCTCTTTTGCTCCTGTTTTTCCATGTGACACGTGTGCTCCTCCTTCACCTTCCACCATGTTCGTAACTTTCCTGAGGCCTCCCCAGAAGCAGACGCTGCTATGCTTCCTATACACCCTGCAGAACCATGAGCCAATTAAGTCTCTTTTCTTATAAGCTACCTAGTCTCAGGTATTTCTTTATAGCAATGCAAAAATGGCCAAATACGCTATTAGTACTCTGTACTGTCTCTTTGGGTCTTCCATCTTTTATTTTATTTTATTTTATTTTATTTTATTTTATTTATTTGAGATGGAGTCTTGCTGTGTTGCCCAGGCTGGAGCGCAGTGGCAAGATCTTGGCTCACTGCAACCTCCACCTCCCAGGTTCAAGCGTTCCTTGTGCCTCAGCCTCCTGAGTAGCTGGGACTACAGGTGCCTGCAACCATGCCTGGCTAATTTTTGTATTTTTTAGTAGAGATCGGGTTTCACCATGTTGCCCAGGTTGGTCTCAAACTCCTGGCTTCAGGTGATCTGCCTGCCTTGGCCTCCATCAGTGCTGGGATTACAGGTGTGAGCTACCGAGCCTGGCCTGAGTCTTCTGTTTTTTTAAATGACAAGTATATCTCCTTAATGCTCAAGAAGAACCCTTGATACCCAGTTCTTTGGGGAGCACTGATCTCCTTATTCCTCCCCAAAGCTGATACTCCATGTTGCTTAACCATAATTAGCCTTTTCTCTCTCCATACCTGTAATATAACAAGTAATGAATTGCATCATATTCCCTGTTTCTAGGATTTCATTCTGACCCTGGAAGGTGGGTGCTATTACCAATGGGGATGAGGCAGGTGTCTGGCTGTAAACTAGCTGCCCTAAATCCTAAAGAACTAATTTAAGGTGATGGGTTATTAGCATCAGGGAAGACACTTTCAAGGAAGGGATGGCTGTGGCCTACATTATAAGGCTTTCACTGTAGCTTTTATAAGGTCAGCCTAGACCAGGTTAATATGGCTTTCAAAATAATAAAGAGGGAGAATCAGAATCTGTCTGCTCTTATTAAGTCTAACCCTTGCCTGAATATTAAAATATGTAGAAATAGGCACAGGTGGAATGACAGCTGGCCTCCAGGTCAAACTAGGGAAAAGGAAATCAGGGTGGGAGTCCTCACTGACGGTTGAGGAAGCAAATGAGGTCAACATCATTAATAGCAAAGCATCCCCAGTTTGTTTCCAGATGATCAAACTACTGAGGCGGAGGGGCTGATGGGGAAAACTCTGAACACGTCATTAGGATGAAAACTGTTCAAAGTTCTTTTTCCTTCATGTTTACTCAGAAATATGCCAAAGGTCTCCCAACAGGCTTCCAGCTTATACCATCCTCTACCTGACGTAAAAAGCTTCTTTCTGCCTTTACGTTTGAGCATCACAGTGGAAAATCTTCTCCAAGTAAAACCAAACAAAAGGGGAAATATCACACAGATACCAATGCAGCACTCTTGCTAACAATGGTCTCCTCTTACATGGGATTACAGGAAAGCAGTTTGAACAGTCTTCAGATTCCATGGCTGGTGGGGACAGAGTGTGGGGAATTCGAACTTTCCAGGACATGCCTGTCAGGTTCACTGTTGTTGTTTTAGAGTTCCGTTTCTGGACCACAGAGTATCTTTCAGGGTATGTGTGGGCTTCAGGCAAAAATAATAAAGTGAACTGTTTTTTTTTTTTTTTTTGGACGGAGTCTCGCTGTGTTGCCCAGGCTGGAGTGCAGTGGTGCGATCTCGGCTCACTGCAAGCTCCGCCTCCCGGGTTCCCGCCATTCTCCCGCCTCAGCCTCCGAGTAGCTGGGACTACAGGCGCCCGCCACCGCGCCCGGCTAGTTTTTTGTATTTTAGTAGAGACGGGGTTTCACCGTGTTAGCCAGGAGGGTCTCGATCTCCTGACCTCGTGATCCACCCGCCTCGGCCTCCCAAAGTGCTGGGATTACAGGCTTGAGCCACCGCACCCGGCCAAGTGAACTGTTAAATAATGAAGTTAACTTCAGGAGGAGCTATTTCTTAAGTGTTGTTGTGAGCTACCCTACAAGGACAGCGCTGATGGATGGTGACTTCCATTTCAGAGGTTTGTTAAATTTTTCAGGGACAAGTGATATTTTGGTGACTCATCCTAATAACAGTCGTAGGGGAAAATTTGCTAAAGGTTAAGAACATTGAACGTAAGACACATGAAACAGTTACATGGCAAAGAATCTAATACATCAAGTCCTGTGCTAGGAAAAAGGGCAGTGACTCTCAACCTTGGTTATGTATTAGGATTATCTGTCACATTCACAAACGATCTGCTTTTAAAAACCCACTCTAATGCCAAACCCTTGACTCATGAAGCCAGAACCCCTGGGGTTTCTTCAAGGCATCCGCATTTCGTAAATCTCACCAGGTGATTTCATTGTGAATGCAGGGTGGAGAATCACTGACCTAAAGGGACAGAGTTCAGTAGGATAAAATTGGCTCCCTCAAGAAAACAAGCAGAGTCAATTGTGTAAATAAATATGTGTGTGTGATACAGGGCATTAGATGCAGACGGTAATGTGTACTGTATAAGGTATAGGGGTTTTGGAGAAAACAAAATGACTAATTTTCCTTGGGAGGATGAGAAAATGTTTCAGGGAAGAGATGATGTCAGAATAATTTTGTAGAAGATAGAGGATTTTACCAACATGGTGAGCAGGGACGAAGATTCAAGGGAGAAGAAAGCTCACATGCTCTGCACCTAATTAGAGAAAGATCAGGAAGATTTTTGGAAATTTTCCACCCAGTAATGATCAGGTGTGGAACAGTTTGTACAGAATGATCACACCTAACCTGGAAGCTGCTCTTCACTGATGAGACGTCAGTGGCTAACCAATGGAGCCCCGAGAATTGAAACTGAGAGGTGGAGGGCAGAACATGCACAGAGATGCCTTTCCTAGATTAACAGGAGAGTGTTCTGAGTGTTCTCACGACAACGAAATGATAAATGTTTAAGGTAATGAATGTGCTAATTACCATGATTTGATCATTGCACAATGTAAGCATGTGTCAGAACATCACACTGTACCCCATAAATATGTGCAATTATTATATGTCAGTAAAAATCAAGATGTGACAGGGCATTGGAAAACAGCTAATCTCTTGCACTGGTAATATCTTTCAAAGCATTTATTATCACTTAATCGACTTCTTGTGGCTTCGAGCCAGCAGGACACAGACCCCTTCCCCTCCACATACATATGCCTTTACTCTTCTCCTTGGCTCTTCTGCTGAAGAATTTTGTCTTTGTGATGATGGACTGCTTTAGGGGCTTTCCCTCCCCTAGAACTTTTTAGTTGCCCAATCACCATCAATGATGGCAGCTCTAGCTTTTGGTACCATTGATTTGTGTGCTCACTGACCAAGATTTGTAAGATTAGCAGTGGAGCAGAAGGTGTTTCCTCTTGATGTGGGTTGCTTCATACCAACCTTCCCACATCACGTGGATGACATTTGTTGAGATGCCTGTCACCACCATTATCCCAGCATCCAATTACTCCTGGTTCTTACAGACATGGGTCTTGCTGTGGTTCTCATGGCCCTGGAGTTTCTGGGCCTTCTTCCGTCTGGATGGGTGCCATGGACTGAGATCAGAAAGAGAGCTTACTGTTTTTTAGGTTGCATTAAATTTTCATGAAGGGGTGTTGATATGGTTTGACTGTGTCCCCACCCAAATCTCATCTGGAATTGTAGTTCACATAATCCCCAAGTGTCTTGGGGGGTGGGGACCCAGTAGAAGGTAATTGAATCATGGGGTCAGTTACCCTCATGCTGTTCTCATGATAGTGAGTGATTTCTCAGAAAATCTGATGGTTTCATAAAAGACTCTTCCCCTTTTTGCATGTCACTTTTCTCTCCTGCCACCATGTGAAGAAGGACATGTTTTCTTTCTCTTCTGTCATGACTGTAAGTTTTCTGAGGCCTCCCCAGCCCTGTGGAACTGTGAGTCAATTAAACCTCCTTCCTTTATAAATTACACAGTCTTGAATATTTCTTCATAGCAGTGTGAGGACGGACTCATACCTATGTTACAACTAATAAAAACAAAGATAACTACAGCTGTAGCTACTGAAATACAATTTATAAAGACATGGTGCTTGGTGCGAATTTTAAAGATGTGGTGGGCATTTTGGCAATGGCATTTATGTTTGGAAACACTTCTTGAAGCACCAGTGAAGCCATCTACCCATCACCAGCTGAGTTGTGAACAGACTCATTCATCAATTCACATGTCATCAATTGCTACGGTTCATAGTGGAATTACGCATAACAATGCTACAACTACGATAATGAAAGGAAATTATTGAGGCTTACTATGCCTTCAATATATTAACTATTATAAGAAATATTTGATTATTTTCTACCATTTTACACTCTATTTTATTTGATGAGTAGTATTCTTAATACTCATCATGTTTTACTTGCATCTTTGTTTACTCATGTAATTAGGATATTTTGAAAAATTTAGAGGTTTTCTCTTTCTCTTTTTTGTGATAAATACTAATTGCTATAATGTGAATTTGTCTCCACAAACGCATATATTGGAACCTTAATCCCTAGTGTAATAGTTTTGGGAGGTGGGGCCTAATGAGAGGTGATTAGCCCATGAGTGCTCTGCCCTCGTGAAGGGATTATTGTGGAAGTGGGTTTCCTGTGAAAGTTCAGCCCCTTTTTTTCTCTCTCTTATCCTCTCTTGCCCTTCCACCTCCCACCTTGGAATGATGCAGCAAGAAGGCCTTTGCCACAGACTTTCCCTTTGATCTTGGACTTCCTAACCTTGAACTGTGAGAAGTTAATTTCTGTTTTTTATAAATTGCGCAGTCTGTTGTCTTCTGTTATAGCAATATAAACTGGACTAAGAGTGTTATTTCGATACATCTTTAGAGGAAGAGGAAAGACAGATGCTACCTTGGGAAACAGAAGGGTGTAGAATGGGGATCATCCTGGGGAGAGAGAGGAAGAAGCAGCTGAAGTCCCATTTCTGTCATTTCAGGTGAGTTGGGAAGGAATAAGTTAGCAGCTCGATGGAGCAGGTAATAAAACACATGCATCTTAATCAAACTCTCTGGGCTGAAGTGCAGGGAGGGGAAATCAGCAAGATAGATTGAGGAAAAAGATGATAGAAAAAAAAAGAGGTTTTTCTAGTCCTGTTTCCTATTTGGCATCTGAGAGGAGAGGGATTTGTAAACGATGTCTCCCATGTCAACATGGGGTGACTGCCTTAGAACCAGGTCGGCAGCACACTGTGGTCAAGGCTAGCTAGCCTGAGATAGCATCTTGAGCCTCCTTTGGCTCCTGTGGGAATGGAAAGAGCCAGAATTTTTCTGAAACACGGAGAGCATTTGGAGGTTAGCTGAGAATGGTTAGGAAGTTTGCCTTAGGGGTTGCTGCACCAGAGGCAAAGTGATCTGTGGTAGTGTGTTGCAGGGCAGCTCCCCTGGCCTAGGAGATAAGCAGGAGTGGTCAGCCTCAGAGGGATATACAGCTTAGGGAGAAGCAGGGAGAGACGTATCACAGGTCCTGACTGGGCTGGGAGAGCACAGAGCACCATTCACCAGACACTGGCTTCCTCCTTGACTGCCAGCAGGTGCTCAGCAACCCGGCAGTAAGGGGCATTGCCATGGAGACCAGAAGAGCAGGGATTCTGTAAATGGTGCCTGCCTGAGTGGAAACATGAAGGACATTTATTCTCCACCTTGCATGGTGGGAAGAGGCCAAAGCCCTGTTCACACTCACTAACCCTCCATTAGCTCTGTTGTTTATGTGGGCTGAGGATTAGCTTAGGCAAGACACCTGCTCTGCAGAAGGGGATGTCTCCATGCAAAACTTTGAAAGGTTTTTGAGCAGCCTGCCATGTAATTGGGAGGTAATATAGAATTCTCTTTTCTGCCACCATAGTGCCATGTACTTCCAACTCCAGATCCCCATCCAGATACTCAATGAACAGGACTTATAAGGAGAGGGGGAGAAAACTGGCAACACTGGAAAGAAAATGAATTGCCTTCAAGGATGGCTTAAATTATTGGATCATACTGAGTTAACTTTATTAAACAAAATTTGAATTTTCACTACTACCCCTCAGGACAAGGATTTGCGAGGATTTTCATGCTAATTCAAGAAATACAAGTGGTGCGCTTTCTTTGAAACCTGGTTATAATGTGCACATTTGTGACCTAACCATATTCATTTCCTAGGATGGCCACCAGAAATCACCACAAATTGGATGGCTTAGAATAATGATTTGTTCTCTCATGGTTTAGGAAGCCAGAAGGTCTGAAATCAAGTATCTTCAGGGTGGTTCCTTTTGGACCCACTGAAGGAGACTCAATTTCGTGCCTGTCTTTTAGCTTCCGATGGTTACCAGCAATCCTGTGTGACCCTGGGCTTGTAGACGCATCACTCCACTCTCTGCTTTTATCTTTGTGGCTTTCCTCTCTATGTGTGTCTCTGCATGTCCTCTTTTCTTCTTAGAAAGATACCAGCTACTGGATTTAAGGCTCACCAGTATGACCCCAACGGAACTAATTATATCTGCAGACATTCTAAATTTGTGGATAGACATGACTCCGTGGGGGATACCATCAATTCACCACATCAGTAATACATATTTATTTCCTACTCATTACCCTGTAAATTCTATGAGGACAGTGAACAGGTCAGTTTTATTGACTATATTTGAAACTCAAACCAGCATGTATTTATTGACTAAATGAAAGAATGAAGGGGGTGGCCTGCCCCTCCACACCGGTGGGCGTTTCTCGTTAGGTGGAACGAGAGACTTGAGAAAAGAAAGGAGACACAGAGACAAAGTATAGAGAAAGAAAAAGTGGGCCCAGGGGACTGGTGCTCAGCATACAGAGGACCCGCGCCGGCACTGTCTCTGAGTTCCCTCAGTATTGATTGATCATTATCGTTACCATCTTGGAAACGGGGAAGTGGCAGGATAATAGGATCATCGTAGGGAGAAGGTCAGCAGTAAGACATATGAATAAAGATCTCTGTGACATGAATAAGTTTAAGGAAAAGTGCTGTGCCTTGATATGCATATGCAAACATCTCCATAAACCTTTTTAGTGCATAAAGAGCAGCATAGCACGTCCCACCTTCAGCCCTAAGGCGGTTTTCTCCTTTCTCAGTAAATAGAACATACAATCGGGTTTTACACCGAGATGTTCCATTGCCCAGGGATGGGCAGGAGACAGATGCTTTTCTCTATCTCAACTGCCAAGAGGCCTTCTTTCCTCTTA
>NW_016809864.1:3875458-3903906 GCF_001698545.2 Rhinopithecus bieti | reverse complement strand
TTTTTTTTTTTTTTTTTGAGATGGAGTCTCACTCAGTTTCCCAGGCTGGAGTACAGTGGCGCGATCTTGGCTCACTGCAACCTCTGCCTCAGGTTCAAGCGATTCTCCTGCCTCAGCCTCCTGAGTAACTGGGATTACAGGTGTCTACTACCACACCCAACTAATTTTTGTAGTTTTAGTAGAGATGGAGTTTCACCATGTTGGCCAGGCTGGTCTCGAACTCCTGACCTCAGGCAACCCACCCGCCTCAGCCTCCCAAAGTGCTGGGATTACAGGCATGAGCCACTGCTCCCAGCTGCTTGTCCTATAATTCTTCCACTCATCCCACAAATACCTTTTCAGTTCATCTTGGACCGAAATACTCTCTTTGGTCCCGATTACCAAGGACCTTAATCTCCAACTTCTTTCCTTCTTCTGTCAGGGTTTTCTCCAAAAACATGGTTTCAGTCTTATGAAAAAAATTTAAAAGCATGTTCTTTCTGCTTCTAGGACCAGGGTGATTATGAGCCTTCATTCTGCCTCCCCTTGTATTTGTTGAGGAAGAGAGGAATCCTGCCTGTGTGCAAACATGGAAGACATTTATTTTCCATCTTGCATCACTGTAAGAAGCCAAAGCCCTGTTCACACTTACTGACTCTCCGTTAGCTCTGTGGTTTGTCTGGGTTGAAGATTAGCTTGGACAAGACACTTCCTCTGCAGAAGGGGATGTCTCCATGCAGAACACGCAGAACTTTGAAAGGTTTTTGAGCTGCCAACCATGCAATTGGGAGGTAAGATAAGTCACAGGCAACTGATGGAAAATGGAAAGACATAGGTTATTCAGTCCGTTAAAGGCATTGTGTATCTGATCTATGGTATACCTTCTCTTCTCACAGAGTTTTTATGAGGATTAAATGACAATGTGTGAAACATGCTAAGTTCAGTGCCTGACATTTGACAATCTCTCAGTATATTGTGGCTGTTTTTATTATTCCTAATCTTGGATTTTTCTCGAATTGTTTCTTGTGTCATGTTTCCAAAATAAGATGGTCAATTCTTCGCTAGAGACTAGTATATTTTCTTCTTAATTAACTTATTAAACAAGTATTTATTATGGTGTGTTTCTTTATTAAGTACTAAAGGGAAGAAGATTTAAAAATAGATAAGACAAGGCTTCTTATCTATAAGACCTTGGTGTATAATGGGGAAAGTTGACAAATTTCACTGTTACAGTCATATGTAACTTGTTCGAGAGGCAAGGACTTTGCCATCAGACATATCTGTGACCCTGGGTAAGTACAACACTTGTATGAGTCTTAGTTTTCTTAGCTCTAAAATGGGGATAATGGTACCCACATAACAGTTCTTTGTGAGTAGTGTTAACTTTGCTTTAAAATGTCAATTACATTTTACATAAATTTAAAATATAAGAAAAAATCATGTATATACACCCATGTAGTTACCATTTGTGGTGCTTCTACTTCTCTTCATTCTTTCATGTAGCCTTAAGTTTCTGAGGCCATTTTTCTTCTGCCTGAAGAAATTCCTTTAAAATTTACTTTACCATTCTGCTTCTGATGAATTATTTACATTGGTATGTCTGGAAAGTTCTTTATTTCACCCTTTTCTTATTACCAGACTTTATTTTTTTAGAGTAGTTGTAGGTTCACAACAGTATTGAACAGGGGATACGAACATTTCCCATATCCTCCTTGCTCCATCACCTTCACTTTTGAAAGATATTCTCACTGAGTATAGAATTCTAAGTTGACAGACATTTTCTTTAGTACTTTAAAATGCTACTCTACTAATCTTTTGCTTGCATTGTTTCTCACAAGATCGCTATAATTATTTAAAATTTTCCCCATACCTGATCATCATCAGATTTTAAAAAAATTGTCTTTGTCATTCTTGTTTTACTACTTTTACGTAATGTGTATTTGTTTCCTCCAGCTGCTTCTATAATTTCCTCTTTATCACTGGTTTTAAGCAATTTATTTATGACGTGTAATTGTGCAGTTTTCTTCATGTTTCTTGGATCAATGGGTTTATAGTTAGCATAACATTTATAAAATTTTGGTCATTAAATATTTTTCTGTTACCCATTCTCTGGGTCCTCTAATCACACATGTATTAGGCCAATTAAAGTTGGCCACAACTTGCTGATGCTCTTTTGCTTTTATTCTTTCCTTTTTGCCTCTGTGGAAAATTTTTTTTTTTTTTTTTTTTTTTTTTTTGAGATGGAGTCTCGCTCTGTCGCCCGGTCTGGATGGCCGGATCTCAGCTCACTGCAAGCTCCGCCTCCCAGGTTTACGCCATTCTCCTGCCTCAGCCTCCCGAGTAGCTGGGACTACAGGCGCCCGCCACCTCGCCCGGCTAGTTTTTTTGTATTTTAGTAGAGACGGGGTTTCACCGTGTTAGCCAGGATGGTCTCGATCTCCTGACCTCGTGATCCGCCCGTCTCGGCCTCCCAAAGTGCTGGGATTACAGGCTTGAGCCACCGCGCCCGGCCTCTGTGGAAAATTTCCATTGCTGTCATCCAATTTGCTAATCTTCTGTAATGTCTCATCTTCTGTTGATCCCCTCCAGTGTAATTTTAACCTCTGAAAGTTCAGGTTACGTCTTTTATGTCTTCCATGTCTCTGCTTAATGTACTCAACTTTCCCTCCACATTCCTGAACAATTAGATACACTTATAATATTCTTTTAAAATCCTTGTCTAAATAATTCTACCATATGTGTCATTTCTGGGTCTACTTTGAATGATTGTTTATTCTCTTATTATCTTATTGATTATATTTTCCTGATTCTTTGCACACCTGTTAACTTTTCTCTTTTTGAAAATTTAATTTAATTGGCTGCATGCAGTGGCTGAAACCTGTAATCCCAGCACTTTGGGAGGCCGAGGCGGGCAGATCATGAGGTCAGGAGTTCAAGACCAGCCTGACCAACATGGTGAAACCCCATCTCTACTAAAAATACAAAAATTAGCCAGATGTGGTGGCACCTGCCTGTAATTCCAGCTACTCAGGAGGCTGAGGCAGTAGAATTGCGTGAACCTGGGAGGCGGAGATTGCAATGAGCTGTGATCATGCCACTGCACTCCAGCCTGGGCGACAGAGCATGACTTTGTTAAAAAAAAATATTTTACTTTACATTCTGGTATGTATGTGCAGAACATGCAGGTTTGCTACATAGGTATACATGTGCAATGGTGGTTTGCTGCACCTATCAACCTGTCATCTAAGTTTTAAGCCCTGCATGCATTAGTTATTTGTCCTAACGCTCTCTCCCTTTGCCCCAACAGGCCCTGGTGTGTGTTGTCCCTCTCCCTGTGTCCATGTGTTCCCATTGTTCAACTCCCACTTATGAGCGAGAACATGCGGTGTTTGGTTTTCTGTTCCTGTGTCAGTTTGCTAAAGATGATGGCTTCTACCTTCATCCATGTCCTTGCAAAGGACATGATCTCATTGTTTGTTATGGCTGCATAGTATTCCATGGTGTATATGTACCACATTTTCTTTTTTTTTTTCTTTTTTTTTTTTTTTTTTGAGACAGGTCTACTCTGTCGCCCAGGCTGGAGATGCAGTGGCCGTTGATCTCAGCTCCACTTGCAAGGCTTCGCCTCCCGGTTACGCCTTCTCCGTGCCTCAGCCTCCCGAGTAGCTTGGGACAAAAAAAAAAAAAATAGCTCGGAGCTACAGGCCGCAACAACGACACCTTCGGGCCCGGCTAGTTTTTGGTATAATATAATATAATATAAAGGTAAAGAAAAGACAGGAAAGAGATATAATACAACAAACATGTGTTAGCACAGAAGAAAAAAAAAAAAAAAAAAAAAAAAGAATAGATAAAGTCAGAAATACATACACTGAAAAAAACATAAGAGATGAATAAACAAGCAACAAAAAAAAACAAAGCAATCAATCGGCCTCCCAAAGTGCTGGGATTTACAGGTTGAGCACCCGCCCCCCACATTTCTTTACCAGTATATTCACCGATGCGGCATTTGGGTTGGTTCCACTGTCTTTGCTATTGAAATAGTGCTGCAATAACGATACATGTGAATATGTCGTTTATATAGAATGATTTATATTTTGGAGTAATACCAATAATCGAGATTGCTGGTCAAATGGTTTTCTGAGTTCTAGATCCTTGAGGAATTGCTGACTGTCTTTTATGTATGGTTTGATTAACTATTTCATTCCCACCAACAGTGTAAAAACATCCTATTTTCACCGCCTCACCAGCATAAATTGTTTTTGACTTTTTAATAATCTGCCATTTCGACTGGCATGAGATGGTATCCATTGTGTTTTTCGATTGTTGCATTTCTCTTAAGGATTCAGTGATGTTGAGCTTTTTCTCATATGGTTTGTGGCTGCATAAATGGTCTCTTTTGAGAAGTGTCTGTTCATATCCTTTGTCCACTTTTGATGGGGATTGTTGGTTATTTCTTTGTAAATATTGTTAAGTTCCTTGTAGATTCTGGATATCTAGATCTTTGTCGGAGGGTATATTGCAAATTATTTCTCCCATTCTGTAGGTTAGCCTGTTTACTTCTGACGCTAGTTTCTCTTGCGTGTGCAGCAGTTCTTTTGTTTAAGTAGTCCCATTTGTCAATTTTGGCTTGTTGCAATTGCTTTTGGGTGTTTTCATTTTGAAGCGTTGCCCATGACTGCTGTCCTGAATGGTATCTGCCTAGGTTTTCTTCCAGGTTGTTTATGTTTGGGTTCGTTTCAGTTTTTTTAATACATCTTGAGTTATAATTTTTGTATCAGGTGTAAGTGAAGTGGTCCAGTTTCCAAATTTCTGCATATCGGCTAGCCAGTTTTCGCAACCCCACCATTTTTAATAGGGAAATCCTTTTCCATTTGCTTGTTTTCGTCAGATTTGTCAAAGATCCGATGGTTGTAGATGTGTGGTGTTATTTCTGAGGTCTCTGTTCTATTCCATTGGTCTATATGTCTGTTTTGGTACCAGTACCATGCTGTTTTGGTTACTGTTGCCTTGTAGTATAGTTTGAAGTCAGGTAGCATGATGCCTCCAGCTTTGTTCTTTTTGCTTAGGATTGTCCTGGCTATACAGGTTCTTTTTTTGGTTCCATATGAAATTTTAACTAGTTTTTTCTAATTCTGTGAAGAATGTCAATGGTAGTTTGATGGGAATAGCATTGAATCTATAAATTACTTTGGGCAGTATGGCCATTTTCATGATATTGATTCTTTCTATCTATGAGGATGGAATGTTTTTCCATTTGTGTCCTCTCTTAGTTCCTTGAGCAGTGGTTTGTAGTTCTCCTTGAAAAGGTCCTACATGTCCCTTGTTAGCTGTATTCCTAGGTATTTTATTCTTTCTGCAGCAGTTGCCAGGAATTTGCATTCCTGGTAATTTTTGTTTAGGTATCAGACATTGTGATTTTAGCTTGTTGGGTGTTGGATAATTTTATATTTCTATAAATATTGTTGAGCTTTGTTCTAAGATGCATTTAGGTTACTTGGAAGCATTTTAATCTTTTGAGGCTTGCTTTTCTGTTTTCTTATGGAGACTAGAGCAGGCTTTAGTCTAGGGCTAATTTTGCACCACTCTCCAGGCAATTCCCTTCTAAGTACTCTCCCCAGTGCCCTGTGTTTTATGAAGTGTTTTGGTCTGGCTGGCAGGAATAGGAACTTTTCCTGGCTGTTTTGAACTCTTGGGATTGTTCCCTCTGCCACTCTCAGGTGTCTAGGAAAAGTCCTAGACTTGGATAGTTTTTTCACATTAATGTGGTAGTCAGTATTCAGTCTAGGGCCTGAGAGGGATTTCTTCAGATTTATCTCTCTCTCCCTGTCCCCATCCTCACCTTCCCCTTTTTGGTACTCTTCCCTGTGAAACTATAGTTATCTTGGTCTCTCTGAACTTCCAATTCTATCTCAATTCAGAGAAATTACTGGACTTTGCCTGAAACCCCCCTCACTCCATATATTGTAACTTGAAAACTCTTCCGGTAGTAAGTAGAGGCAATTTGTGGGGCTTATCCGATTTTGCTTCTTTTTTTCAGTGATCACTGACTCGTACTCCCTGATGTCCAATATTGGAAAACACATTACCTTTATTGTACCCCATTTTTAAGTTGTTTCAGGTAGAAGAGTAAATCTAATCCCTGTTATTTCATCTTGGTTTCAAGCAACAGTCTCTGTTATGAGAGTTAAATTTAAAATATGTGTGTGAAAAATGCCCAACACAGCCAGGAAATATGTAAACAATATTCATTTACTTCTCCTTATGTTGTATTTGTGATCTCAAGCTGAGGTCTGTATTTATTCTGGGTATTTTCACTTCTTTGTTTGAAATAATGCTTTGAATATCACAACTGTGTGTGAATTCCCTGTGTCTAGCAATACAGTCTCATCTCAGTGACTAATTTCCCAAAATAATTTATAGGGAAGCACAAAAGTCTTATTTCTGCATATGAATGACTTTATTTGGGTCCAACTACAATCTGGCTTAATTAATTGATTTATTAGTAGTTACTCTTGATTTATAAATCATATTTGGTCTTTAGCCAAGATACATGGCTAATGTAGTGATGAACGTCCAAACTGGACCATGTGCTAAATTTTGCTTTCTCTGGTTATCTGTGCTTGGAGAAATCGTAATTGGCCTATGCAGGAAGAGACATTTGTCACCTAGTGGCAAATACACAAATTGCAGGCGTAGTTCTAACACACAGTTACTAACAGGTTCTACTACAGTGGTTCCCAAGCTAAAGTACGTAGATGACAAAGGTCCTTGATTGCAGAGATGACAATTCTTAATCTATTATCTTTATTTTACACACACACACACACACACACACACACACACACACACACACACAAAACCAGAAAATTCACATTTATCAATAATAAACGACACAGAATAACTAAAGTGTCATTTATCATTATTTCTATGGGCTGGAATTATAAAACAAAAATAATGGCTACTAGTTAGTAAGAAAATATTATTTTCTAATATTCACTTCTAAGCCTGGAAAAAACTGCAAGGAAAGCATTATTATCTACTCTTTTCAAGTGAGAAAAGTGAGTCACTGTTTTCAGCACGATGTGAAAACACTGGTTGTGACGAACCAGTAAGAAAATATCTGGCAGTTACAATTTTACTTGATGTTAAGATTATGAAGATGAATGAATTATTACTTATTATGGATGCTTCTCTACCACAGTAGAGTTTGTTAATGTGATACAGTAAACTCGATCATTTTGCGATCAGACAGATGCGGGTTCAAATCTCGGCTCAGCCACTAATTAGTTTTGTGATCTTGGGAATATTATCTGAATGAGCCTCCGTTTGTTTGTTTGTTTTTTGAGCCAGAGTCTCATTCTTATCGCCCAGGCTGGTGTGTAGTGGCACGATCTCGGCTCACTGCAACCTCTGCCTCCCGGGTTCAAGTGATTCTCCTTCCTCAGCCTCCCATATAGCTGGGATTACAGGTGCCTGTCACCACGCCCGGCTAATTTGTTTGTATTTTTAGTAGAGACGGGGTTTCACCAGGTTGGCCAGCCTGGTCTTGAACTCCTGACCTCAGGTAATCTGCCCACCTAGGCCTCCCAAAGTGCTGGGATTACAGGTGTGAGCCCCTGAGCCTGGTCCCAGTTTTTTACCAATAAATAATAATAAGATCTGGCATCATCTCAGCACTTACTGTGTGCCAGCCACCATTGTAAGGTGAGGTGAAGGCTACTATTATTCCCATTTCACAGATAAGGAAAATGAGGCTTAGAGAGGTCACTTTCCCTAAATCACATGGGTAATCAATAGGGAACCAGGATTTGAAGCTTGGCTCACAACAGTATCACATAAAAATAGACAAAATGACACCTATCTTAAAAAGTAGTCAGTAAAATTAAATGTCATAATATATTGTTTCTGACACATAGTGGGTCATTAATAAGCGATATTCCCCATTTTCTCAATGCAATCTCTTAAAACAAGGAGTCCGTGCAGGGAGACCTGATAATTTTAAAAATATAGTTTTTACTGGTGAAAATACTTGAGATCCATGGGCAAATTCAAATTCAGAAAATGAAGGAAACTTTTAAGATACCTTAGGAATAATATTACTTTATGTGGGTTCCTTGCCTGAGGCTTTACATGAGTATTCTAAGATAATCTTTGCAGCAATTATGAGAGGCAGGCACCGTCATCAGCACCATTCCTACTGAGAATTGTGCAGGACATGTCTGCCTCATTCAGGTTCATCTAGTAAGGGCTGGGAAACAGAGGCAGTCTTTAAATCCAGGCAGTCTGAGTCCGGAGTTCTGGCTCTAACCACTAAGCCACTAAGGCTCATCACAGCTCTTAATATACCTTATTTTTAACTAATTTTTTTTTTGTTTTATTTTGTTTTTTTTTTTTTTTGAATTTCTGACTGAAGCCAGCTGTGGGCTTGCTGCCGGAATTGTCATAATTATTCAAGAAGATGCTACCCCACTCATGGGTGCAGCATCCTATTTAAAGGTAATATCACAAGTTCAAGACAGGTTATGCAAATATTTCCACAGCACCTCCATTGTGTGATTACCCTCCTGCCACAGCCTGATTTCAAATTCCTGTTCACGAAAGCTAATTTGGAGCCAAAGAGGGTCGGATGCACAAAATCCTGGAAATCATATGAGAAATTCCTTTTCCTCACAGGTTTATAGCAATTAAATCCTTGATAATGAATTGCTCATCAATTCTGCAGCAGGAGTTGGAAGTGATTGCCTCTGCAGGTAGCAATCATCTTGTGCAATTGCCACAATTATCAATCCCCTTCAGGATGATTGGAATTTAGAAATAGGAACCAGAAGAGTGTTAGGTTTTTCAAGATATGGAGTAATATTAGAAACCCGCCAATGAGAAATCATATCTTTCTCCTCATGAAAGTTTCTTAGCAAGTGAACAGTGGTTAGAAAATACATCCACTTTTCTGAGTGTCTTCCCTTAAAGAGTTTAATGCATTATATATACCGAAAAGGCTTAATGGATTTTGAAATCTACAATGAGTTTTACCTTTTCACTATTCCCATTAATTTATATGCTGACACATGTACATCTCTGACATGTGTTAAAGTCTAAGTAATTTTTAATGCTGGCGATGGATTGGAAGTATACACTTCCCATCCCACCCTGGAAAGGTAATTTCACAACACGCATAAAAAGCCTTAAAATGTTTAAACTCTTTGTCCTTGTCATTTATCTTTTGGAAATCTATCCTAAGAAAGAATTCAGACATTTAAAAAAAAAGATTTAAGTACTCAGTGTTATTTCCAATAGCAAAATATTAGAAAACACTTTAAAGCTCAATAATAGGAGAAGAGTTAAATAAATTATGGTTCATTAAATGATGGTGCATTATGCAGCTATTAAAAGTCATGTTTTTGAAGAGTAGTTAATGACACATGGAAAATGTTCATTATAGAATGTCAAGTGGAAAAAATAAACACAATCATAGCTGAATAATAAGTGTAATGTAATTTATTAATTATCCATTATGTAACTCTGAAAGGCAGGTGTTTTTATTCCTGTATTGCAGAAAAGGAAACAAAGGCTCAGAGAATTTAGATGAGAGATAGAGACCAAGAGAAAGAAAAAAATGCTCGACGGAAAGACACAAAATTTATTGGTGGTTACCATGGAGAAGTGGGAACCAGATACAATCGTATTCTTTATGCATGGTGGTAGTCTCCACCGTAAGTATGCATTACAGTTGGAATCAGAAAAGAATAAATATCATTAAAATAGTCTGTGCACCTAAGGCACGGACAGCTTTGGAAAAGAACTTTTTTTTTGAGCTGGGCTGCATGAAGCAGAATTTACTACCCCAGTTCTAGCCTTCAAACAAGCAAACTTGAGCACAATCTTGCTTGGCTGCTCTGGCCTCTGGGTAGAGGTAGTTCAGACCCAGATATGCCCGACCTGAATCAGGGCTGGCAGTCTCTGTACAGCTGTCTCCTCTCACTGCATTTAATTTCCTGTTGCAAAACAGAGCATCTGGTAAATTCAACCACACTCAGAGTTTTGGCACTAACTGCAGCATTTCTTAAAAGCATGGTCCAGGAACCCCCACCATTGGAATCACCTGGGTTCCTTCTTAATAACATCAATTCTTAGGCCTTTCAGACCTCCTGAAACAAGATGAGATTGGGAAGTCTGCGTGATTCTTGTGTACACTAATGTTAGACAATCACTGCTCCGGGGGACTCTACCACTAAAAGAAAGAAAAGAAGGAAGCCAATGCTTAACCTAGTGAGTAGTTCTATAGGGCAGATATCTGGGGGCAGAAAATGCTTCTAATCACATCAGGTCAGCAACTTCCTACTAATATCCTGACTCTGTTCCTCGCCATTTGGGATGACCTTTACTTTGGGAAATTACTCTCACTCTCTGAGTCTCATTGTTCTTATCTCTGAAATGGGAGTAATAACAATAATAGTAATATAATAAGTATTATTATGGCTGGATCTACCCTATAGAACAAAAGCCAAAGTTACTCTTGCCTGAAATGTAAGTGTGCAATGATCAATGAGCCCTCAAGTCAGATTTATATATATGTGTGTATACACACACACACACACACACACACACACACACACACACACATATATGGTTGTTGTTGCTGTTGTTGTTTTGTGACAGGATGTTGTTCTGTTACCCAGCAGGGAGTGCAATGGTGCAATCATAGCTCACTGCAGCATCGACCTTCCACTCTCAAGTGATCCTCCTGCTTTAGCCTCCGAAGTAGCCGGGACTACAGACACACAGCACCATGCCCAGCTAATTTTTTATTAATAAAATTTTTAATAGAGATGGGGTCTTACTATGTTTCACAGGCTGGTCTCAAACTCCTGGTCTTAAGGGTTCCTCCCATCTCAGCCTCCCAAGTGCTAGGATTATAGCACCATGCCCAGTGTCTCAAGCCAGATCTTTAAGATGGTGTGCAGATCCTCTATGACCCACTCTCTCTTTTCCCAGAAGCGCTCTGACACCATCTTCTACTCCCTTTTCTCTCACTTCATTCAGGCACTCCATCCTCTTCATTTTTCTTAAACATGCCAGGCACACTCTCAACATAAGGCACTTGAATTGACTGCTCCCTCTGCCTGGATATCCACATGTCTAATTCCATCACCTCTTCTGCTCAAGTTATCTTTTCCATGCCACCATCCTCTTGGAAATTTCAACCCCTTCCTCATCATCATACTCCTAGTCTTTCCTCCCCTGCTTTTCTTCATTTTCTATTGCACTTTCGCCTGCTAATATGCTATATAATTACCTCTGTATCATCCTTATTGTTGTTGTCCTCACGTCCCACACATCTCTGTTGGGATGGAAACCTCACAAATCTAGGAGTTGTTTTCTTTTTGTTGTTGTTCTCTGATGTCCCCAAGCCCCTTGAACTGTGCCTGGCATGTGGCACATACTCAGGATATAGTTGTCGAATAAATGCCCAGGTGAAGGAATGAAAAAAGAATTTGAAAAATCTCCTCCACTCTCTCATTTACCAGGGAGACTGATAGTTACTTAAGGCAGAATGACTTGAATGTTCAGGGATTTACTTATTTGCGTCTTGTTTTATCTGGGGTTAGGCTAATTCCTCAGAAATCTCTATTAATCTCCCCTATTCTTCTTGTCAAAAAAGGCTTTGCATCTCTGAGAGGGACCTAGATATAGGTACAGATGACAGAGATAGGTACAGACATAGGTACAGATGACTGTTCAACGGCGGGCCAATGGGCAACGATTTTGCCATGAATATTGTTTATGAAAAACAACAACAATCAAATGGCTCTGAAAAAGATGGGTCAACACCTCCCTTCCCAAAGACATGTGGGGAGAAAGCTTTCTGCAACCTACCCAGACCCAGGAGGCCATGACTTGTTCTGTTAAGACAAGCTTCAACAATCACAGTCGTCTCACCCAAGAAGCCTCTTGACCTCATGAGGTTAATAAAATTTCCCAAGTAAGTAAAATCATGTCTGACGCTCTGCCTTTTCCAGGTCTCCCTGAAGGACCCTCAGAAAACAGAACTACTGACTTAGAAATAAAAATGTGAATAAAGGGGAAGTATTGTAGACTGTGAAACACTCCGCATCTCAGCAGTGGGTGTTGTGGGCATTTTAATGACTGCTATTGCTGTTATTTGTCCTCACGAATACACTTGAAGATCTCAGTAACTGTTGCTACTTCTTTGCTCTGAAGACCTTCCAGTTTGCTCCAAATTGGACTGAGTGATATGATTAGCCCACATCAGCCACTTGTTAATCTGGATATAAGACCAGCTTTCTTTCTCCATTACCCCAGGTCTCCGTGGAGGTATCAACAAGAATATACGAAGCCCCCAGAAGGGCACCATTCCCAGGAGAGAGGACCAGAGGGCAGAGTCACAAAAAGTTTCTTTGCACTGCTTGGACTTCTTTATGCCAGACCCACTTGACTTTAATGATTGTTTTCGTCATTCTGCACAGCAAGGTGCAATCTATCTTTTCTGATATTTCAGAACAGGGTGCTCCCCTCTCGTGCTTGGGTCTTTTTTTTTTTTTTTTTTTTTTTTGAGACGGAGTCTTGCTCTGTCGCCCAGGCTGGAGTGCAGTGGCCGGTACTCAGCTCACTGCAAGTTCCGCCTCCCA
Organism: Rhinopithecus bieti; assembly: GCF_001698545.2. Taxonomy (NCBI): domain Eukaryota; kingdom Metazoa; phylum Chordata; class Mammalia; order Primates; family Cercopithecidae; genus Rhinopithecus; species Rhinopithecus bieti. Next base: position 3,891,277 of record NW_016809864.1, on the reverse strand, counting down.
GGTTCACGCCCTTCTCCTGCCTCAGCCTCCCGAGTAGCTGGGACTACAGGCGCCCGCCACCTCGTCCGGCTAGTTTTTTGTATTTTTTAGTAGAGACGGGGTTTCACTGTGTTAGCCAGGATGGTCTCGATCTCCTGACCTTGTGATCCGCCCGTCTCGGCCTCCCAAAGTGCTGGGATTACAGGCTTGAGCCACCGCGCCCGGCCACACTTGGGTCTTTTTCAGATAACCACACTGGAATTCTTTAGCCATCACTCGCAGTGAGACAAACCGGAAAGCAGAAAGAGGAATAAATGGATGACCCAATGGAGTACTCAAACCACACCGAGCAGCCTTTCTCTAATTCCTGGCACGTAGTCACAGATAAGAGGGAGCTGAAAGAATCACGTCTCCTTTGGGGCCTGAGGCTGTTATCTACAAAGACAGGGCAGTGGGATGGAAATGGGGTCCCAACTGAGGAAGACGTTAGATCAAGGTTCTGATACTTTTCATCAACGTGAACTTGAGTAATTCGTTTAACCTTTCTGTGACTCAGTTTCTTGAATCACAGACGAGAACAATAATACTTCTTATAGAGATGATGTGAGTACTAGAGGTAATTGCTTAAAGATGTTGATACATAATGAGTACAGAATACATTATTATTGCATGGAGCAATGCCCAGCTGAAATCCTCTGAGGGCTGGTGGTTCATTTGTTGTGAACAGAACTCCTCTGTTTCTTAGTCCTTTATATTACTGGTTATTTTTCTCCCTTAGGCAAAGATCTCCGGTGATGGTGATGATTTCCATAATCTTGTCACCTTAATTGCTGCTGTCACTGTAAGTATTGAAATTAATTTTGATTTCTTTTTGTTTCTGCTTAGCACTTCGAATGTGACTAATGGGATTATTTTTGGCTTTGGCTTGGAGCAGTTTTCCCAGGAGCTTGAGCGATGCTGGCCCGCGTTTTCCAAGTGAGGCCAACTTTCTTTACAGGGACTGTATGGGTTTTGGAAATCTCTGAAAAGAGAATCAGTTAGCTGCGGTCATTTCAGTTAAATGACACATAAATGGTGTATGCTTTCTGCTTGTAAATTCTCTCTTTTATATCTTAATGAAACCTTATGTGTTGAGCTTACCGCATCTTGGGTATTGCAATATGATGCTTTATGTGGATTATGCAACTCCTCATCAAAACTCCAAGGGCTAAAGGTCAAGGTCTTTGCTTTACAAATCAGGAAACTAACTAGTAAGTAGCAAGACCAGGATTCAAACCTGAGCATGTTGCACTCTAAAGTCAATGCTCATTTTGACAAACTAGGCTGCTTCTGCAAATTTGCTCTGATGATTTTTAATGTCTACTTTGAGGGTATTTGATTAAGGTATATATGCCACCGGAAGGGGAGGCTTCCTTCTTTTTGATAATTTATATTGTACTTGGCTTTCAAGGTTTATTCTCACTTAGCTTCCCTGTTTATTCTATCGTGGGTTCTTTCCAACATGTAAAGCTACATCCCTTATTCCATTCTTGCCCCTCTGCAATTCATTATCCCCACAGAAGCTTTACTGTGAACATCTGGAAAACAGAAATCTCATTATATTACATCCATGCCTTAAAATCTTCAATGACTTTCCATTTCATTTAGGATGAATCTGTGGTAGATTAAATATAGTTACAATTTTTTTGTCACTCCTTCCATCAAGAATGCTGGCCCTGTGACTTATTTCGATCAGTACAATGTAGCCCCCAAAAAAGTGGTAGTGGCCCATCTAAAGCTGAGCCTTAAGAGACCTGCAGCTCTCAGTTTTTCTTCTTTGGAATGTTCCTTCTTAGAATCCAGCTGCCATGCTGGGAGGAAGCCCAAGCTAGCCCTGTCTTAAACATTCCAACTCCATCCAATATACAGGTGAATGCATCAGCGTGACAGAGCCCAGGGAATGCTAACAAAAGAACCACCTAAGCAATTCATAGAATCATGAAAAAAATTATAAATTATTATTGTTTTAAGCCCTTAAGTTTTGGTGTGATCTGTTACTCAGCAATAGAAAACCAAAACCAAATCCAAAAGCTTATCATGGCCTTCAAGACCCTGCATAATCTGAGCACCGGCTGATTCACTTTACTAGTATCAAGCCATTTTCCATATTACTCACTATGCTCCCAGCAAACTGGGCTTCTTAGAGATTCTTAAACACATCAACCCTTTCTTGATTCAAGACTTTTGCTTTATCATTCCAACTACCTGGGACATTATTTTCTTTTTTTTTTTTTTTTTTTGAGACAGAGTCTCGCTCTGTCGCTCAGGCTGGAGCACAGTGGCCGGATCTCAGCTCACTGCAAGCTCCGCCTCCCGGGTTTACGCCATTCTCCTGCCTCAGCCTCCCGAGTAGCTGGGACTACAGGCGCCCGACACCTCGCCTGGCTAGTTTTTTTGTATTTTTTTAGTAAGACCGGGTTTCACCGTGTTAGCCAGGATGGTCTCGATCTCCTGACCTCGTGATCCGCCCGTCTCGGCCCCCAAAGTGCTGGGATTACAGGCTTGAGCCACCGTGCCTGGCCGACAGTATTTTCTTTATTCTTAGCATGGCAGGCTTCTATTCATCCTTCTGGCTTAAATATCCTTCCTTTTGAGAACCGCCATGTCATCCCTATTTAGTCAGTCACCCAATCCTGTTTTTTAATTTGTCACTATGTTCCGATTGTTTTATTACTTCCACTGTTATAATTTGCAATTGCATATTTCTCTGTTGACTCATTATCTGTCTTTCCCAATAGATTTACTTCATTTTATATTTTATTTACTTATTTTTTTCAAGACAGATCTCACTCTGTCACCCAGGCTGGAGTGAGGTGGCATGATCTTGGCTCACTACAACCTCTGCCTCCTGGGTTCAAGCGATTCTTGTGTCTCAGGCTCCCGAGTAGCTGGGATTATAGGTGCATACCACCACGCCCTGCTAATTTTGTTGTATTTTTAGTAGAGATGGGGTCTCACCATGTTGACCAGGCTGGTCTCGAACTCCTGACCTCAAATGATCCATCTCCCTCAGCCTCCCAAAGTGTTGGGATTACAGGTGTGAGCCACCGCGCCAGGCCTGTCTTTCCCAATAGATTTTAAATAACACAATGGTAAAGACCAGCTCTGCCTTTTTAAACAATGGATATTTTGTATCTAGTACTGTGCCCAGACACATGGTAGGTATACAATGAATATATTTGTTGAATAAATAAATGATTGGTATGCCATGCATTCCAGCCCCTGTTAATAGGTTGCCTTAAAGTTATGCTAGGACTCTATCTCTGCCTTCCTAGGCGAAGGCTACGTCTGGCACGTGGATATTTTTCTCCCTTTGCACATTAGGCAAATGTCAGTGTGGGATCTTGCACGATATAAACTCAGCCAGAACTTGTAAAATGCAGAGATCATGGGTGTGAATCATCTGGGTTCCTTTCTTCTTGTCCAAATACTTGAGTGCTTTGGTTTATTTTGTAGGTGGGAATCTGACAGCTACATAGGCAATCTTTATAAATGTAACCTAAAAATATTATACTCTCTGCTGTACAAAGTATTTTAAAACATATTCCTTTATTTTATCCACCCATTCATTTATCTATATATATCCGTCCTTCCATCTATCCATTCATCCATCTATTCATTTATTTGTTCATTCTCTCAGCAATTTTTTTTTTTTTTTTGAGACAGAGTTTTGCTTTGTTGCCCAGGCTGCAGTGCAATGGTGCGACCTTGGCTCACTGAAACCTTCACCTCCCGGGTTCAAGCAGTTTTCCTGCTTCAGCCTCCAGAATAGCTGGGATTACAAGTATGTGCCACCATGCCCGGCTAATTTTGTATTTTAGTAGAGACAGGGTTTCACCACTTTGGCCAGGCTGGTCTCGAACTCCTGACCTCAGGTGATCCACCCTCCTCAGCCTCCCAAAGTGCTGGGATTACAGGCGTGAGCCACTGCACCCACGCTCTTTCAGCAAATATTTATTGAGCCTCTTTTATGTGCCAGGCACCATTCTAGACACAAGCACACAATAGTAAATAAAGCAGATGTGGTCCTGTCCCTAATGAAGATTACTGATGACTGGCTGGCCATGAAAAGACAAACAAAAATGTTAAAAGTATGTAATCACAAATGGAGAACATTGCTGTAAAATTGGTGAAGAGGGCGCTGTCATATGTACTGACATGCTCACGCTTGCCATGAATATATCACACCTCTTTCTGGCTTAAATGCCTTTCAAAGACCCTCCTATTGCCCTTGACATAAAATTCATCTTTCTTATAGTCCTTTCATTGCTCCATCCTCCCTTTTCCCCTCTCTTTCCTAAATGACTTCCGTTGTTTCTGTTTTCACACATATTTTCACTTCTAGATCAGAGGTTTTCAACCCCAGGGCTAAGTAATTCTTTGTGGTAGGGGATGTCCTGAGCATTGTAGAATATTTGCAGTCTCCTTTCCTCTACTCACTAGATGCCAGTTGCACTTCTCCCTACCCTCAATTTGTGACCAGCAAAAATATCTGCAGAAATTTCCAAATGTTTCCGGGGAGGCAAATGAACCCTTGGTTGAAAACTACAGTTCTAGGTTAGAAGTATGGGGTTTGGCATTGGGAAGGTGATCCTGTCCTTGTTGAGCACTCTCTACTGTCAATCAAAGTGCACCCGTCCTCCAGCCAAGGGGTGGCTGCATGACTGACATTAGGCTCCTAAAGTACTTTCTCTCTGGAATTTATTCTTAGGTAAAACATTGGATTGAAAACAGGTGATCCATCCTCCTGCAGCTTCCAGAGGACTCTAGCTACTTAAAGTTTCCTGAAACTGCGCGTTTTGAGTTCTAGTTCACCTGTCTTGGTGCTTCTTAAAGCTGCCCTATATTAATCCAGTAAGCATCCTTTCTCCCTTAGTTAGAGTCTGTTTCTATCATTTATGACCAAAGAACAACTAACTGGCACATCCTCCTACATACTTAACCATTTTTTAGGATACCAGTAGTTACATATTCCCTGTCTTTTTGTGTGTCTCTCTCCCCTGACCCCTTGCCCCTCCTTCTCTCCCTCTCCTGCTGCCTCCCCCTCCCTCTCTCTCTCTCTCTCACTCTGTCTTCTTCCTTCTCTATTGTTCTTTCTCTCACTTCCACTGCTATGCCTGGAAAATCCTGCCATTCACCTGGCCCATCATCCTTCAAGACCCAGATTAATTGCTACTTCCTTCCATTAATATTCCAGAAAGTTTACGCTGGTTCTTCTATTTTCCCCAGGGGACTGTGTACATTCTTTGAGAGCAGCACCGTTTTAGTCTGTTCTCACACTGCTATGAAGACATACCTGACACTGAGTAATTTATAAAGGAAAGAGGTTAAATTGACTTGCAGTTCTGCATGCCTAGGGAGGCTTTAGGAAACTTACAATCACAGCAGAAGGTGAAGGGAAGGCAAGCTTGGACCTTCTCTCATGGTGGCAAGAGAGAGAAAAGTGAGGAGTAAAGGGGGAAGAGCCCTTGGTAAAACCATCAGCTCTTGTTAGAACTCACTCACTATCGCAAAACATCATGGGGAAACCGACACCATGATCCAATCACCTCTCACGAGGAGGTCTCTCCTTCAACACCTGGGCATTACCATTCAAGATGAGATTTGGGTGGGGACACAGCCAAGCCATATCAAGCATCTATCACACCACGCTGCTGTATTTGCTTGCTCATCTGTGTCCCTGCCATGCAGCACTCCTTTGGGGTGAGGATCAAGCCTCTGAGGGCTGCATGTGTGACAATGAGCACGGGACCGGGCACACAGTTCCTGCTCAGCCATTGTTCTTTGCTTGGGTAAGTAGCTGGATAGGTGTACTGCCCCTGCACAAGGACAAAAGGTCAGAGATTCATTCTCCTCTATGACTGAGAGAAATTGTGCTGAACTGTCTCAGAATAAACCCTTCGTGGGTTTGGACTCCTATGTTCAAAGTGCCCTGGGCCAAAATCAAAGAGTTTATTCTTCCTGATGTGCAGAGGACAAACAGTACAAAGTCACCGTGACCTTTGATATTCTGCTTTCTTCAAAAATAACATGTTTTTTTTGTTATAAAACAGTACAAATATATTATAGAGAATTTATGTAATACAAGAAGGCATTAAGAAGAAAATAAGAATCACCTATAACCCCAGAACCCAGAGACAAATGCCGGCTTTTTGAAGTACTTTCTTCCGATATTTTTCTCCCTATGTACTCACAATTTGTAGAGGTATTTATTTACACACTGTTTTTGTTACATGCTTTCTCTCATTTAATCTTAAATAACACTCATTTTCCTTTATGTATTCTTACAGAGCACCACTTTTAGAATCTGCATACTACTCCACCTTATAGGTAAGCTACTGTTGATTTAATCAATCTTTTCTTTGCCAAAACGATGTCATTTTCCTATTTTTGGTGGGTGGTGATAAAATAACACTTTTCTTGTTCCTGCCCAACTTCAGAGCACAATGAGGTTTAGACACAGGAAATTCAGATAGATGGGGATCAAACTGTCATCTCAGTTACTGATTGGTTACTGATTGGTTTCTAGTTTAGAGCATGCTGCCTAGGTGGGGAAACAGAATTCTGTGATACTGCACCCCAGAATTGGACAGGCTTATCCAGGGCAGGCATGAGCACTGCTGTCAAACCTCAGGCCTCCTGCTTAGGGGCAGACCTCTCACATTATGTCTAGAGAACAGAACCGTAGATACCCTCTCAGCAAGAAGTCAGATTCTTTCCAAAAGGAGGTGGAAAAGGAAGGCAGGACAGGCCAGATCAGTGTCTGCTAAATTCACAAACCAGACTGACCTCTCCCTTTCCTTGGCACAACCAAGGAGTAATATACCCTAGTGAATGTCTTCCATCTTATTATGTTGGACATCTTTGAAAACAAATCCAAGACTCTTTTCTTTTTTCTCTTCTTTCCTTTCTTTTTTTTTTTTTTGAGATGGAGTCTCGCTCTGTCACCCAGGCTGGAGTGCAATGGTGTGATCTTGGCTCACTGCAACCTCCACCTCCCAGATTCAAGTGATCTCCTGCCTCACCCTCCCAAGTAGCTAGGATTACAGGTGCCCGCCACCACACCCGGCGAATTTTTGTATTTTTAGTAGAGATGGGGTTTTACCATGTCGGTCACGTTGGTCTCGATCTCCTGACCTCAGGTGATCCTCCCACCTCAGCCTCCCAAAGTGCTGGGATTACAGGTGTGAGCCACTGTGCCTGGCTGTGACTACTTTCTTAAGGTACATTTCTGGAAGAATTATTGTGTAAAGGAAATTGAATATTTTTAAGACTTTTGAAACTTAATTCCAACTTGTTTACTACAAAGTTTACTCCAACTGCAATGTATGCAGTTGACCATGTCACTGTCCTTACACCAGCATTGAGGGGTAACACTTTAAAGCTTTTCCTCTATTTGTCTGATTTTTAAAGGCAGCTGTTTTTTTTCAAATTGTTGTTTATCTGAATAATAATGAAACTGATTTTCTTTTTTGTATCAATTTGTAATTTAGAACCCTTGTGCTCTGCACCTTTGTCCATTTCTTTCTGCTGAATGTTAATATTTTCCCATGGATTCATATGCTAAATGCATTCAACTTTTATCTGATATTTTTTAATTTGTTGTTTTGTTTGTAATTTAAATAGATTTGATATTGTTAAATTTGTTGAGTGTTTGCTTTGTGATTTTTTTCTATTGCTTACAAATTTCTTCCTCTTCAGATGCAAAATCTTTAATGTTTTAAAATTTTATTCATGTATTTGCACTTATTTTATTTATTTATTTTTATTTTTATTTTTTTTTGAGACGGAGTGTCGCTCTATCGCCCAGGCTGGCGTGCAGTGGCCAGATCTCAGCTCACTGCAAGCTCCGCCTCCCGGGTTCCCGCCATTCTCCTGCCTCAGCCTCCCGAGTAGCTGGGACTACAGGCGCCCGCCACCTCGCCCGGCTAGTTTTTTTTGTATTATTTAGTAGAGACGGGGTTTCACCGTGTTAGCCAGGATGGTCTCGATCTCCTGACCTCGTGATCCGCCCGTCTCGGCCTCCCAAAGTGCTGGGATTACAGGCTTGAGCCACCGCGCCCGGCCTGCACTTATTTTAATCTGATTGGAATTTATTTTGGTGTGTGTTATAAGATTACAGCTTGTTTTCTCCTGTAACAAATAGATAATTAATTGTCCAGCACCATTTATGTTTTCTTTCACTGGTAACTGGTGCATCTTTTATGTTTCGTGTATCTGTCAACTTGTCTGCCACAATATTTTATGTAGTATCTTATTAAAATTTTAATTTTCCTTTTCTTTTTCTTTTTTTCTTTTTTCCTTTTTCTTTTTTTTGAGACGGAGTGTCACACTCTGTCATCCAGGCTGGAGTGCAGTGGTGCGATCTCGGCTCACTGCAACCTCCGCCTGCTGGGTTCAAGCAATTCTCCTGCCTCCGCCTCCTGAGTAGCTGGGACTACAGGCATGTGCCACCATGCCTGGCTAATTTTTTGTATTTTTGGTAGAGACAGGGTTTCACCATGTTGGCCAGGCTGGTCTCGAACTCCTGACCTCATGATCTTCCTGCCTTGGCCTCCCAAAGTGCTGGGATTACAGGTGTGAGCCACTGCGCCCATCCCCTCTCCTTTTCTTTATTGATTCCTATGATGATGGATACCTGGGTTGCTTCCATATTTGTTAGCCAGATATAATCATTCCACATTGTAAACATGTATCAAAGTATCACACTGTACCCCATAAATACATACAATTATTATTTGTCAATTAAAATAAAATAAATGAATAAAACAAAAATTGTAATATCTGGCAGGACAGGATGTTCCTTTTACTTGTCCTGTTTTTCCTCGTATCTCTTGATCAGTCTCATCTACTTATATTTTCACATAAACTTCAGAATAATTGTATTAAGCTTTGAAACAATCCTTTTTAGAATTCTGGTTAGCATTGAATTAAATGCATTAATTAACTTTGGAAGAAGTGACATTTTAATAATACTAAATTTCCCTATTTAGGAAAATGGCATATTGAGGTCTTCAAATCTTTATATAGAGATAGATAGATATTGATGTATCTTCATCCCTTGGCCAAGATTGCATGTGTGTATTTTGCCCTTCAGTTCTGGATGTTTTGTTTTTATTTCTATTATTTCTACTGTGAATGGATTTTTTTTCTATTTTCTAATTGCTTTATGTCAAATACTACATAGGAAAAATGTAGACATACTGATTTTGTAACTCATCAGTCACCTCGAGACCATAATTATTATTTCCAATTCTTTCCCAGCTCCTTTTTTTCTAAGTAAACAATCATATCTTATGGAAGTAGTGATTAAGTTCCTTATTTTTTTTTTTCTCTTGACCTATTGGATTTACTAGAAAATCCATAATGGGAATAAATAATAGTGGTCTCCTTATTAATAAATGAAAAATCTCCTTATATGATGTTGACCATTGACTTGAGGTGGTTAAATAATTATATTGCGGCACTTTCATCTTATTGAACTTGTACTAAGTTTTCATTTGTAATGACTGTAGAGTTATCAAGTGCCTTACCGTTACTTGTGATTACCTCATTACCTTATTCTTATTGTAACAACTTGGAAATTTGGTGGAGATGATTGGGTCATAATCTTTCCTTCTCAAAACTTGATGTTATGGAGGAAAAAAATGAGACCAGTTTGATGTTTTCATCTTTCTAGTTAAAACATTTTTTGAGTTATTTTGTGTTGTTTTCTGCCTGGCTACATGCAGAATATAAAAAGTTGATCTTTGAAATTCTGAAACCTTATGTATATTTCCAGACAGTGGCACTTAGTGTATCTATTTGAATTACAAATTCAGGTCATCCATAAATCTGGACAGTGTTTTGCTATTTTGTCTCTGTGATTATTGCTTTTGTCCTATTTTTTAGGATAGCTTTTTTAGAAACACCAGCTAGTGGTGTACTGGATCTGTATGTTTGGTTCTCCACATCTTTTATTTTGTCTCTATTTCATGTCTTTGATCTTTGACTCTGCATTCTGGGCAGGGTTTATGTGTTTGTCCTACATACCATTGGTTTAGTTTCTAAAGTGTTTTGTACTGTTTCAATGTATGATTTAACTTTTCTATTACATTTTGTATTTCCTTGCCATGTTTTCATATCTTACCAGGTCATTTTATTTTTTGCCCTTCTTTTTCTTAATTCCCTTTTATAATATTATTATATACTTTTTTGTTTAAATGTTTACTTTTTCATTCACCAAATATATAAAATCAGAACTTATAAGTTCTTTTCAGATTACAAAAGTAACATATATTACTGCAGAAAGTTTTGGAAGTACAGAAAATACATAGAAGAATATAAAATGACCATTATCCCATTAACTGGAAAAGAAAAATCACTGCCAATACAATGGAGTATTTTCTTCTAGTCAAAATTTGGATTTCTTTCTTTATAGTTCTTAAACGAAATTGGGATTCTTTTGTATATATTATCTTTCTTAATTTTTATTTGGAAATAATTATAAGAAATTGCAAAAATACGACATAGAGTTCCATGTGCATTTCACCTAGCTTCCTCAGGTACCATCTCGTGTAACTAGCAGAATATCAAAACTAGGAAATTGACCACTGGTAAAATACTGCTGCCTATACTACAGCTCTTATTCAGTTTTCACCAGTTTTTTACATGTGTGTATTACCACATGTGTGCATATGTGTATCATCCTGTGCAATTTTATTCCATATAGAGATTCATGGAATCATGACTACACTCAAAATACAGAGGTATTTCATCATCATAAAGGTACCCCATGTTACCCCTTTATATTTCCACCCTGTCTTTATACCTTGGCAAAAGCTAATAATATGTCTCCTCTGTATAGCTTTGTCATTTCAAGAATGTCACATAGATGGAATCATACAGGATGTAATCTTGTCAGATTGACTTATTTTGCAAGGCGCAGTGTCCTGAACATTCACGCAGGGTGTTGCATGTATCAGTGTATAGAGAGAACGGAGTTTATATAACCATTGACATGTTAAAGGACATTTGGGTTGTTTTCAGGTTTTTGCTATTGTGAATAAAGCTTCTATGAACATTCATGCACAGATAGGGATTTTCTGGTATTCACTGGTTTTAAATCCTCCTTTTAAAATATAGCATTCTATTGTAAGCATGTTTAGTTTCTGAAAACGTGGTTTATAATGGCTGTAAAATGTTCTGCCATATGGATGTATCTCAATTTATTTAACCATTCCCCTATAAGTTCATGTTTTGTTTAATTTTATTGGCAGCATACCAGATGCTCTGTAGAATTTCCTTTTCTTTCTCATAATGAATTCTTTAAAATGTGTGTACTTTCTGTGCATTTTGAGTGCAATGTTCCCTTTCATTTATGATTGGAAATTGTTTCTCAGACCCCAGGTTGTTGGTTTTTTATTTTATTTTCCTTCTTTTAAAGGTAAGAAAACATTTAGGCAGTCTTGGTGTTTGTGTATCAACACATTGGGTGGAGTTTTGGGTTTTTGGGTTTTTTTCTTAGTGTCCCTAGTTGTTCACCTGTATCCTGTTGCATCCTCATCCCTCAGACCTTTGATGAAAGGCTGATTAATCTATTCTGCTGTTAGCCAGACTTCTGAAGCCTGGTGGCTATATATTGAGTGTGGGCAGGGGAGAAATAGTTGCCCCACTGATGATACAGTGGGAATTTATTCATGGATTATTTAATATGTGTCTAGCTCTCATCTCAGCAGCACCAGTGCATTAAATCTTACCCAGCATACACTGTTCCTACTACTATTTCTCTATCCTTCTTTCTTCCCACTTCAGTTCTCACATCTTGCATCTCAGGTTGCAATAAGCATTCACTGCTCACTCTTCCTGTTGCATCCTCCACCATGTCACAACTCCAGCCATCAAAATCTCCAGACCAGAGACCAGAACCTGAAGGCCCTTGGGGTAAACTGAGTCTGGAACTTTCATCTGGGATCTATGGTCTCCTCTGAATCTCTGCCCAATTATTTTCCTGGTGTAATATATTATTGATCCACTCACACGCTTTGAGACCCTCTGTGTCTTCTTGCCTTCTAAAAAGTGCCAGGCAAAGGACTTAACACATAGAGGTACATTAAATTTTACCTAGGGAATACTGTTTCTACCACTCTTTCTCTCTACATCGTTCCTGCCACTTCAGTTCTCACATCTTGCATCACAGGTTGCAATAAGTATACACTGTGTACTCTTCCTGTTACATCCTCCACCATGTCACAACTTCAGCCATCACAATCTCCAGACCAGAGACTGGAACCTGAAGGCTCTTGCAGTAAACTGAGTCTGAACCTTTTATCTGAAAACATGGGCTCTTCTGATTCTCTGCCCAATTATATTCCTGGTGCAATATATGTACTGATCCACTCAAGATGTTTCCGACCTTCTGTGTCTTCTTCCCTTCTATAATGTGCCAGACAAAGCACTATAGAGATGCATTACATCTTACCCAGGGAACACTGTTTCTACCACCTTTTCTCTCTATCTCTTTCCTCCCACTTCAGTTCTCACATTTTGCATCTCAGGTTCCAATAAGCATCCACTGTTTACTCTTTCTGTTGCATCCTCCACCATGTCACAACTTCAGCCGTCACAATCTCCAAGTGAAAAGTAGTAAGAAAGAGAGTATTTGGGGCATTGGGTCAATAAAAGAGCCATGACCTCATTAGAATGTACCTCCTACCTATCAGAGTCCCATGTGTATCAGGTATCAGGGGTCATGAAAAACCATTACCTTTTCCCTTCCCGGGCTTGCTCTTCTGCCTCAGGTAGCCAAGAGTGAATTCTTCACAAGAATTTTGTCTGGAGTCTAGCCAGTGCTATTGCAATCCTGCATCTTGGTGTGGTTTGAAATTATTTTAACAGAAATAAGGCACTGTAAAAAATCAGGTGCCTCTAGATTTCCACCCTCATTACCCAGAAATCTGTAATAGCTTTGTGATCTAAAAGAATGGTATTGGGGGCAGCGTCTTATTCTTCTCCAACTGATGACGAGTGTCATCTCTGAAACACTTCATTGTTTAAAAAGCACTTTATATGCATTATCTCAGCTCATTCATCCAGTTTCTGAGCACCTGTTATGTGCCAAGCAATAGGGACACAGAGTGAATGACACATTCTCCTCTCCCCCACTTTTCCCCCTTAGAGCTCTCCAATAGCTTTACATAACACTTAGAATAATAATTCAGATCCATCCTCTTGCAGCCGGAGCCAGCCCTTTCTAGCTCTCCAATCTCATCTCTGCACACTCTGTTCATTCTCCACTTCTCTCTAGCCACAGAGGCCTCTGGCTGTTTCTCGAACATACTAAACTCCTTCCAACCACAGGACCTGCTGTTCCTTCACCCTGCAATGCTCTTTTTTCATATTCATATAACTCTCTGTTTCTTGTCATTCAAATCTCAGCTTAAATGTCTCCTGCCAGAAAGGTCAAAACATTGTGCTTTAAATGATCAAATACTGGAAACAAAAGCATTCTGCCCCAACTAAAGCATTGTTTGTGATAGCTGCAATCAGTCCATTAGTTGATCAACCATTAGTAAGTTTCCCACTGAGTCAGGTGCTATGTTAGATACGGTGGATACAGCGGTGAATGGCTTACATGGCTCTGGCTTCTTGGGGTCTACATGCTTTTGGCAGCCGACAGTCTTCAAACAGACAAGACCTCAGCAAAAGGTGGGCAGTAGAGCTGAGATAAGATGATGTCAGCCTAAAAAGGATGCTCTAATGCTCTAAAAATCCCTTGCCAAGAACACCCATTTGCTTCCCCCCTTTGATTTCTAATCTGCTCATTTAGGAGCTCAGATTCGGAAGTAAAAAGGATTAATTTTCAAAGTGACCTAGAGGCTCTCCAAGAACACCATTAACCTTACCTATTTAGGAACATGGCCCACTTCCCAGCTCCAATTGCAGGAGTGATTCACCTTATTTAAGTGAGAACACAGAGGCTCCAGCAGTGTCCCCGGTGTTTGCCCGCAGAGCGTTGCTGGGGAAGCTCTGTTTGACGTTTGCTTTTCCCTTCCCTGTGAGGAAATTGACTAGGGCTGGTTATCATGGTGACACCGGAAGCAGAGAGCCTTGCCTGATGCTCCAAGGCAAGGCTTTCTTTGTTCTTCCTTCCTGGTGCAGGAGGAGTGAGGTGGGTATGGACAAAGGTGGGGTCTGGAATCTAAAACAGGCAGATACCTCTATTCATACGGCCACTAGCTCTGGTTTAAAATCCCAGCCCTTAGCTGGGCTTGGTGGCTCATGCTTGTTATCTCAGCACTTTGGGAGGCTGAGGCAGGAGGATTGCCTGAGCCCGGGAGTTCAAGACCGGCCTGGGCAACATAAAAAAATCCCAGGCCAGGTGCGGTGGCACATGCTTATACTCCCAGCACTTTGGGGGGCCGAGGCGGGCAGATCACTTGAGATCAGGAGTTTGAGACCAGCCTGGCCAATGTGGTGAAACCCTGTCTCTACTAAAAATACAAAAAAATAAACCAGGCCTGGTGGCGTGCACCTGTAATCCTAGCTACTTGGGAAGCTGAGGCAGGATAATTGCTTGAACCCTGGAGGCAGAGGTTGCAGGAACCCAGATGGCGGCACTTCATTCCAGCCTCGGTGACAGAGTGAGATTCAATCTCAGCAACAACAACAACAACAAATCCAGTCCTGTTTGAGTAAGCTAGGTAATCTCAACAGGTTACTTAACACTTGTTAGCCTGAGTTTCCCCATCAGGAAAGTCTCTGAAAGGTTAAAAAAAAAAAAAAAAAGTCTCTGAAAAGTAAATAAACTTATTCCTTGAAGTGCTTACAACAGTATCTGTTATACAACAAGGTAATCAAGTGTTTTCTAGTTTTGTGGCTACTGGCACCGTCATCCCCGTTACCATCATCATCATCATCATTATCACCATTTATCACCAATGGATTCCCAGTAGCATCTTTGTAGAGGGAAAAGCCATGGCAAAGAACAAAGTTCAAATTCTGACTTCACTGTTTATGAGCAAGCCTGTTAATGCATCTTTCTCAGTTTCTTTATGTAAAGAATGGAGACAATAGAGTCTATTTTCAGTGTTTTAAGATTCAGTGAACATAGTTACATGAAAGTATTGGGTATATTATAAGTGCTTAACACAAATTAGTTGAACCTGAACTTCAATATGCATCTTGCAGCAATATGGCCTTTGATTTTAGGGCTGCTTCCTCTGCTAAAACTTGAAAGGGCCTTTATAATTAAAGAAAAAAAAAAGAACATTTCCCTCTCCCAAAGAGTGGAAAGCAGAGAATATATTACAACCTGTTTGAAATCAAGTTAACCTTCGGTTGGTTTATCTGGCATGTAATATTGTCATCATCACAGGATAGTGTTGGGCAGTCAGTTGGCCAATCAGCAGACATTTGTTAAGCACCTTCTAAGTGCTAAGTGCTTTGCCTGGCACACTACAGAAGGGAAGAAGACACAGAAGGTCCCAAAGAGCTTGAGTGGATCAATACATACATGGCACCAAGAAGAAAGTTGGGCAGAGAATCAGAGAGCCTAGCCTGTAGTTTCCAGATGAAAGACTCGGACTCAGTTTACCCAAAGGGCCTTCAGATTCTGTCCTCATTTGCTTTTTTTTTTTTTTGACAGGCTCTCACTGTGTTGCCCAGGCTGGAGTGCAGTTGCAAAATCATGGCTCACTGTAGCCTTGACCTCGTGGGCTCAAGTGATCTTCCCACCTCATCCCCCCAAGGAGCTGAGACTACAGGTGCACACCACCATGCTTGGCTAGTTTTTCTGTTTTTTTTTTTTTTTTTTTTTTTTTT
>NW_016809864.1:3857129-3875349 GCF_001698545.2 Rhinopithecus bieti | reverse complement strand
TTTTTTTTTTTTTTTGACAGGCTCTCACTGTGTTGCCCAGGCTGGAGTGCAGTTGCAAAATCATGGCTCACTGTAGCCTTGACCTCGTGGGCTCAAGTGATCTTCCCACCTCATCCCCCCAAGGAGCTGAGACTACAGGTGCCCCCCCCCATGTTTGGCTAGTTTTTCTGTTTTTTTTTTTTTTTTTTTTTTTAGAGAGATAGGGTCTCTCCATGTCACTCAGGCTGGTCTCAGGCAATCCACCCGCCTCAACCTCCCAAAGTGCTGGGATTACAGGTGTGCGTCCTGTGCCTGGCCCTCATTTCCCACCATTGTTTGAGAAACACCTAACGTCCCAGCCAGCATATTGTGCTGTGCTCTTCTGTGCCTCAGTAACTGCTCCTGCTATGGCTTCTGCCAACATCATCTGTTCCTAAACTTTCTTTGCCTCTTTATCTTCACAAACTCAGCTGCAGCCCAACGTCTCCCAGGGATGCCCTTTTTGACTTACTATCTTGTGTGATTACTATATTCCTACCATATGAAATTGACATCTTTTAGGTTAAAGTGGTTGAATATTGCCAATTTCATTCGATTTAACCAGACCCCTAGTATCCCATGCATGCTTCTTTTACACTGTGCACTGCAGAGGCAACACAGGCAATGGCATACAGAGATAGGCTCCGGAGTCTGACTTCCTCGGTCCAATCCTAGGTCTGCCACTTATCTGCATTGTGACCTTGGGAATGTTACTTAACCACTCTGTGCCTCAGTTTCCCCATTTGTGTAATGAAGATAATAGAATCTATCTCATAGCATTCATGGGGGATTGTATTTGTTTGTTCTCACACTGCTAATAAAGACATACCTGAGACTGGGTAATTTATAAAGGAAAGAGATTGAATTCACTCGCAGTTCCGCATGGCTTGGGAGGCCTCACAATCATGGTGGAAGGCAAGGAATGAATGAGAGCCAAGCGAAAGGGGAAACCACTTATAAAATCATCAAATCTCATGAGACTTACTCACTACCACAAGAACAGTATGGGGGAGACTACACCCATGATTTAATTGTCTCCCACTGGGTCTCTCCCACAACATGTGGGAATTATGGGAGCTGCAATTCAAGATGAGATTTGGGTGGGGACACAGCCAAACCATATCAGGGATCAAGTGAGAAAAAAATATATACACATACAGTTATATATCACTTAACAACAGAGATACAGTCTATAGAATGCATTGTTAGGCTGGGTGCGGTGGCTCATGCCTGTAATCCCAGCACTTTGGGAGGTCGAGGATCACCTGAGGTCAGGAGTTCAAGTCCAAGCTGACCAACATGGTGAAACCCCTCCTAAACTAAAAATACAAAAAAATTAGCCGGATGTGGTGGCACGCGCTTGTCATCCCAGCTACTTCAGGAGGCTGAGGCAGGAGAATTGCTTGAACCCAGGAGGTGGAGGTTGCAGTGAGCAGAGATAGTGCCATTATACTCCAGCCTAGGTGACAAGAGTGAAAAAAGAAAAAAAAAAAAGAAAAAAGGAATGCATTGTTAGGTGATTGGATCATTGTGCAAACATTGAAACTTTTACGTATGCAAACTTAGACGATATAGCCTACTACATATTCAGGCTGTATGGTACAGCCTTTTTCTCCTAGTCTACAAATCTGCACAGCATGTTACCATATGAAATACTGTAGGCAACTGTAACAATGGTAAGTATTTGTGTATATAGATATATCTAAACATAGAAAAAGTACAGTAAAAAGAGAGTATTGTAATCTTATGGACTGTTGTATATGCAACAGTAATGTATATGTAAGAGGGTACTTATAGAATCAGCTGTTAGTCATGAGAATAAAGAAGCCTTCATATGAAAGCTTCCCAGATGATAGAGAAAAATGCGGCATTTATGTTGAAGTGTGACAGAGGGGCAATAACAATTGATAATTTATAACTAAAACATTGTCCTTAAATAGACATTTCGCATTCTTTGACATAAAATTATAACTAATTCCTTTTTTTGCAATTTTGAGGAATTTTGATATCCTTTACCATATATATTTAATTTGAAGGAAAGAATGGTCAGGATGTAAAGCCATTAGGGGCTCAGGTGGGAAGAGCAGGGAAGGATGACTGTGGAGGCCAAGTTCACTGGCTAACAAACCTCCCTGGTGGTCCATTATCTTCTTGAAACATCAGATTAAAGGGTTTGAATGAGCACTAGCATTTATTACTTTGGGTGTGAGTCAAGTTCAAGTATTGACCTTGTTAAAAGTTCTCTTTGGTCTCATTGAGTGAGATTCCTTGCTTTAAAAGAGATTCTCCTTTCTGATTCCAAAGTGTCCCTGCCATCCAGCACTTTCCCAAATAATTGCATTGGCCCAACCCAAACTATCTTGGCTCAAATGCACATGGAGCCAGTCCTCTGTATCCAAGGGTTACATGTTGCAGATTCAACCAACCACCGTAGGAAATACCCGGGAAAAACAGGTAACAATGTAACAATGAAAATAATGCAGACTTAAAAACAATGCAGTATAGTAACTATTTACATAGCATTTACATTATATTAGTATTATAAGTAATCTAGAGATTATTTAAAGTATACAAAGTGATAAAGTTTGGATGTCCCATCCAAATCTCATGTTGAATTGTAATCCCAAATGTTGGAGGTGGGATCTGGTGGCAGCTTTTTGGATCTTGGGGACAGATCTGTCATGAATGACTTGTGCCATCCCCTTGGTGATAAGTGAGCTCTCTGTCTGACTTCTTGCAAGATCTGGTCATTTAAAAGTGTGTGGCAACCCCGCCTCCTTCCTGCTTCCACCGTGTGAGACACCTGCTCCCCCTTCATTTTCTGCCATGATTGTAAGCTTCCTGAGGCCTCACCAGAAGCAGATGCCTATGTGATGCTTGCTGTACACGCTACAGAACTGTGAGCCAATGAAATCTCTTTTCTTTATAAATTACCTAGTCTCAGGTATTTCTTTGTAACAATGCAAGAACGGCCTAACACACAGAGATATGTATAGGTTATATGCAAATATTATGCCATTTCATATATGCGACTTGAGCATCTGCAGATTTTGGTATCTCCCAGGGTTCTGGAACAAATCCCTCTCAGATACCAAGGGATGATTGTAGAAGCAATGAAGAGAGGTGGAAATCATTCATTCAGGAAAGGAACCAGAAAAATGGGCTGGCAACTACTTAGCCTAGCCCGGTGCAGAACCAAGAAGCAAGTAACTTCAAGAGAAAGAAGTGGGCTGGGTGCGGTGGTTCACAACCGTAATCCCAGCACTTTGGGAGGCCGAGGCGGGCGGATCACCTGAGGTTAGGAGTTCATGACCAGCCTGACTAACATAGAGAAACCCTGTCTCTACTAAAAATACAAAATTAGCCGGGCATAAAAATACAAAATTAGCTGGTGCATGCCTATAATCCCAGGTACTCATGAGGCTGAGGCAGGAGAATCACTTGAACTTGGGAGACAGAGGTTGTGGTGAGCTGAGATCATGCCATTGCACTCCAGCCTGGGCCACAAGAGCAAAACTCCATCTCAAAAACAAAACAAACAAACAAAACAAAAAAGAAAGAGAGAGAAAGAAGGTATAGAGAGGATTATTGCGAATCCCCACTGAGCACTTGCTATGCCAGGCTGTGGAGATTTTGATATGCATTCTACTAAAAAAAAGAATGGGTGGTTCCAGAAAATATTTCTTTCCATTTTATAAGTGGGCAAAATCAAATCAGAAATGATATGGAGTAAAAATGAGTTGGCAGCAAGTCTAAAATTATTTCAAAATAATAAGTTAAACCAAGTTGATAGATGTTAGTCTGCCACCAGGATGCTGACTCTTGGTTGGAAGTGATAGAAACCCAAGGATTTTCAGAGAAGCAGGATACTAGGATTATTCCTACAAGCCAAGACAGTAATGTGGCTGGGCCTCAGGTCTAATTGGAATCAAGGACTTCTGAGTGCTCTCATGAAAATCTCTTCTCTCAATCCTCCTATCTGAATGGTTGTTTTATTTTCAATCTCTCTACCCAGACTGGCTTTCACCATTTCACTGGTCCACATGAAAGCACACTTAGATACCAACATGTTCCAAGTCTCTTTCTGAGTTCTAGATCCCCAGTTCTCAGGGAAGGATTCTTCCTGGATCAGATGCCCATCAATGAACCATCTGGAATCAACTCCATGCAGGAATGGGGTCCCCTGTTTCTAACATGGAAGCCTCTAGGGTAATCCTCTGGATGAAGTGAAGAAAGGGTGTCTAGGCAGACACTCACTATGGAAGTGAAACAATAGAATATTATTCAACCATAAAAAGTAACAAAATTTTGTCATTTGCAGCAATATGGATGAACCAAAGGTCATTATGTTACGTGAAGTAAGCCAGGTAAAGAAAGAGAAACATCTCAGATTCTCACTCATATACAGGAGCTTAAAAAGTGGATCTCATAGAGATAGAGAGTGGAATGCTGGTTGCCGGAGGCTGGGAAGAAAAGGGAGTGTAGGGAGATGAAGAGAAGCTGGTTAAAGGGTACAAAAACACAGAAGCAATATGTTTTAGTATTTGATAGCACAGTATGGAAATTATAGTTAACAATAACTTATTATCTATTTCAAAATAGCTAGAAGAGAAGAATTGTAATGTTCCCAACACAAAGAACAGATAAATGTTTGAGGTGATGAATGTTCCGTTTACCCTGATTTGATAATTACACATTTTATACAGGTATCAAAAATATCACATATACCCTCAAAATATGTACAACTATTATATATCAATAAAAAAGGAAAAAGGGAAGCAATATGGTATGAGAACAAGGGGCTTACCCTCAATGATAGACTGGATAAAGAAAATGTGGCACATATACACCATGGAATACTATGTGGCCATAAAAAAGAATGAGTTCATGTCCTTTGCAGGGACATGGATGAAGCTAGAAGCCATCCTTCTCAGCAAACTAACACAGGAACAGAACACCAAACACTGCATGTTCTCACTCATAAGTGGGAGCTGAACAATGAGAACACATGGACACAGGGAGGGGAACATCAGACACCGGGGCCTGTCAGGAGGTGGGGGGCAAGGGGAGGGAGAGCATTAGGACAAATACCTGATGCATGTGGGGCTTAAAACCTAGATGATGGGTTGATGGGTGCAGCAAACCACCATGGCACATGTATACCTATGTAACAAACATGCACATTCTGCACGTGTATCCCAGAACTTAAAGTTAAAAAAAAAAAAAAGAACAAGAGGTTTAGTTTTGTTACTGTGGCATCACTTGACTGATACACATACCATGCAGGAGCTTACTGATACGGTTTGACTCTGTGTCCCTGTCCAAATCTCATGTCGAATTATAGGCTCCTATAATTCGAAGGGTCCTGGTGGGAGGTGATTAGATCATGGGAGTGGACTTCCCCCTTGCTGCTGTTCTTGTGATAGCAAGTGAGTTCTCCCGAGATCTGGTTGTTTAAAAAGTGTATAGCAACTCTTCCCCACTCTTCCTGCTCATCCAGCCATCTAAGACCTGTCTCCTTCCTCTTCACCTTCCACCATGTTTCCTGAGGACTCCCCAGCCATGCTTCCTGTACAGCCTGCCGCACCATGAGCCAAATAAATCTCTTTTCTTTGTAAATTACCCAGTCTCAGATAGTTCTTTATAGCAATGCGAGAATGAACTAATACACTTACTACACAACCAAAGAGACAACATTCACCAATTAACAATTGCTAATTTCTGAGGACTGGCTGGAAGCATGCTAGGCACTCAGATTTGGCTGTGAGTTGGAGCCACATGAGAGGAGGAAGAGGGAGACCACCAGTTACGCATGTGAAGTCCATGTCCTGTAGTGGTGCTTTAGAGGCACACGTCTCATTGAGCTCTTATTACCATTGTGCTGATGTGGGAACCGAGGCTCCGAGAGGTGAAGTTACAGTTGTACAAGTGGTGAAAAAATTATAAAAGCTGTACAATTTCTAAAGCTTTTATCACACTTGTTTTGGAAAAACTCTCAAACTGTATTTCTCTAGTCTCACACTACCACACCAATCAGCAACATGAAAGGCTTCTGTGACCAAATATGTGCGTTTTCTTTCCTCCACACACCAAGCAGAGAACACCAGCTGGGTGTCCTCTAATTTGATTCTGACATCATCTACCTGGAGGTAGCATCAGATTCCACAGACTGAGGGCTCAGTTCCCAAGACTGCCCCTTCACCCCTACCCCAGACACCAGTCATGAGTCCAGGCCTCTGAAATTTCTGACCAGCTTCAAACTGGGGTTTCTGTGAATCCCTCCTTGAGTTCAATTAATTTACTGGAGCATCTCACAGAACTCAGTTTATTGTAAAGGATATTGCAAAGGATCCAGAGGAAGAGATGTGTAGGATGAGGTATGGGAGAAGGGACCCAGAGCTTCCATGCTCTCCTTGGGGGCCACCCTTCAGAAACCTCTGCATGTTGAGTTATCCAAAAGATCCCTGGACCCAGTTCTCTTGTGTTTTTAGGGAAGATTCATGACCTCAGTCTTCTTTTTCCCAGGGTATAAAGCAGGACTTTCTCTGGGGAGTGGTGGTCTTAAGACCCACAGTCAGAAAGACTGGAGAAGGATTAGAGTGAGGGGAGGGCTGGGGAAAGTCAGAGAGCTTCTGTTTCCTGATGCCTGGCACGCCTGACATTCTAACAAAAGACTGGAGCAAAGGCTATGGAAGCTATGAGCCAGGGATTGTCATCAAAAACCAGTAAAATACATATCAAAATACCACAACCCTGAGTGAAGCTTATTTGTGACCTGCTCTCTGCACCCTTGTATCTTTTCAAACTTAGAAAAAGTTCTCAGAGTAAAGCTAGGCAGCAAATATTTTGTTTCCTTCCAATTTCTGTAAAGTGTTTGGCTCCACTCTGGCCTCGGGGGTGCATGTCAGTATCTCTGAGTCATGAAACCATCCCTTAAAAAATGAAAAACTGCAACCAATCCAGCCCTAAATGATTCATGGTACCCAACATACATATTTATAGGCTACATCCAAGAGTGAAAATCCACTTGAGGCTCTCTCGTTCACACCCCCACGCATCTGCAAGCCTGTATCAGGCACTTGGAAGAAGCAAAGACCCTGCCACTTTATTCACCCACATGTGTCTGTGATGGGGTTTGAACTCTCAGTGAACCACCACCATCCCCCAGAGCCAAACTCTAAGTGCCCATCTGTGGAAGCGGAGGTCTGAAATGAGAACTCTGCTCTTGGCTCCCAGTGAACATTGCTCCAGATCGTTTTTCTCTGAGTTACATCTCAGCATTGGGGCACCAGCCACTTTCTCCCCTTGAACATCGCATAAGGGAAGCATTAGCAGTAGAGTTGGATGGATCTAGGTTGGAGGATCTGTTCCTACGGACTCTGCGACCTTGGACACGTCTCTCTGTTTTCCTTTTTTTTTTTTTTTTTTTTTTTTTTTTTTTTTTTAGTGACAGGATCTTATTCTGTTGCCAAGGCTGGAGTGCAGTGGCATGAACAGGGCTCACTGCAGCCTTGACTTCCTAGGCTCAAGTGGTTCTCCTGCCTCAGCCTTCTGAGTAGCTGGCACTACAAGCATGTGCCATCATGCCCAGCTAAATTTTTTACTTTTCTGTAGAGATGGGTCTTGCCATGTTGCTCAGGCTGGACTTGAACTCCTGGGCTCCAGTGATCCTCCTGCCTCAGCCTCCCAAACTGCTAGGATTACAGTCATGAGCCACCACACCTGGCCTCGAAATGTCTCTTAATCTCTCTAAGACTTAGTGTCCTTTCTTTAAAATGGAGCTATTAATGACATAACTCTTGTTATGAGAAAAGGGTGACAGGATTTAAGAAAACCCACATGGCATGGTGAATGCCCCTGGGGTAATAAGAGAAGGCAGCTGATACGTCTTTAAGCCTGTAAGGGCAAGAGAAAGGGGGGGTTACTGGCATCCAGAAAAGGCAACTGTATGGAGAAGGCTGCAAGACAGGCACTATGGTCTTCAGTAGATATAGTTAACTCACCCATGGTGACTTGGCAGGGAAAGAACCAGCAGACTAAACACCCGGACTGCATTTTACCCTCTTCTCTGACTTCTGCTGATGCCTCCCAGTGGTTGAATCCATCTAGAAGCTGGAGAGCAAGAGGAACTATGCAGCCTGTACAGGTTAGCATTCCAGCACCAGGGCAGGGATGGAAAAGCACAGATGTGGATCTGGAAGAGTCAGTGGAAGACATTCAGTCCAAGTACCCAATGGAGGAAGGAATGCATGTAAAGAGTGCTGTGTCAGTGGTTGCCATGTGGTAAGTGTTCAAAAAATATTGGCTCTGATTATTCAATCAAAGTGTGTACAGTGAGAGATCTACCATCTTGTGATTCATTTCCACTTCAATTTTGACACTCAATTTCATAGAAATTTGGGGGAAAGATAGCTTCCATTAGCTTCCATTCTCAGTGTTATTTGCTTTGCAGATTTGCAGATCCTCATCACCCTGGCAATGACCTCTGACACCTTTGACCTTTCCTCCCAGAGAAGGTATTCATTCATTCATTCATTCATTCATTCACTCAACAATAATTTATCCAGTAGCGTCTATGTGCTGGGCATGGTACAAGACACCAAAGACATAGTGGTAGACATAAGACTGGTCTCACATTGTTTACTGGACAGAGACACATAAGCCATCAATTACAAAACAGCGTATGAATGTGAGACGGAGAAACGACAGAAGGCTGTAGTGGAAACAGAGAGGATGCACCTCTACGGCATGGTTGAGGACAGCCTGACACCATCACTGCTAAACTTAAGAGTGAATGAGTAAAACATACAGTCTGATGGAAGGAGTGTGTTGTAATGTTTGCTAGCATAGTACAGTGACTATAGTTAACAAAATGGGTTGAACTTTTTCCAAATAGCTAGAAGACCTTCAATGTACCCAACATATAGACATGATAAATATGATAAATACTTCGGTGATGAGAAAAAAATGCAAGAATGTCATGAAAATTCTAAATAATGTAAATAAAGTACATAGATAATGCTGCCTGGTCAAAAACAAATTGGAAATGAACGCTCAGGGGTTCACCAAGAGTAGAAGCTTTTCAGAAAGGAAGATAAGTCTTTAATAGTGAAGGTTTGAAACTTAGCAAAAGCTGTTGTTCAGCCCCAACTCTGGTGTCTCTCCAACTCTTTGGTGTCTTTCCAGCTTTGTGGTTGGGTGTGTGTTTAAATGAGTAAGATGAGGGTGGCTCCTAATTGCTTATAGAGAAAAGGCTTTTGTTTATATGCCGAGCACATTCTTTTCTAACTAATTAGCTTGACTAAACTGAACAGGGACTTGTTTCTGACCCTCCCAAGGCAATTAAGCATGAGTGTTTTATCCTGTCTACAACCCCTCCGCCTTCTGAGTTCCTTCTGCCAAGGAGAGATTTGTAGGGGATGGACGCACCTAGAACTTGTCTTCTAGCAAAGGGGTCACTGGTTTTAGGAGCTCTACTCTTGATGGTTTTCTTGCACCATTCTCAGCCCCTTATCTCTGGCTGCCTATGAACGAAAGCTTCCAGAGCAGCTTGGATGAGAGGCTGATATGGTTTGCTCCAGAGAGTGCAAAGCATGGTGTGGTAGAAAAAGCACAGGTGAAAAATGGCAAGACCCTAGGATGGGGCATGCTATTCCCTATTCCTGTGTCATCAGGGAATAGCAGAGGAAAAATGAAAGTGGGGTTGCCCTGACCAATTGTTCTGAGGTAGATGCGCCAAGAATCTCAAGGTTCTAAGTGACCAGCAAGGTGCACGCTGACACAGTGGGGAATGCATTCTCTCCCTGTTCCTCAAGCCTAGAGAAAGGGCAACCAAGTATTTCCTATATTCAAGAGAGGCTGAGAGTGACTGAGGCCTGGAGTGGTCCTGGCTTTGACCAGATGAAATAGAGCAGTTCTCAGGACGAGCTGGCACCAACTGCTAATGACATCTTCGGTATGATGTCAGTCCACATGCCCCAGAACTTAGCCTCAACCCCTTGAAAAAAGAGAGGATAAAAAGCCTACACAACGCAAGCCTTGTTTTCTCTGCATGTTAGAATTGAGGCCCAAAACAAAAATTAAGGCATTTTAGAGAATAAAAAAGCCCACTACACCTCACACCAAGCAAAACATGGGGTCCAGAAGAGGGAAGCCTCAGGGTCTAATCTTTGCTGCTAGTTAATAGCTATGAGATCCCATTTTTCAGATGACAAAACTGAGGCACAGAGAGGTTAAGGACTGTGCCAAACCCAATGCAGCTAGTAAGTGGCCAAGGCAGAATGGTAATTCAGGTCAGTCTGGCTCCTAAGCCATCTTGTCTTAATAGACACTATTCTATCTTCGGAGAAGAACATAGGAAATGGAACCAGGAAATGGAACTCCACCACTGTTGGTCCAGTTTTCACACACGTGGGAATCCCTGGCAAAGGGAATAGAACTGAACCAGCTTTACCAAACCACCAGCAAACCTGACAATTGTACTGCGATGGCATGGGCTGCATGACGTCATTTCTGATCGTGTCTCTGGTCTCCCTGTTTTCCAGTTAATCACATCCTCATGCAGCTGTGATCAAGGGAATGTGACTGCTGCAAACTAGCTCGTGATTGGCATATTATGGAGTTAACAGGTGAATAATGAAAGTATATATATATTAAAAAATTGCATGATGAAATGGAGGGTTCTAAATGATACAGGTGATTGCAGGTTACCTCGTGGAATATAGAATATTTTTAGCAAGTGCTTCAGTGACATCTCCTAGAGTCAGTTTATTGGATTTTATAGAGAAAATTTGCAGCAACAAATTCTGGAGCCCCTTGTATCAGCCTCAGCAAAATCAAGGCAGTATGTGATATTGGCTCAATAAGGGCATCCAAAGGATGTCTTTACCTTAGTACCCAGATGTATGACTATGTTACCTACATGGCAAAAGTGGCTTTGCAGACATGATGGAGTTAAGAATCTTGAGACGGGGAGATTATCCTGGATTATCCAATAGGGCTCACAGTAATCACAGGGGCCCTTAAAAGAAGGAAGCAGGAGAGTTAGATTTAGAGTCAGTGAAAGGAATGAGACAGAGGAAACAGATAGGAGCCGTGCAGGACCATAAGCCAAGGAATATGAGCAGCTGCTAGAAGCTGGAAAAGGCAAGGAATGGGATTCTTCCAGTAGGAGGCCGTGCTGGCACCTTTATTTTCACCCCATGAAACTAATTTGGAACTTCTAAACACATACAGACCTGTAAATATGACAGACTTGTGTTGTTTTAAGGCAAAGAGTTTATGGTAATATTTCACAGCAGCAGTAGGACACTAATACAATGTGTTACCTGCAGAAACATCAGATGCACTAATGGTGGATCCAAATCACCCAGGTGGCTTATTGACTACATGTCCCCAAGTACCACCCCCAGATGTTAGGATTCATTAGATCCAAGTCCAGCCATCGAGCCTGCATTCTTAACATCCTTCCTTTTCCAATTATCTAGGTCATACCGATGTAGAAAGGCTAATACTCATGTAAGGAGATGAAATCTAGAAAGATCTGTTGTTTTTCAAAAGCTGGGTGAAGGTTTATAGAATGTGTTAGGCAGAAGTACTAACTAAATCATAAATAAATCCTAGACTATTAGAGTGGAACAGACCTTCCAGGATGATCTAGTTCAATGCTTGCATTTTACAGCTGCAGGAACTGATGCACAAAGAATTCCAGAGTTTCTAGTGGGTAAAGTGTAGAGTTCAAGTCCGGCCCAAAGGAGTCCAGAGCTATAGGACCCTAAGAATTAGGTCAAAAGGGATTTGACTTAAACAACAGGGAAAGCCTGGTTCTTAGGGTGTAATCTTTTGCTTTGTGAAGACACCACTGATTTGCAAGTACATATTTTTTTCTTAGGATTCCAGACAGCTCAGAGCCAAATTAAAAATCCTGTTTTCATGCTGGCATGTAATCTTATTGACTGTACGTTTACATGTTATCTTTTCTCTTGGTCTCATCTTTCTCTTCTCTTCCTCCCTCATTCTCTCTCTCTTTCTAGCTCTGTCTCCCCCTCTCCCTCTCCTTCTCCCTCTCTCTTATTTCTTTCATTTCTCTGGCTTTAAAAAAAAGGGCTCTATTGTTACGTTTTATAAATTCTTGTAGGTCATCTTGGGAATGAAAAGAAGGGTGTATTTTTAAAATTCTCAGAGCAGTCTCTTAAAATATGGGATAAAGGCATTAAAATAAACCTTGAGCATAAAATGACTATAGGGAGTCCTCCCTGAACTGCGCCTGCAGTAGGATCTGGGAGAAGACAGGTTTCTCAAGGCTTACAGTTCAAACCCTGGTAGACCAAAACTCTAAAATGGGGCACTGTTCTCGGAGATTCCTACAAGAGTTTGCATTTATGTGGGAAAAAAGTAAAAGAACTTGGGAATGTGTATGTGCATGTGTGCGTTGGAGATATAAAAGGATAATGAGAGCACTCAAAAGAATAATTAAAATTTTTTTTCTCTACAAGGCAAAAGTTTTCAAGGGCCTAACCCAGTAGAGTTCCCTAAACATGACTCTCTAACTCCATGAAGCAGCCCCCAAACTCTCAGCACTGAGAGGTGAGCTTTGGAGACAATATTTGAAACAGAAAACATAAGAAACAGGAGGATGCCCCTCAGTGACTCAGGATCTCTTTTATGTGTTTTGAAATATACACAGACAGCAGATGCTGTCAAGACCCCGACATGTTTCCCGTGGCAGATTCCTTTTTCAGTTAAAGAAACAACTGGATGGAAGAGAGACAGAAAGGATTTCAGAGGAAAACGTGATGTTGTTCAGACAAAAGAAGATCCATGATCAGAATGTAACAGGTCCCCAGAAAATAAGGCGGGGGAGAAAACCAACACAACCTAGCCTTTTGTTTATTTTATTTATTTTCTGAGATGAAGTCTTGCTCTGTTGCCCAGGCTGGAGTGCAATGGTATGATCTCAGCTCACTGCAACCTCCGCCTCACGGGTTCAGGCCATTCTCCTGCCTCAGCCTCCCAAGTAGCTGGGATTATAGGTGCCTGCCACCATGCCTGGATAATTTTTGAGTTTTTAATAGAGACAGGGTTTCACCATGTTGGTCAGGCTGGTCTCGAACTCCTGACCTCAAGTGATCCAGTTGCCTTGGCCTCCCAGTATTGGGATTATAGGCATGAGCCACCGCGCCTGGCCCAATCTAGCCTTTTAAGGTGCAGATTTCAGTTGGTAGTCTGCATTGGGAAATATTTTGTTTTGTTTTGGAAGAATGAAAGGAGAGAGAAAAGTGTAGTGCAAGACGCTTTGAAATGACTTGCCTTTGGGGCCAGGCTGGGATCTCTTTCTCCAGGCTCACCTCCTCCCACCCCCTTTTTCACTTTATGGTCCAGGCACATCATAGTTCCCTGCACTTGCCATGTTGTTTCAAGCCTCTGTGATTTTACTTGGATTGCTTCGTCCGCCTTAGAATTCTTTTTCTTTCCTTTTGCATGGCAAAATCCACTTCCTTTTCCTTTTTCTCTGTCACTTCCCCTGAAAGAGCTTTTCTAATAACTTTTGCCCAGTCTATGTAAGGTACTTTCCTGTGTGACCCAACAATGTCCTGTGCCTCTATCATGGCCCTAATTCTACTGCATTGAAATAATTGTTTATAATTGTATTTTCCAACTCGACGGTGGGCTCCTTGTAGACAGGGAGATCTATTACTCATTTTTTATTTCTCCAGTGACAAGTGCAGTGCCTGACACATTGTAGGGATGCAATAAGTGTTTACCAAGACTCCTGCAGTAATCACCAGTGAACCCATATGGGAAGAGTGTTCAAAAGGAAAACAAAACAAAACAAGAACAAAACTAGGAGTGCTTGAGGCTGAGTGACAAAATTCAAGCAAAGAACAAGATGGGCTAAGTGGGATGGGCGGGAGGGTCTGTACAGTCCTGATCCCTGGGTGTCCTCTTTCAAACACCAGGAAATTCCATCAAACATCACATAAGCCAAAGTATGAACTTTGACTTAACATGACTGACTTTGAATTTCAAATCCTCCTAATCACTTTAACAATGCAGTAAAATATTCTCTGAAACACCAGGGGTTCAGTCTAGGTCCTGTTATTCTCTGTACAGAAAGCCAACCATGGAGACATTGGTTATTGCCAAGGAAGAAGGCTTTAATTGGGTGCTACAGCTGAGGAGATGGGAGCTCAGTCTCAAATCCATCTCCCTGACAGACTAAAATTAGGGGTTTATATAGCAGGAAAGAAATGTAACTTGGGAGGGGTAAGAAAGCAATCAAGATGAATAAGTGGTCTGGCGTCTCATTGCCTGGATGTGATGATCTGGTGAGTTTCAGTTCTTTGATAGTTTCTGAGAGGCTGGGGCAGGGGACCAGGGATCCTTTCCTGAAGAAGGAACTCAGATAAAACAAATTTAAGCTTCAAGCTTTAAGACCAGAAGGATCAATTTATATGTTTACTGGGGGAAAAAAATGTCAATGTCAGGGGTCTCCCCCAACCCTCAGGCCACAGACGGGTGGTGGTCTGTAGCCTGTTAGGAACTGGGCCACACAGCAGGAGGTGAGTGGTGAGCAAGCAAAGCTTCATCTGTATTTACAGCCGCTCCCCATAGCTGGCATTACCACCTGAGTTCTGCTTCCAGCCAGATCAGCAGCAGCATTTGATTCTCATAGGAGCACGAACCCTATTGTGAACTGCACATAAGAGGGATCTAGGTTGCCTGTTCCTTATGAGAATCTAATACCTGATGATCTGTCACTGTCTCCCATCATGCCCATTTGGGACTATCTAGTTGCAGGAAAACAAGGTCAGGGTTACCACTGATTCTACACTGTGGTGAGTTGTATAATTATTTCATTATATATTACAATGTAATCATAATAGAAATAAAATGCACAATAAATGTAATGTGCTTGAGTCATCCCAAATCATCCCCCAGCAACCCCAATTTGTGGAAAAATTGTCTTCCATGAAATCGGTTCCTGGTGCCAGAAACGTTGGGGACTATTGGTCTATGTGACTATTGAGTTGGTTTCAATTCCATGAGGGACCATGACTGTCTTGATCACTCCTATTTCTGCTGTGCCTGACACATATTTGTCAAATGAATAAATAAATACATAATAAATGAATGTCATGGGCTACCTGTGTGACCTTTGGCAAACTTCGTAATCTCTTTCATATATAATTGTTTCATATATATATGAAACATATATATTAATATATATTAAACATACATGTATATGCTTCCTCATTTATGACATGGGGATGATAATTCCTTAGTCAAAACCCTAACAGCAATCCTTGATTCCTTCTTCTCATTGCCTGTAAGCCAATCCCTAAATAAGCCCTGAGAACTCCACCTCCCAAACAGTCCAAATTCATCTCCATCCCTTCATCTTTCCTATCACCCCATCCCAGCCAAAGTCCTTTCATCTTCTGAATGGCTGCAAAGCTTCCTAATTCATTTTCTTGCTTTCATTCTTTTCCCCTACCCATAATCTATGTATTCACTAATGAAGAGCCAGATTGATTTTGTAAAATATAAAACAAATCACAGCACTCTTCTTAGAATGGAATAAAACTCCCGACCTTGGTTTACCCAGTCCTCCATGACTGTGCTCCTGTCGGTACCTACAGCTGCCTCCCCTTTCATCTTCAATCCCTAAACACATAGGACCTTTTTGCTGTTTCTTCAACTCACCACGATCTTCTCAATTCAAGGCCTTTTGCACTCGCTGTAACCTCTGCCTGAAATGCCCTGATTTTCACATGATTGTCTTATTCTTGTCATTCAGAATTCTTACCTTAAAAGGCACCTCCTCAGAGAGGCCTTCCCCAGTGAGCTGCTCTAAAATAGTCACTATCTTTATCACATCAGATGATTTAATAATCTTCAGAGATTTGTTCACAGTCTTCTATTTTTATTTTATTTATTTGTTTGATGTTGCTGGTCTCCCTCACCAGGCTGTAACTGCATGGATAGAAAGTACCTTGTAATTCATGGCTAGGTCCACAGTACGTAGAAGAGTTCTAATAATTCATAAATATTGGTTGGATAAATATATAAATCCCTGCATCTTAATGTAGTTTTGAAGATTAAATGGTATAATTTATGTAAAGCACTTCTTAACCCACCATCTGACACGTACATAACATGCAACAAATGTAGTTTCTTAAATCATTTATTACTTTGCATTAAATAAAAAGTTCCCACCTTGAAGTTTCTATTTCTATATCAATTCTGTCAAAACCACTGGGTGTTGAGATGGAGGAGGTCCTCCAGGCGGAAACGATTTATTTCTGCTTTCTATGTTTTGAGTAGCGCTACATGCCAATATTCTGCTACCTGTAGAAGAAAGAAGAAGAGGGATGTAAGTCAGGATTATGCTCAACTGCAAGTAACAGAAACCAAGAAAAGATGATTTAAACAGGCAAGCGGTATTTTTTTCTCACACAGCAAGAAGTCAGTCTAGGGCTTATGCTCAGAGCCCTTCTATCTTCCTGCATCTTCATCCTTCTTTTTAGGGCTTCTGAGTATGGCCACATATACTGCACATTGCACAGCATTAGGCAGTGGCACCATTCACTTCTTACTGTATATAAATAGCACTATCTGGTATTACACAATATATGTCATATATATATTTCTGGTTGCAAGATTGATGTTGCATCTCCAGGCATTGGACCCAAATTCCAAACAGTAAAAAGTCAGATGCAAGAATAGCTCTGTTATTTAAAACACACACACACACACACACACACACACACACACACACACACACACAACTTTCCTGTGGCTACTGCTAGATTTAATGAAGTCCAGAGAGGTAAGACTTAGCTGAGGAAAACTGCTTCCCTGAACAATATCAAGTTTTATTACCTAGCAAACAAGTGGGAGGGATAACTATTAGGTAGGCAATTGGCAATGTCTTCTAGAGAAAGACTGCATTAGATAGTTGACAGCTTAAGGAAGAGTGTTGGTGTGACAAAAGAAACTGAGGAAGGGTGGGTATTTCAGGGACTCTGAGAAAGGTCAGAAAAAGGAAAAATCAGTTATTCAACTCAGTGGGCCAAACCCAAGAAGACATGTTTAATCACAAATTCCAAAGGGAACTTTGATAAGAATTAAAATCAGTCACAGTTCTGCTTCCAGTCAACATGGATGAACAGGGACTAGATTTACTTTCTCATCTGAAACAACCCCCCTCAAAAAATTAAAAAAAAAAAAGAAATAAAAGGAACGAAAAGAACAAAGAAAGTAAACCGTATCAGACATGAGAAGTAATGACTTTAAAGAGAAGTATCTTGCCTCAGCAGTGGAAAATAGCCCAAATTAGCCCAAGACTGACCACTGTTCTAGTCCTGCCTAATAAATATTAAAAGCAAAATCTGATAGAATAAAACTTTTCCAAGTAATTTAACTGTGCCCCATAACAAAACTCAAGAATACTTACAGAAATAGAAAGATATTCAGAATCCAACAAGGCATAATTTACAATGACTGGCATCTAATCAAAAATTAACAGGCATATAAAGAAGCAGAAAAATATGAACCACAGTGAGGAGAATAATTAAATAATCAAAACTGATCCAGCACTAGCCTAGATGTTAGAATTAACATGCAAGGACATTAAAATAGTTATTATCACTGTATTCAAGATATCAAAACTTTGAATAGATACATGGGAAATAGTAAAAAGACACAGACATTCGAGATGAAAACTACAATGTATGAGATTTTAAAAACAGTAGATGGAATTAATGGGAGATTAAATATGATAGAAGAAAAGACTTGAAGACATAGCAAGATAAACTATCAAAAATGAAATTAAAAGAGACAAGATCATTTAAAAATTTTAGCAGAGGCCAGGCACAGTGGCTCACACCTGTAATCCCAGCACTTTGGGAGGCTGAGGCGGGTGGATCGCGAGGTAAGGAGATTGAGATCATCCTGCTAACATGGTGAAACCTATATCTACTAAAAATACAAAAAAAAAAAAAAAAAAAAAAAAAAAAAAAAGAGGGGGGGGGGGGGGGGGGCCCCTGTAATTCCAGCCCTTTGGGGGCCCAAGGCGGGCAGATCACGAGGTCAGGAGATTGAAATCATCCTGGCTAACACGGTGAAACCCCGTCTGTACTAAAAATACAAAAAAATTAGCCAGGCATGGTGGTGGGCACCCGTAGTCCCAGCTACTCGG
>NW_016809864.1:3855231-3857021 GCF_001698545.2 Rhinopithecus bieti | reverse complement strand
AAAAAAAAAAAAAAAAAAAAGAAAAAGAAAAAATGGTTGGGTGTGGTGGTGGGCGCCTGTAATTCCAGCACTTTGGGAGGCCAAGGCGGGCAGATCACGAGGTCAGGAGATTGAAATCATCCTGGCTAACACGGTGAAACCCCGTCTGTACTAAAAATACAAAAAAATTAGCCAGGCATGGTGGTGGGCACCTGTAGTCCCAGCTACTCGGGAGACTGAGGCAGGAGAATGGCGTGAACCCAGGAGGTGGAGCTTGCAGTGAGCCAAGATCGAGACACTGCACGCCAGCCTGGGCAACAGAGTGAGACTCCATCTCAAAAAAAAAAAAAAAAAAAAAAAAAAAATTAAAAAAAAAAAAAAAAAAAATTAGCAGAACGTCAATAAGCTCTAAATGAAGGGATGAATTCAAACAAGCAAATATACACTTAATTAGATTCCCCAAATGAGGCGACAGAGGAGAAAATATTTGAACAAGAGTTGCCAGAGCCAAAATTTCAGAGCTAGTTTAGACAGGAAATTGTAGTGAAAGCAAATTAGAATAAGCAAGGGTAGGTGACATTGCTTCAATTTTTCACATCTGTGGGCCAGCAAGTATATGTTTTCCAGATCAACGAGCCCACTTAAAAAGTCAGAAGCAGGGCATGAAAACACAGCACTAAGCTCTCCTTTTCTTTTCAAGAAGAGTTTGTTCATATCTGCTCCCATAAAATGGAACACCCTCCTCTAGACCATCTCATTCTTCAGAAACAGGACACTTTCATGCAGAGCTTGGGTCGCTCATTGACCCTTCCTTCCCTTGTCTTTGTGATTCTCTGTGAGTTACACTAAGAAGAACAGGCAATGGTCAGTGTTTCTTTGTCCTCTCCTTGTTTTTCTTGCTATAACACTAGCTGACCCATATCAGATATTCTGTGTAAGGAATATCTTAGATTACCATGACTTTTGCTTATCTGTGGCTGTGTTCTCTAAGGCTGTTGTGTTACTCAGGGTGGGCTACGCTTTGCTGTGGTTAAGCAAAAACCCCAAATTCCAGTGGATTGACACATGAAAGCTGATTTCTTGCTCACTCGAAGTCCATTGCAGGTCAGGTAGCTCACTGGGGCAGTCCCTTTCAAGTTTGCTCAGGGATCTGATCTGCTTTCTTCCTGTGGTCGCCTCAATTGATGGGTTCCAGGGTTGTCACTGCAGGGGAAGCAGAGAGGGAGAGTTGTGCAGAGACTTTTTCCACTTCAACTTGGAAGGAACACACACTCATCTACTTTCCAGCATTTGTCAATGCTTATATTCCCATGAGGAAAACGGGGACAATCGGATCTAGAAAAATGTTAACAATTTAAAAGAATGGTGTTTCCAGGGGCGGAGCAAGATGGCCGAATAGGAACAGCTCCAGTCTCCAACTCCCAGCACGAGCGACACAGAAGACCAGTGATTTCTGCATTTTCAACTGAGGTACTGGGGTCATCTCACTGGGGAGTGCCGGACAATTGGTGCTGGTCAGCAGCTGCAGCCTGACCAGCGAGAGCTGAAGCAGGGTGAGGCATCACCTCACCTGGGAAGCGCAAGGAGGAAGGGAATCCCTTTTCCTAGCCAGGGGAACTGAGACACACAACACCTGGAAAATCGGGTAACTCCCACCCCAATACTGCGCATTAAGCAAACTGGCACACCAGAAGAATATATCCCACACCTGGCCGGGAGGGTCCCACGCCAACGGAGCCCACCTCATTGCTAACACAGCAGTCTGCGGCGATCTAACCACAAGGCAGCAGCGAGGCTGGGGGAGGGGCGCC
>NW_016809864.1:3808435-3852231 GCF_001698545.2 Rhinopithecus bieti | reverse complement strand
GCATTGGGAGTTATACCTGATATAAATGATGAATTGATGGGTGCTGATGAGTTGATGGGTGCAGCACACCAACATGGCACAAGTATACATATGTAACAAACCTGCACGTTATGCACATGTACCCTAGAACTTGAAGTATAACAAAAAAAAAAAAAAATGGTGTTTCCTAAATTATGTACATAGATTGCAAGTTTGTTTGGATGTTAATAAATTAGCATTTTAAAACATTTAAAAAATGTTATACAATGTAGCAAGAACTTGTGATGGCCACACCACGTACCTTCAGTCCTACCTATTTCAGCACTGCCGTGGCTGACAGTTCCATGCTCCATTGTCAGCCCCCTATTAAGGGTGTGTTGTGTTTTCTTTCCATCAGCTGATCAACTCAGACATACACAGAAAAACAAACAATAAGTGATTGGAGTCTGTGGATAAATGCCTCAGCGTTTCTATCCTCCAAAAGGACAATTCTGTGATGCATTCTAGATGCATTTTTAGGGTTCCAGCAAGACTGAACCCTAGTCGTCCACAGCAGTAACTAGTTCATGAATACACTTTGATTAGCTGTCCTCCTATCCTGCCTCACTTTTCCCACTTCCTCACTTCTCTTTCCTGAAATCTCTCAGTGAACTAACTGTGCTAAAGTCCTTGTCTTAGGGTCTCATTTTGGGGGCAAGAAAGCTAAGATTTATGGTGTTTTCTTGCCCCCGAAATGAGATCTTAACACAAAGACTTTAGCACAGTTCAATGCATGGTAAAATAAATGTGGAAAATATTGGGTTAACTGTGTTTGGTTAATATGTTTTCTTTGTTACAGAATTTTCAGAGCCTTTAATGTATGACTATCTGATATGGTTTGGCTGTGTCCCCACCCAAATATCACCCTGAATTGTAATAATCCCCATGTGTCAAGGATGGGGCCAGATGGAGACAATTGAATAGTGGTGGTGGTTTCCCTCATATTGTTCTCGTGGTAGTGAATAAGTCTCATGAGATCTGATGGTTTTATGAAGGGCAGTTCCTCTGCACAAGCTCTCTTACCTGCTGCCATGTAAGACGTGTCTTTGCTTCTCATTTGCCTTCCACCATGATTGTGAGGCCTCTCCAGCCATGTGGAACTGTGAGTCCATTAAATCTCTTTCCTTTATAAACTACCGAGTCTCGGGTATGTTTTCATTAGCAGCAAGAGAACAGACTAACACACTCCTCATACATTAAATTCTATAGATACTAAATTAAAAAGAAGAATACCGAAATTAGAGTTTCTCTATCTTGGATTGTAAACTTTTATTCCCCAAAGCAACTTTCAGAATTAACGCCTCATGACACACATGTGAGGGATGCCTAATCTGAAGTTTTTATAACTTTTGTGATATTTTTTTCAAATCTATTCTGAGAAGCAACTTTTCTTATTTTGAATAAATAAAATATTAAAAAATTGTAAAGGTGTAGAAGAGTAAGTAGGGGAAAGAAAAGGATTTAAAATGCATAAAATACAAGCACCTCATTTGGTTCCATCAAGAAGAGAGAACTGGCTACAATATTCGTACCTAGCCCCAAGAAGGAGATGTTCAGTAGCAGATTCCAAGAGGTGACAATAAGTGGCCAAACATTTCCTGAAAAACTTCATACAGCTTCTATTGGAGGATGGTACCATGTACTCTTTAGTTGAAAAGAGCAAACTTCCCACCCATCCCTCCCCTTAATTACTGTGCTGAATGGTGAAATTAAACCCAGCAGGTAGATACCTCCTATATAGATTTCTGAAGTTATCTCATACTCTGGTTAATTGTGTCAGCCTGTAGAGGCTGATTAGCATAATTAATCTTACCCTGTGATTACCCCGAGGAGGAAGATGTTCTGGATGCACAGGTGGGATGTGGTGAATGAGTGACTGCCTCTATCTCCAAGGGGCAAAGAAGCATGGGTGGGAGAAGGTTTGAGAACAAGAGACAGCGGCATTTGGGTGAACACAGAACTGGATTTTATAGGACAGAAGAAGATGAGATGATAGGCAATCTGCACAGGTCAAGGTTCAAAGGCCAGGGTGTGCCCACCCCACATAAAGAGCACATATCTTTATGTATTTGCAGAGTTCCATTTCTTTCTCTTTCTCTTTCTCTCTCTCTCTTTTTTCTCTCTTTCTTTCTTTCTCTCTTTCTTCCTTCTTTTCTTTCTTTCTTCTTTCTCTCTCTGTCTCTCTCTCTCTCTTTCTTTCTCTCTCTCTCTCTCTCTCTCTCACCTTACCTTACTTTCCTCTTTTTTTTTTTCTTGGCAGAGTCTTGCTCTGTTGCCCAGGTCGGAGTGGAATGGCATGATCTCAGCTCACTGCAACCTCCACCTCCAGGTTTCAAGCTATTCTCCTGCCTCAGCTTCCTGAATAACTGGGATTACAGACACCCACCATCATGCCTGGCTAATTTTTATATTTTTAATAGAGATGGGATTTCACCATGTTAGTCAGGCTGGTCTCAAACTCCTGAGCTCAAGTGATCCACCCGCCTCAGCCCCCCAAAGTGCTGGGATTACAGGTGTGAGCCACAGTGCCCGGCCTCTTTTTTGTTGTTGTTGTTTTGTGTATATAAAACACATATATAGTTTTATATACACACATATAAAAAGCAATATTATATATAATATAACANCTGCGCCCGGCGAAAGCACCCTTTCTTCCCGATTTGTTTTGTTTGTTCGTTTGAGATGGAGTCTCCATTGGTCGCCCAGGCTGCAGTGCAGCGGCGCAATCTCCACTCACTGCAAGCTCCGCCTCCCGGGTTCACACCATTCTCCTGCCTCAGCCTCCAGAGTAGCTGGGACTACAGGCGCCTGCCACCACGCCCAGCTAATTTTTTTAATATATATTTTTAGTAGAAACGGGACTTCACCGTGTTAGCCAGGATGGTCTCGAACTCCTGATGTTGTGAGCTACCCACCTCGGCCTCCCAAAGTGGTGGGATTACAGGCATGAGCCACTGCGCCTGCCCCTCTTTTTTTTTCGCCTGCCCCTCTTTTTTTTTATTTTAATATAAGGTCTCACTTACTCTTGTCACCCAGGCTGGAGTGTAGTGGCATGATCTTGGCTCACTGCAACCAGCTCCTGGACTCAACCTCCCATATAGCTGGGACCATAGGCACATGACACCATGCCCGGCTAATTTTTTAATTTTTTTGTAGAGACAGGGTCTCACTATATTTCCCAGGCTGGTCTCAATTTCCTGATCTCAAGCAATCCTCCCACCTCTGCCTCCCAAAGTGCCGAGATTGCAGGTGTGAGCCATACACCTGGACTCTTACTTCTGGTAGGACTTCTTTGAGAATCAGTCTACAGATTCACCTCCTAGAGTTCTCTTACTACTTGGTGCAGGAATGGGCCTCCTACTAGTTCTGAGTAGAGCAAGATATTTAGGATAAAATGGTAAAAGCAAATAAAAGAGAAACATAGGATAGAATTAGAGGAAGAAATGAAAGTATGAAAGTATTACATTAAAAAATTTGGAGGTAGATGGATGCTTGGTTAAATGGATGGATAAGTCTATGCATCACATTTATATCTATCATTATTGGTTATAAACATATGAGAAGGAAGAAAAAGCACAGGTACCCTGACTCACACTTGGCTGTATGAGTCTGAGCAAGTCAGGTCTCCTCTCTGAACCTCATGTCCCTGCCCCTCTCCCTGTGCACCAATAATCCGGGTCCAGAACTCAGTCAATAATCATTGAATCAATGGAGATAAATATATTTGGTTTCCAGCCACGAGTTTTCTGTGGAGTGGATCTATTTTTCCCCCTTTAAAAGGCCTCTTGAAATATAAGAACATCTTTTAAAATGAGATCTTGCTGCAGATTGATAGGTTCCAATATTAGATGAGAAGGGGAATAAAACTATATCCATTTAAAATCTGACAGAAGAACAGGAAGAATAAAATCCTCTCAGTCTAATGGCAGGACTGAGATGAGTTTTGTTGTAATATCCGTTGCTGTTAAGTTTTTCAGTTCTTTCGAAAGGAGATAAACACCATGAAGGATAGCGATATGTACAATGGGTAAATTTCAGGAGCACTCACACATGAAATTTGTGTTGCAAGTATTCCTTCCTGAATTGTTTCCACTTTTTAACTACAGGCTTCTTCTAGTGGAGACAAATGAACCTGGTGTTAGGTGAATAGGAGAGAAAGCAAGAAATACTGCTGGTGGCCCAAGATCCCACGTGGGAGCGGGCGAAGGATTGAAATGAGGCAAGCTAAACATCTCACTGCTCCTTGGCTCCATCCAACAGGCAACTCTGGAGAATATCAGTAGAGATTCATTCTCTAAATCATGGATGGGCAAACTGTGAGTGTCAGGGTTCTTTAGAGAGATGGAAACAATCAGATATATGAAAGGGGATCTATTAGAGGAAGTGCGTCACAGGATCACGGAGTTGAAGAAATCCCGCGATAGTTCACGTGCAAGTTGGAGAACCAGAGAAGCCAATAGTGTGGCTCAGTCCAAACTCTGAAGCCTCAAAACCAGGGAAGCCAATGGTGCAGTCCCCAGTCTGAGTCTGAAGGCCCTAGAAATCCCAGGAGGTGGCTAGTGCCAGCCTCAGAATTCAAAAGCTGAAGAACCTAGGGTCTGATGTCTGAGGCAGGAGGAGAAGAGTGTTCTGCTCTGGGGCAGTGGGAAAAAGAGAGAAAAAAAAAGCGGGATTCCTCCTTGTTCTGCCAGGTTGTCCCAAGTGGGCGCCCAGGAGATTGGATGCTGCCCCCCTACATAGAAGGCGAGTCTTCCTCTCTCATTGCACTAACTCACAGGTCAATTTCTTCTGACAACACACTCACAAACACACCCAGAAACAATGCTCCACCGGCCATCTAGGCACCCTTCAATCCAGTCAAGTCGATACATAAAAAATTAATCAGCACAAGCCCACCCCTTGTCAACGTGGCAGCCATATGCATCTCATTAAACCATGCTGAATTTCCAAATAAAGATCAAAACAAGGTCATAATTCCACTGAAGATGATGCAACTATCCTGAGTACAACCAAAACCACACTAATCCCATTCCCAGAAGAGGAGGTAAAGTTCCTAAGTGACATTTACATTTCTCCTGATATCCTATAACATGATGTAAAATTAACAATGCTTAAGTGCAGATACAAAGTCAGTAAACCTAAATACTATAATGTAAAATTAACAATGCTTAAATGCTGATACAAAGTTAATCAACATTATGTTACATGATAAAGGAATAAGAGAAGAAAGAAAACAAAGATATTTGCTTAATATATGTGATATATGCACAAATGTATTTTTAACAAAAGGGGGGGAATACTCATGACAGTTACAATCCTTGTTTTTGAAACTGGTCATGTGGTTGTAGCTGACATTTATAACTACCTTTTTTTTTTTTTTTTTTTTAAACTACCCATTCTATATTTCCTTTGCCTTCAATAAGCAACTCAGTTGGTCACGGCTTGTTACTTGGTGGGATGACCCAAACCTTCATTCCTAAAGAGTCTGGGCCATTTGTCGTCCCACTTGGATTGAGATGTTGTAGTTTTTCACTGACCCTAATCACAGGGCATGGTAATTTTAAGAGATGCCCTAATGGATCTCCTGTATTCCACACACACTCTTCCTTACTGCCATTGTAGAGCAGTATTTAATTTCCCCTCGATCGTCCAGATCTATCTTCCCAGCCAGCACCATCACGGTCTTCTTAGCCTGTTGACTCAGAAGCATAGGAGCCCAAAGTGGCCACGTGGCAGTCTTAACTCCCAGTTCAATGGGATCATTGTAGTGTTTCCCAGTTGAAGCATTTCTTCCTCTGGAACTAAGACCTCTATGCCAGCAGAACATAACATTATGGAAACAGGAAGCACATATTTTGCTACTTGGTCACTAGGGGTAATGGTGAGTGGTGCACATCTCCCAATCCACTCAAGCCAGTGCCTAAAATTAGCCATCACACAAACCTTTTCCGTAAAGGGGCAGATTGCAAATCATGTGGGCCTTTCAGGCCATGCAGTCTCTGTTACTACTAGCCAACTCTGTGACTATAGCATGAAGGCAGTCATAAGTAATATGTACCTAAATTGATTTGCCTGTTTTATAATGAAACTACTTATCCAAACGGGCAGTGGACCACATTTGACCCATGGGCTGTAGTTGGCCAGCCCCTACACTAAGTCATTGCTGCAGCTTTTTCTTTCTGGAGAGGCAGAGGGGAGAGAGAGAAAGGTGCATGGAGTCAGACAGGTTGGAGCTGGAACCTGGATCTGCCTTCAAAGGTATATCACCTTGAGATAAATGAGGCTCTGTGGAGATTTGTTGGCTTTTTCCCCTAGCATCCTTCCCCGAGGTAGCAAGACAACAGGTTTTTCTTGGGGGGGGGCGGAATCTACTTTTCTCCCACTCTCATCCTAGGTGGTTCTAGTGATGGGAGCTCCATTCCTGAATCCAGAGACAGATCATGTGACCTGGGCCATGACATCTACTTCACACCATGCCCCTGGCTTCAGAAATTGGCTCAAGATGGGCCCGTGGCAAAATCAAGCTATTCAGGGCCAAGGGGATGTATTCTAAGGTCTTTGTTTGAGTTTGCAGGGAAGCATGCTGAAGTAACCAGGTCTAGAATGCTTAAGAGCAACTACTTGAGATCTATAAATGAGGCCAACACAGGGCCCAGCAGAGCCAATAGAGAGAGAGAGGGAGAAAAACCAAGGCCCGATGTCACCATCTGAGCCCTGGTGACAGCTGTCCTTCAAGCCAAATCTATGG
Source organism: Rhinopithecus bieti (assembly GCF_001698545.2). Lineage (NCBI taxonomy): Eukaryota > Metazoa > Chordata > Mammalia > Primates > Cercopithecidae > Rhinopithecus > Rhinopithecus bieti. The sequence goes on along the minus strand of NW_016809864.1, from coordinate 3,845,465 downwards.
GGTGGAGTTTTCAGTTTCAAAGACTAATAAACTAATTTCTTTTGCTTACAACAGTTTGAATTGGGCTTTTAGTCATTTGTCTCCAAAAATATCCTAATGCATAGAGACTTAGTTTCCTCATCGGTAAAATGGGAGGAATGATGCTTACCTGCTGCAGTGCGTTCTCCTGAGGAATACATGAGAAACAGTATATAAAGCATTTATTACAGAGGATAACACACAGCTGAGTGCCTGTAGTGACTGCTATGGTTTGCCATGAGATCTCGTTTTTAGGATCAAAGTACTTATTTCTTAAGCTGTTGAGGGTTTTGGCTGCTGAGGACGTAGAGCTCAGTCCTCACCCTTGTGTATGCCTCCTCCAGGAGCAACCCAAATTGAATAACTGATCAACAGAGGCGTGAAGATGCCTCATTCCCGTGTGTCACTCTGAAACCATTCTGATGGGGTGTTCTGGCTGCACAGTCTCCTATGGTACCATTTGATATCTTTGTTCTCTGTTGCAGTTCAACTTCTCCTTATGCCCAATCCTGTGATTCTCATGCCCTTGTGGGTATTGTTTCTCTCCAATCAACCTGGCTTAAGGTGATGCCTTTTCATCTCCATGCCCTAAACCTACTAGAGATCTTACTGTGGTGGATGAAATTTTGTTGGACTTTTCCTTTGACCTCCAGGTCTGCCAAAATGAACCTGCCCCATGTTCAACTTCACTTGAGGGATGATTTCTAGGGCTATTCTGTGCTTCAAAGCAGCAGTCCTCAACTAGGGGTGACTGTGTCCCCAAAAGACATCTGGCAATGCCTGGAGGCATTTTTGGTTGTCAGAGTTTGGGCAGAGGACTGCTGGCATCTAACAAGTAGAGGCTGAGGATGTTGCTAAATGCTCTGCAATGCACAGGAGCAATGCAATGCTCCTTCCTCAGCTCTGCAATGTTCCTTCCTCCACCTACCCAGTCCCCTACCCCCAGAATAGATCATTATCTGTTCCAAAATGTTAATAAGACTGAGGCATAGAAGCCCTGCTATAAGGTTAATGGCAAATAGTAGCCTTTTCTTTGATAAAAGGTATGTTTTAGGATGAGGTCTCCATTATCCTTCATAAGAAAATCTTTAATCCACTAGGCCCCTAAATATCAACATTAGAAAAAGCTATCTATCTGTTTCAGGGTTTATGGAAGTCTATCTAGATGTAGGATTTAATGAATTACTCATATCTTTATTTTTCTGAACTGTAAAAGGGGCAGGGGATAGAAATAGAACATACCTTGGGAATTTTATGAGGACAAAGGCTATGAATTATGCGAATCCCTTAGCAGAGTGCCCAGTACTTAATAAGCACTCAACTTCAGCCACCATTATTATTTTACTGTATAGTTGTCGTAGAGGTAGTAGTAAACGGGGAAATTTTCCAGTTGCTCTATTTAGGGAAAACAAATCAGTAGTTTTGGGAAAGAGGGAGGCAATTTCAGCTTGGACCAAAACAAAATCAAGATGAAATTCCAAGAAGGGGGCTTTACCTTTAGACAAGGAAGTCTGGTTCAGGCTCAAGATGCAAACTCAAAATACACATTCAAAGCATCTGAGCACTTAGGCTGATAGGGAGAACCGGAGCTGGGGGAAATAGCACCAATTGTGGGGCTGCAAGGTTGCAAGTTTTGGACTGATTTTGGACAAAGCTTAGCAGCCATCCATGAGATACCCATGGTAAGACAGGCCAATGAAAGAATGGTGGCATCGACCAAGTGTGATTCTCAAACTCCTCCAACAGGTCAGAGAGGCCTTGGCAACATCTCCCTGCAGATGAGGTGATTATTCTTTAGAGCTACCCTTAGTTAAATCCTAAATGCTAGGTAACACACTTACCTGGAATGTTTCCTCCAATCCTCACAATTACTCTATAAAGTCACAGAGTCAATCTAATCACACCCATTTTAAAGATAAGGTAACTGAGGCATGGAAAGCTTAAGAGATGAACCTTCTGTGTAATTCTCATGACACACAAGTAACGGAATGAGGAGAAAGGATGATGTAGTTTGAGTCTGAGAGAGCCTGGATCTTTCTATTAATTAGCATTCCCTTTGGGCATAAGGTAACTAGGAAAAAAATTTTTTCAAGAATAACCCTGCCAACTAAATAGTGAAGTAATTAGATGAAAGTCAATATTAACAAGCTTCTGCAATTCCAGGGAGCCAATGGCAGGGATTCAGAAGCCTCTGCCACTTAGCAATTTTGTAGACTTATGGCCTAAGGGGAAGGGATGTGACACGGGAATCGATTCTTTGCCAGCTGATTAACCCATTTGTTCAATATTTCCTGAGCAGCCAACAGTCCTGCCCCAGCCATAACCATGAGGATGCTGCCAACTGGAACTGATGAAATAAAGAATCTGCTAAGGAAGCTCTTTCTTTAACAGAGCTTCCTGGTCTGTACATATCTACGATTTACAAATGCTATTTTTTCCTTCTTTTAGACCTTGGCTACCAGAAGCACCAAGCCAAGATCAAGATCATCACTCTCAATAGGTGACATTTAATTCCTTCACTTCTGCAACTGAGAAGGCAATAGAGCTCCCCAGCAACTCTTCAAAGAGTAGGTGAGGCCCTCCAGCCACAACAGTCCCAGGAATCTTTCCAGACTCCTCTCTGTGTTCCACAACTTTCAAGGACTCTTTCTCCTCTAAGTACTGTTAATTCCACCTGCATGCTCCCTCTCCTGCCTACATGGTCCTCTCCCTCTCCATACCTGCTAGTTAGTTCCCATCCTCACTTTCCTCAAGATTGCAATAGCTTCCTCGCGGGACATGCCATGCTCATTCTTCCCAATCTATCCTTTACACGAAAGCTATAGTGAACTTTCTACACTGCTTTGTTTGTTTGTTTTTCGAGACATGGTCTCCCTCTGTCACCCAGTCAAAACAGAGTGCAATGGCACTATCACAGCTCACTGCAACCTTCGTCCCCCAGGTTCAAGTGATCCTCCCACCTCAGCCTCCCTAGTAGCTGGGACCACAGGCATGTGCCACTACACCCAGGTAACATTTTGTATTTTATTTTGTTTTTATTTATTTATTTATTTTTTAAAACAGAGTCTCCCTCTGTCACCCAGGCTGGAGTGCAATGGAGCGATCTCGGCTCACTGCAACCTCTGCCTCCTGGGTTCAAGCGATTCTCCTGCCTCAGCCTCCGGAGTAGCTGGGATTATAGGCACCTGCCACCATACCTGGCTAATTTTTGTATTTTTAGTAGAGACTCGGTTTCACCATGTTGGCTGGGCTGGTCTCGAACTTCTGACCTCAGGTGATCCACCCGCCTCAGCCTCCTAGAGTGCTAGGTTTACAGGTGTGAGCAACTGCGCCCGGCCAACTTTTTTGTATTTTTAGTAGAGACAGGGTTTTGCCATGTTGGCCAAGCGAGTCTCTAACTCATGACCTCAAAGCCATCTGCCTGCCTGTGCCTCCCAAAGTGCTAGGATTACAGGTGTGAGCCACGGCACCTGGCCTACATTACAGTTTTGCCTGTGCCTTAGATGGTCCCAGTACAATAGGATGAAATTAAGCTCATTAACAAGACATAATATCCTCTGAAATCTGAGACTTGCCTAATCCTTCACCCTCATCTCTCACACCTGTTTTCTTCAGGCCTCCGTATTGGGTGATCTGTCAGTTTCCTGAACTGTTTTATACCTTTATACATGCTGTTTCTTTTGTCTGAATTACTTTTGCTTCCTTCTCCAAGCTGAATGAGATTAAATAAGTGGTTTGACTCTATTTCTTTCTTTATTTTTAAAGAATTTTTTTTGGTAGAGCTGGGAGTCTCACTACGTTGCCCAGGTTCATGTTGAACTCCTGGGCTCAAACAATCCTCCCACCTCAGGTTCCTGAGTAGCTGGGACTACAGGTGGATGCCACCATACCCAGCTATTTTTTTTTTCTTTAAGCAGAGATGTGAGTCTCACTCACTATGTTGCTCAGCCTTGTCTTGAACTCCTGTCCTTAAGTGATCCTCCTGCCTCAGCCTCCCAAAGTGCTACATGAATAGATTAATAAGACTGGAAAATAGTAGGTATGCAACAATTCTTCTTTGTTGAGTGGGTGAATACTTCCTTAAGAAAGTAAGTCTGTAACTTTTTTTTTTTTTTTGAGATGGAGTTTTGCTCTTGTTGCCCAGGCTGGAGTGCAATGGCACAATCTCAGCTCACTACAACTTCTGCCTCCAGGGTTTACGTGATTCCCCAGCCTCAGCCTCCAGAGTAGCTGGGATTACAGGCGTGTGCCACCACGTCCGGCTAATTTTTTTGTATTTTTAGTACAGACAGGGTTTCATCATGTTGATCAGGCTGGTCTCGAACTCCTGACCTCAGGTGATCCACCCGCCTTGGCCTCCCAAAGTGCTGGGATTACAGGTGCGAGCCACTGTACCTGGCTGTAAGTCTATAACTCTTTAGAGAACCACTAAACCTGAAGGGCTAGCTGTCTTGGGTTCAGCCACCGGGACAGTGCCTCAGCCAGTCTTTGAGGACACTAAGAGTTGCCCAAGAGGGGCGAGTGTGCACAGGTTGGGAGAGCTGTCAGAACTTCAGGCTTGAGTTTCTGTTAACATTATTGCCACCTCAGCAAGGGTGCTGCCTTCATTTGCCAAAGATGTTTGGGCAAATCAAAACTGTCTTGTTGCTCTGTTGTCTGTTGGATATATGACATGTTGAGAAATGGATTACTGCCTGAGAGAGCAAAAGACACAAGTAGAAAGCTGAAAGTGGTTTTAACAAGGAGCAATGAAAGACAAGGATGGGTGTGCTCATGCCATAATAAGCAGCTGGTTGGGAGAAGGTGAAGATTCTGGAAGGCAAGTCCAGTGTCTCTGGATGTGGGGCAGGATTTGCCACAAGACCTAACCATAGTATTCTGCATCATTACAAGTCCAGAGCAGCTGCAGTCGACCTAGCACAAGTCACACCAGAGAGAAGGCAGGTAGATTCGGCCCATAATATGGATCTCACTAACCTTGGGCTGCTTTAGAGTTAGATCCACGGGTCTTCATGAGCACCCTTGTTCTAAGATATCCTACCGATAAGCTCTATCATATCCTTTTAAGCATCAAACAAGTTGTACTCGAACCTATCCATATGTGACAGGCACTGTGGTTGTCACTAAAAACACAAACTACTAGAAAACTCATGGGCTTTGGAGGAATTAGACATTCTTGAGTGCCAGTCCTGATCCTGGCATTTACCAACTGCGGGACGTGTGTCAACTCACAAAACTTCTGATCTTGGGGTTCCTCATCTGTAAAGTGGGGCTAATATGATGGATCTCGGGGGCTTGTTGTGAAGATTAGAGAAATAAGCATAAAGTTTCCAGCACACAGTAAGTGATTGATACATACTGAGTCTTGATATCATTATGACATGACCTGGATGATACCATTCTTCTCCTTGAGGTGTTCACGGAGCAGACTCATTTTGAGGTTGCATGTGTGTGTGTTGTTTGTATATTATATAGACCCCCATCTCCCAGAGGACAGGGACGATATTTGTTCTTCTGGTATTTGCCATGAACCCAGGATTGATGGGTATGCAGTAGACACTCAATCATTAAATTAAATATGGAAATGGGTATGTCCATTAAATATGGAAATGGATATGTTTAGGGATAATACTAATAACCATATAGGCTGGGCATGGTGGCTCATGTCTGTAATCCCAGCACTTTGGGAGGCTGAGGTGGGAGGATCACTTGAGCCTGGGAGACAGAGGTTGCAGTGAGCTGAGATCATGCCACTGCACTCTAGCCTGGGCAACAGTGTGAGAGCTCCTCTCAAAAAAATATTCATAACCATATAAAGCTTGATGCTGACTATAAAAATATCTAAGGACTCATGCACACTTGTTTCTTTTCCCATACCCTTTATCTCAAGGCAGAGCAGCTTCTAATGGCCAGATAACAGCGCGATGCCTTTTCTTTTGACCTTTGCTTCTAAGTTAATTGTGTTACAACACTTCCATTAAGGTCTCCAGACATGATATGCAGGGTCAATTACAGCCTCCTGTTAGCAAGAGCCAGGCTGGAAAAGGTGAAGTGAAATGCACAGTTCCCCTTCTGTGATATGTATACTTTACCCATCCGATAAATAATCTCCAGTGATATCTGTTTTTGAGGTGGATCCTAGAGTGCCCAATAATTTGACTAAGGCTTATTTGGAATAACAAAGGTGATAAGGCCCCCTGAAAAATAAAAGCATGAAAAATAAATAGGCTAGAACATTCCAGGCAAAAGGTAAAAGTTATTCACTAATGTATCTTGCTTCTACTGATACCACTCCCTTTGTATCCTTCTACCCTTGTCCTGTGCATGGTGACATGGGGGGAAGAAGATGGTATTGAGATATCTCTATACTACCCTCCTTCCCCCATGTCACCAGAGGAAGAGTGGATGTTTGCTTTATAAAGTTTTTGTCAAAATTCTCTTCACTAAGTCAAGGCTACACCAGGGCTGCACGTGACTTGTAAGGTACGGGCACATGTTACGAATATCTAGGAATCTTCATTTGGAGTCTCAATAATTTCTTTCTAATTCTGTGAAAGAATTTGGCCTGGCACAGTGGCTCACATCTGTAATCCCAGCCCTTTGGGAGGCCGAGGCGGGCAGATTATCTGAGGTCGGCAGTTCGAGACCAGCCTGACCCAACATGGAGAAGCCCCGTCTCTACTAAAATTACAAAAATTAGCTGAGTGTGGTGGTGCAGGCCTTGGGAGGCTGAGGCAGGAGAATCTCTTGAACCCCGGAGGTGGAGTTTGCAGTGAGCCAAGATCACGCCATTGCACTCCAGCCTGGGCAACAAGAGTGGATGTCCTTGTATATTGTCCTTCAAAAAAAAGAGTGTTTTTTTTTTGTTGTAGACGGAGTCTGTGTGTTTCGCCAGGCTGGAGTGCATGTGGCCGGATTCTCAGCTGTGTTTCCGCCTTCCTCGGGTTTAGTTTACTGTCTCAGCCTCCCGAGTAGCTGGGGATACCAGGCACCCGCCACCTCACCCGGCTAATTTTTTTTTATTTTTTTAGTAGAGACGGGGTTTCACCAGGTTAGCCAGGATGGTCTCGATCTCCTGACCTCGCTGATCCCGCCCGTCTCGGTCCTCCCAAGTGCTGGGTGGCTTGAGCACCTGCTGTCCCGCATACGCCCGGCCAAAAAAAAGAGTATTTATTGGAAGTCCACAATAAATGTTCAGATATTAAATGTTTACATTCAGTTTGACGAGAATTCAATTTTCACAAGTTAACTGAGCCTCTGTCGTAAGAGTTCATCTATTTGAATTTTATAGATTTTTTTTTTTTTTTTTACATCCTCAAGATCTAATCAAGGTTACTCTGCCTCTTCTGCTTCTTCTCCATACGTCCACAGACTAGTGTTGTATCTTTGATCCAAATCTGTTAGCTGGATTCTAAGTCTGGGTATCTCTTTCATCTCTTCAAGTTCATCATTTTGATTTGTTAATTTTACTAGTTCTTCAGCCATTATTGATAGAGTTTCTTCTAGATTGACAGTATCTCGCGGTAAATGAGTAATTTCCCCTTCCCTTAGCTTTATCGGAGACTGAAGGTTTTCAATAATGCTTAACCCTACTCCCATCCTTACAGCATCATAAAGATTGCTTCCTTTTGCTGATACAGACATTGGTCCAAATGAGTGATCATAAGACTCATCCTGTGGAGTCTCAATCATTTTTATGATCTCCCATGATCCCCAGAGAGCCACAGTTGTTGGAAGGGGAAGGTGACGCATGACAGAGTCTGTGTCCATAAGAGGTTATTCTTATTCTGCTTTGTGCTTCCTCCAGATACTGCTTGGTTTGATAGGTTGGTACATCAAACTTGGAATGTCTATGTTACCCTTCACTGTATCCCCAATGCCTAGCATGGTGTATACAGTATGGTAGGTACTCAGTATAGGTAAGTTCATCCACTAATTGAACAATATTGCAAATATTTGCAGAGCTTCTAGTCCATGTCAGACATTGTCATTGAGATAACTGAAGAAGGAAGGAAGGAAGGAAGAAAAGAAGGAAGGGAGGGAGGGAGAGAGGAAGTAATGGAGGGAGGGAGGGAGGGAGGGAGAAAGGAAGGAAGGACGGAAGGAAGGAAGGAAGGAAGGAAGAATATTTTGCTATGGAAGAATTATTTTTAAGGTCTTGCCTAGAGAGGTCCTAGCCATGTTTCCTATTTCTCATATGCAATTATTCATTTAATTTTCTTCTTCTTTCTCAGGCAAATTACCTGAGCCTCCAGTTCCTGTTTGAGGACACTCCTAAGCATCAAGGGTGGCAACAGAAAGATTTGGGGATTGTGTTTGTTGGTGACTGAGCAGCCAGTGCAAAGAAACTCAGTGCAAGTGGGATTAATCTTACCGACGGTAAAATGATTCTAGGTAATATAGAAAGAACAACAGAGAAAAAGCAGAAGGTGTAATGGTCAAAGGCTACACAGAGCTGGCGTCCACATGAAGAATCAGCCAAAAGGGAGTCATTCAAAACTTAGGCTGTGAGCTGCAAGTATGTGTGGGATTTCCCTTTCTAGGTGGTGCTATGGGGCACTTGTGGCTGTGAGAGTCTGACAACTGTACAGTTAGAGGGAACACAGTCCAGGCAAGACTCCTCTCACTTCTGGCACCAACTGCAAGTTCAAGGGAGGGGAGCAAAACCACCCTCAGTTTTGATAATTACCTAGAAGGACTCACAGAACTCACCAAAAGTTGTTTTTTTTTTTGTTTGTTTGTTTGTTTTTAGATAGAGTTTCCACTCTTGTTGCCCAGGCTGGAGTGCAATGGCGTGATCTTGGCTCACTGCAACCTCTGCCTCCTGGGTTCAAGTGATTTTCCTGCCTCAGCCTCCCGAGTAGCTGGGATTACAGGCATGTGCCACCACACCCGGCTAATTCTGTATTTTTAGTAGAGACAGGATTTCTCCATGTTGGTCAGGCTGGTCTCAAACTCCTGGCCTCAGGTGATCCGCCTGCCTTGGCCTCCCAAAGTGCTGGGATTATAGGCATGAGCCACTGTGCCTGGCCACCAAAAGCTGTTACAGTTGCAGTTTATTACAGAGAACGAATACAGATTAAAATTAGTCAAGGGAATAGGCCCATGGGCAGAGTCCCGGAAAAGTTCCAAACATGAAGCTTTTGTGTTATCTTTTCCCCAAGGAGTCGCGGATGGTGTTACTTTTCTGTCATCAACGTGTGACGATAAGCATGGAGTATCCCCAGCTTTGGACAATTACCTGGGACTTGGTGTCCAGAGTTTTTACCGGGGCTTGATTGCACACTGCCTGAGTGACAGCTTCTTCAGAGTTAGAGTTGACAACACGGTGCCGATCATTAGTCTTCAGCTTTTCTGGAGGTAGAATTGATAATGTGTGGCCCAAAGCCTCCATCATAAATCACATTGTTAAACTGTCCAGTGGCCAAGACCCTCAGGCAAACAAAGACACTCTATCAGGCATGACATTGCAGGGCTTTAGAAATCACATCCCAGTAGCCAAGGGCAAAGACTGGACCTCACTTTGGATATGATTAATTCTTCATGACGCAGTGGCATGAAAGAATGGACATTGGCATCCAAGAATTGCCCCAGTGAACCATTCATTCATTCATTTCTCTGTCCAAAATACTGTACTAAGTATTGTAAGGAAAATAAACGGTGGTGGAAAAAACATGATTATTAAGCTGACTCAGATGTCAGCAATAATGGGGAAATACAGCAGGTGGGAGACGGAGAGGTGGTCTAGCTAGCTAGATAGGCTAGCATTCGAGTGAGAAACAGGTTGAAGTGCACAGTCTAATGGCTTCCACTTCTTATTTCAAAACGATGAGGTGAGAAAATCCCCTCATGTGTCTAGAGCATAGGGACGAAGTCATTCACATTCACAGGAAATTGGCAAAGAGGAGTCACTAGCCAGATTTTGATTCCATTTGATTTTCTTTTTAGCAGTCCTTACATCTAAAATGATTTTGTTTACTTGTTTGTTTGTTTAGTGTTTGCCTCTCCTAGGACAATGGGGAACGGCATTTGTTTGTCTTTCTCAAGACACCTGCCAGGTCCTGAGAGTCCTTAACCCAAGGTAGCCACATTTTATCCCCTCATTAAATGAGTTTGATTCCAATTCCAGGCCACAAGAAATACCTCTAAACTTTCTACTTACAGGGCTTAGGTTTCTCCAGCTAAATCTTCGAGAAAAACACAGTCACCAACAGAGTGTCTAGCTCCGTATCAACTCCCCTTCATTTCTTCAAACAGGAGAATGATGCATTGTATTGGGCGAAGGAGGCTGCGGTTAGGGTAGTTCGTTTGCCCTTCTGGATCCACTAAAAAGCTGACGGGTAATTGCAGATGCAAACCTGGCACCATTAACTGCAAAACTCCACACCGAGTTAACAAAGAATTGGACACTTAGCTTCATGTTCTTGCATCTTAACACATGAAGGCACTTTGTAAAGGGTTGAATGAACATAATTATCAATTTCCACATGCATATTAGGATTCAGCTGGGGCCAGGCAAATGCTTCCTAAACACAGGCTGTCAGCAATGACAATGAGCACATCTACTCTCTTCTCTCATCTACCATGTGCACATTCGTGTCACTTTTTTCTTTGGACTCCTTTTTACTGGTTTCTACATAAATCCCTGGTGAATGCAAAGCACTGAAGGTGCACTTGAAGCCAATATAATTGGGAGTGGAGGACAAAATGAAATTTGACTTTGCTTTCTGTGGAGGAAATAAGAGATACATCCTATGGGATGGTGGAATAGGCAGAGAATGACTTGGGACAATGCAGAGGTAGGCTGCTTCATTTGCTGGGAAATAACCTCAGACAAAGGCTGAGGCAGGGGATGATGTGAAATAGGGAATAGAAGGGGAATCTCATTCTGGAAAAGGAAAAACGCTAAGGTCTGTATATAGAATGAATTTTGGATACATGGTGTATAAAGGTATAATTATGTGGTTATATATATTTGGACATATTCTGGTGTAGAAATTGAATAAACTAAAATAGTAGAATTAGAAAATGACTCACAGGATATGATAAAAAAAAAAAAAAGAAGAAGGTAGTTGATTATGCTTTTGTGATTGCAATAGTGAGACTGGCCAAGGACACGGGTAACATTCAACCAAGTAGAGTGGGGTGAACACTCAGGCAAGTCTTCACATGGTCGGGCTAGGAGACTGCCCTTCCCTCAGCTAATGAGTTTGTAATGAAGGAAGCCACATGTAAATAGTAAGCAGGGACAGAGTAGCACAGGTCTGGTAACTCCAATTTTAGAGAAGGTCTAAGGTGGAATATAGAAAAGATGATTCTCCTTCCTTCTGTCCATTTCTATTGATCCACATCCAAAGTCTAACGCCACATCATGGGCTTCAGGGACAGTCTGGCTTCTTTCCCAGAAGCCAGGTGAAACGCAGGTGTTAGAGCAAGTCTGCCTAAATTTGAATCTCCATTTCATCACTTACTATCTGTATGACTTCGGGCATATTTCTTCCTGACTCTTCCTCCCTCATCTGTAAAACAAAGATGATGACAATGGTACCAACCTATAGAATTATTGTGAGAGATAGGTGAATTTGCACAATTCCTGGAATGTAGCAAGCACTCATCAAGCAGTTTCTATTATGATATTTAATATGTTGAGAAGAGGATCCATGCATGTGAGTCAGAGTGAGAAGTGGAGAGGTGTCAGTGAAGGCAAACACCTTTTGTAAAGTGCTTCTCCTACTCTGCCTGCATCTTTCAGTTCTTCTTTCTTCCGCCCATATCCTCATCTCCATTTTCTCCTTAATAATTTACATTGATATAGTATCTCCTTCATGTTCCAAAACAAACCCATATTATAGGAAAACACGGTATACAATGGTTCTCAAAAGGTCAACCTTTTATAATAGTGCATGGTTGGTTAAATTTGTCCTGCAGGGGGAGCCCTTTCCCTCTCATCGCCTTACAACTAGCCCCATAAAAGAGAAATTTCTGTCCTCTAGACATGTCTGCCTTCTCCTTACCTCTGTCATTGGTACTCTTCGAAGAAGGAGGAGTTCTTTAAATGGCATATGAAGTGAGGGTATTATTTGATGTATGAGATGACGGTGTTATAACATTTGATGTATGAGATGAGGGTATTATAACATTGATTGGACCAGCCTCTGTGCTGGAAAGAATCCATGTTCTAAAGACAGTGGATCCCTCTTTCTGTCATCTCTTACTCTTGATTGGGAGTGAGGTGAGCTGCTGTCTTCCAAGCAGCTGTCAGACAACAACCAACCAGATCTAAGCCTTCTCCTATGTGGTCCCCTATATCATTCAACAACGGGTGTAAAACAAAGTATTTTAAAACTTAGTGGCTTAAAACAACCACCATTCATTATGTTTAACTAGTCCATGGACTATCAGGATAGTTCTGCCGATTCAGGTGGGCTCGTTCCCGCATCTTCAGGCTGCTGGAGGGCTGTCTAGGGGCTGGCTGGTTTAGGATGGCTTTGTCTGGGACAATTCGGTTTTGTTCCATGTGTCTGTCATCCTCCCGTAGGCTAGCCCAGGCTTGTTCTCATGCCCATGGCAGGGATTCAAGAGTGAGTAAACCCAGTTGCACTGAGAAGGCAAGAAAAAACTCGCATGGGTTTGCAAGCCTCTGCTTTTGTATGAAGTTTTTGCGACTGTCTTATCTTATAAAACAAGTCACATTTCCAAGCCAGGGAGCTACAGAATTACAGGAAAAAGGTGTGGATAAAGGAAGGCCATTAATTGGGGTTACAAATGCAATCAATATATCTCAATCCCAAAGTCTGCAATAAGGAGCCTGGGACACATATCCCCATATTGCAAGGGCAGAAACAAATGGTTTTCCCTGGGGATGCTAGAAAAGCTATACAAGGCTGGGTGCGGTGGCTCACGCCTGTAATCCCAGAACTTTGGGAGGCTGAGGCGGGTGGATCACGAGGCCAGGAGTTCAAGACCAGCCTGACCAACATACAAAATACAAAATACAAAAATTAGGCGGGCGTGGTGGCGTGTGCCTATAGTCCCAGCTACTCGGGAAGCTGAGGCAGGAGAATCGCTTAAACCCAGGAGGTGGAGGTTGCAGTGAGCTGAGATTGTGCCACTGCACTCCAGCCAGGGCGATAGAGTGAGACTCTGTCTCGAAAACAAAAGAAAAGAAAAGAAAAGAAAAGAAAAAGAAAAGGAAAGCTGTACAATGTGAGGGATTCTTGAGCCAACTTTCAGAAGATGAGAGTATATTCTGTAAGAGGGAAGAGAGCAAACCAGCTCAAGCAGTAGCTCAGAGGCCCCAGACACCTTGGTGTATTGGAAGACCTAGTAATAGCTCAGTGGAGTAAGAACAAAGAGACAACATGAGAGCTGAGGTTGAAGAGGTTGAGCCAAATGCATAGTTTTTTATCTTGCAGTCTACCAGAAGCCACTGAAGATTATTATCCTATTGAATGATGTGATCAGCTTTTCTTTGGAAAGGTAACCCTTGCCCAAAGTAGTAAGAAGAGGATCAAGAGTCTTACACCCCACCTGATCCGTTAGTTGGGAGACTTCTGTTGTCAAATAATGCTCCATCCTCCACCTACCCAGCTTTGTTTCGCTCTCTTATTTCTCTCAGGAGCACAGCTAAGTGGTTGTAATTCACGAACCTGGAAGGCAGCTCTTTTCATAGTCGTCAGACAATAAGGTACATGAACCGTGGCCACAAAAAAAGAACACTGGAAATAATGGCTGGAATAAGAAGCAAAGCCTCAGTTTGAGGCTCTTTCTTGCATTTTCACCCTGAAGCATCTATAATTAAGCTGGAGAGAAATGATTTACTTAATTCATGTTATTTTATGCAATATCATTAGCAGTATTCAGTTGTAACTTTACTACCCCTGTGCACGCTTCCTCCGTGACAGTTGAGAACAACAATGGGGCTTTACTTATCTTCAGGAAGCCAGCCCATTCATTGAAGGAAAAATGGCCCCAGCCCCAGGTTGCCATAGACACTGAAGAAGGCGGTCACCGAGCTGCAGCACACCTATTTCCTGGTGACATGCAGAATTACAGGTATTGGGGAATCAAAGGGAAAAACTAACTTGATGAAACAAAGAGTCCCTTCAGCATCTCCTGACATAATTCTTTGCAAAAGCAGTCTCTCTGTCCCCCTTCTCCCTTCCCCTTCTCCCCGAAGCCAGGTGAATGAATTTGAATCCCAAGCCCTTAGAAGAATGAAAGCGGTAACCTTCATGCATGGCTCAAAGTTATGTACAAAGATCTCCTTTGAATCACATGAGTGACTTCTCAGGATTCCAAACTTCTTGACATGTCCACAGTCCTAAAGGATCTGTCACCTGCCTATGTCTCTACATTCCTCATTCACTGTTATCATCATGCCGCCCTCCTTTGAGTGCATCAATGTGCAAAGCATTTTCCCAACTAGGGGATCTTTTTCCTCCATGATTCCTCTTGCTAGAATTCTCTTTCTCTTGCCCTTTATGTGGTTGGCTCCTTCTTACTCTTCAGGTCCTCTGACCTTCAGTTTGAAGGCCACTTTTCATGACGACCAGGCCCATTATATCTACAAATAATCCCTCCACCTTATGCTCTATCACAGCATCTTGGATCTTTCCTGGTGAATTTGAGGATCTATAATTATCTTTATTTGCTGTTGACTTATTTATGACTTAGTCTCTCCCAATAGGGAGCAAGTTGCATAGATAGGTACCTGATAGATGTGTGTGCTTCTCTGTGCTTGGTTTCTTCCCAAAGCAGATGCTGAGTCAGGGATTCAAGTACAAGTGGTTGATTTGGCGGGTGAAGGCAGGGCAGTGAGGAAAGGCAGACCATAAAGGGTGTGTTGTCCAGTGAGTTACCACGGGGGCAGCTGGAGAATAATCCTCCTGGGGAGCTCCAAGAGCCAGCATGGAACACGCACCTCAGACTTACCCCAACTGAGAAGTGATAGGGCTGGGGCAGCTGTACACCAATTCCCATCCATCACTGAGGGCTGTTCCCGGGAAGCAGGCATTCTCCATCACTTTCACTCTGGCATGTCCAGGGGCAGAGCAGGCTCTGGTGGCCAGAGAAAGTCTTTAGGTGAAGACTTGTGGATGCTACCACAAGTTGGGTTATGTGTACCAAGACCTAAGAGGAAGAAGAGGGGACACTGATAGCATCTGTCACAGTGCCCTGTGGGTATTTGTTAAATGAGTGAATGCATGATTCCTGTGCCTCCTTCTGTCAATCATATCAGATCCTCAAGAAATGTTCAAGCCTAATAGGGCAGATCGCTAGCACATGTTAAAGAAGAAAACAGTAATAACAACAAAAACACAGATTTTGAGCTCAGACAGAGCCGGCTTCAAATTCAACTGTGTGACCTTAGACAAATTTCACGTCCCTCTCTGCGTCTGCAGTTTTCTGCCTTGTAAAATGGGGTAATAATTCCACCTCATAGGACGGTTGTAAAATGGTTGGAGACAGTGTATATAGTTTATAATTGTGTCTGCATATCGCAGGTGACCCATAAATATCATTTTTATTTGCCATGAAATAGCAGCAAGTTCTACATGGCAGTGGGTGACAAAAGGCTAAATTGGGCTACCAAAATGATGACACCCATGAAAGTTGGAGTGGTCATGAATGGCTTCTAGAAGAGTTAGTTATGCTTTGAAGAACGAGTGGGGTTAGCACGGATCAGTGGGAGATGGGAGACCAGTTTGGCTAAGAGTAATATTCACCTCAACTTATCAGATGCTCACCAGTGCCTTAGACCCTGTTGGGAAGTACTTTATATATGTAATTCCCAATCTTCACAATATAACCCTACGAGGTAGATGTTCTTAACGCTACCCTCAAGTTTGAAGATGCAAAAAACTAAAGGAAAAGTTAATTACTTGAGGTCATTCAGGAAGTAAGTAGTAGAACATGGACCAAAAGTAGGAATTGCCTTTGGCGAGCTGTGTGTGTGTGTGTGTGTGTGTGTGTTTTATTTATTTAATTTTTTTGAGACAGAGTTTCTCTCTGTCACTCAGGCTGGAGTGCAGCGGCACGATCTTGGCTCACTGCAACCTCCACCTCCCAGGTTCAAGCGATTGTCCTGCCTCAGCCTCCCAAGTAGCTGGGACTACAGGCGTGTGCCACCACGCCCAGCTAATTTTTTTGTATTTTTTAGTAGAGATGGGGTTTCACCATGTTAGCCAGGATAGTCTCAATCTCCTGACCTTGTGATCCGCCCACCTCAGCCTCCCAAAGTGCTGGGATTACAGGTGTGAGCCACAGTGCCCGGACCTGTCTTCAGAGAGGTTTGTAGGAAAGAGACAATGAGGTTCTTCCCAGATGTCTACAATATAACGGTGAAGGTGGGACGTGTGGATAGAAGTAACTTTTAAGAGAAGTGATGGGAAATGGGGTTTGCCATAAATATCATGGAAGAAAGGCAAGTGGGGGCTTTACACAATGAAAGGAATGGAAAGGCAAATATGCTGTATTTTAAAAACTGAAGCAAAATTTACCTGCAATGGAGTACACACACATTGATGATATAGTCCAATGGATTTTTCTCTCTGTATACAACCATCTAGCCACCACTCAAATCAAGATATAGAATATTCCCATCACTCCAGGAAGTTCCCTCATGCTCCTTTCCAATCAATAACTTCCCCTTACCCCCAGGAAGTTACTCTTCTGACTTTTATCCCCAAATATTAGATTTCTAAAGTAATACTTTTCTCATGTATAAAAAGAATATGTGCGTGTCATAGAAAATTTAGACAATGACAAAAAGATAGAAGAGAAGAAGTTAAATCACTCATAATCTTACGGCCTGAACATTTTGGTCTATTCCTTGAACATTTTGGTCTATTTCTTGCTGTCTTTGTTGTACATTTTAAAATTTTAACTTGAGACTATATTGTATATTTAATTTTGTACTCTATTTTTTAAGCGAATCATTAGGACATTAGCATTTTTCCCAGTACAAATTCTTTGTAAACTTCCTTTCACATGGCTTGAAATATTTCATTGAGAAATTCAGCTAAAAGGACTTATTGGTTCCCTCAATGTTGGCTATTTTAGTTTGTTTCCAAGGTTTCACAGTAATGACTACCTTTTCCATAAAGCTCTGTCTGAATTTCAGACCATTTTATTAGAATAGGGGTGAAAGTACTAGGCTAAAAAATTACATATTCTTCAAACACTTGAAACCCATTGCCAAACAGCTTTCCAAAATATATAGATTGAACTTCTTATCACTTGGATACACAAAGGGCACCTATGGAGCCACACACTTACCGGCATTGAGTGCTAATTTTTATTTGACATTTGAGACTATCCAGGAAAGTTTAGAAAAGCTCTTGAACTAAAAGTTCTGTTTGGTATTTCCTCTGAAGAACAATACTGGCTTATTGTCCTCTGATATGCTGTAATGTTTGGATGTTCAGAATAGGTGGCCTCAGAAATGACTTTAGTTCAACATCTGGAGCCATCAATGAGAAATGAGTAGGGAGGACACGTGAGGAACATGCACGCTCTGCCTCGGAGCAGGGTCACAGATGACCTCCTGTTATATAACTGTCTGCAGAGGAGTACGGTCCGTTCACCTCTTATCTCATTCTGGGCATCAGGAAGGAAGAAGTTGACAGACCCAGTCTGTGACTTGTGCAGCTTGAGAGGGTGCCTTTGTGACAATCAGGGCAGCATGAGGACTGATTATTACAGCATAGGGCACAGCTAAGAGGCATAATGATCAGGGCCAACCTAGTGCTTAGGACAGACTCGATAATGGTCTTTGAAGGCATGTTCCGCTGTCTAAAATTACCCTCCCAGCACCAGGAATTCTGGCCTTTTGCACTGGAATAAAAGACCAGGGTACATGTGCATGCTCTCCATAGGACACCTCCAAACCTACTTCCAGGAAAAGCACTCCAACGAAAATTGTTCTCCAACTAAGTGGGAAAACTCGCCTCTGGCAGACTTTCTAAAGGCTCACAGGAGTAAGTCCAATGGTGTATGTGTCTGTCAGCAAGAGGTTCATGTGAACTGGTGATTTCTAAACCCACCCTGGAAGTAATGCTTCTGTGACGAACGATAGACACCCTGGACCTGTGTTTGTTGGAATGGTTTTCCTTCTCAGTTTTCTCTCTAAGTGACTTTGGAGCACATGCTGGCTGCCCTCACCTAATGACTTTTGTATGTCTTTACTCAAGTCCATCATGCATTCAAATGAAGGGCATGCAGTAATTTTTGTTGCGAATGTGTTTTTTTCAGGAGACCTTATTAGGTGCTGTGATGTTTATCCACTATAGTAATCACATTTCTGTGATGATCTTTCAACATGTGGGACAGAAAAAAAGAGTTTTTTGTGTATATGCAGCATGCAGCTGACGAGCTGATGCTCTCCGAGTCTCATTAGCCCTGCCATTCTTGGTTCCTCTGTGTTTATTCCATGATTTGCTGATTATAATGCATGTCTGTCTCCCAAAGAAAACGATTCCATCTTCCATGGAGATTAGACTGAGACTAAGGTGAATGCCTGGATGCAGGACGCTCCTGGTAGCCTGGATCTGCCCACATGTGCAGCATCTGCAGTGGGTCTAGCAGGTGCTCTGCCTTTCCCTGTCTGCCCCACGTTGCTGGGTTAGCTGCCCCACCTTTCAGTCACACTGTGCGGCCACAGATGGGCCAACGTGTGATCAGCCTTTCCACCCATCTCTCGGTTATTCCTCTCAGATTTCCTGCCACCTCCTTAGGACACTGTGAATGTGTAGAACGCAAATCCGCAATCCATAGGGAACCCCAAACCACCACTTTCTAGACTTAGGAAACTCCCCCTGTTGTTCCTGCAGCTTCTGACTACTGGGACTCAAAACAGCCCACTGATACAATTCACAAAATCTCTTTAACGGATTTTTCAGAATGAAAACGTGAAAGGGATAGGGTGCCGTCTTCAGCTTCTGGGTGAACATACTCAAGCCCTTTAAAGGCTCACATGTGCCAAGATGCCATCTTTAAGCAGCGGTGGAGAGAAAACACAGAAAACAAAATACAGATGGATGTTATTCTTTCTCTCTCTCTCTCTCTTTTTTTTTTTTTGAGATCGAGTCTCACTCTGTTCCTCAGTCTGGAGTACTGTGGTGCAATCTCAGTTCACCACAATCTTCACCTCCCAGGTTCAAGCAATGCTCGTTCCTCAGCCTCCCAAGCAGCTGGGACCACAGGCATGTGTCAGCATGCCTGGCTAATTTTTTTTTTTTTTAATTTTAGTAGAGACAGGGTTTCACCATGTTGGCCAGGCTGGTCTCCAACTCCTGGTCTCAAGTGATCCATCCTCCTCGGCCTCCCAAAGTGCTGAGATTATAGGCATCAGCCACCAAGCCTGGCCTGTATCTTATTCTTTCTGATTCTCCCACAACCAGAAACACACACATACACATACATACAGAGTCTCAACAAGTTGCCTTGCCATACATATGCTCTCTTGCTTAACTCTTATTAATCCTCTACCCTCCAGCTCAAAATCTTATGCTCTAAGACACCCTATTTGTCTTGCTCCAGTAATTGAGGGCAAATCACTTCCCCCTCTGCTGACTCTGCTTTATTGGCCTCACTGAACTCATAATACAAAATTCAACTTTTTCTCTTATAGACTACAAGTAACTTGTGGGCAGGAATTTTTCTTTCCAACATCTTTGCCTCCCTGGGACATAGCCCAGTGTCAAATGCATAATAGGGACTCAGTAAATAATTCTCATTATATTGAATGTTACAGTAAACCTGCCTCCTACTTAATATAAATAATAATAATACAATGAGCTCTTAAAATGCGCTAGGTACGGCCAGGCGCGGCTGCTCACTCCTGTAATCCCAGCACTTTTGCAGGCTGAGGCAGGTGGATCACGAGGCTAGGAGATCGAGACCATCCTGGCCAACATGAGAAACTCCGTCTCTATTAAAAACACAGAAAAAAATTAACTGGGCATGGTGGTGGGAACCTGTAGTCCCAGCTACTTGGGAGGCTGATGCAGGAGAATCACTTGAACCAGGGAGTCGGAGGCTGCAGTGAGCTGAGATCATGTCACTCACTGCACTCCAGCCTAGCGACAGAGTGAGACTCTGTCTCAAAAAAAAAAAAAAAAAAAAAAAGTGCTAGGCACTATTCTAAATACCTCTTCAACACTCAAGTGAGGGCAAAACTTCTTATTAGTCTTGGAGGTAATGTTATTAGCCCCCATTTTACAGATGAGAAAACAGAGGTTCAGAGAGGTTTAACAACCTCCCAAAGTCACATAGCTGGTAAGTGGTAAAGTCAGGATTTGAGTCTAGGTTGTCTGGCTTCAAGTAGAACCCATGAATTTAACCTATTGCTTCAGTATATTGTCCCCAGAATAATCTCATAGCACTGTGAATTAAAACCAAAAGTTTCAATCAAAGGAAAGGGTAGTGAACAAAATAATTTCAAATTTACCTAATAATCTCATAGCACTACGAATTAAGACCAACCATTTCAAAGGAAAGGGTAGTGAACAAAATAATTTCAAATTCACCTATAACAGCCTCTTTTTACTATCACTAATATTTAAGCCAATATGTGCTCATTCCTTTGTGCCTTCCTTCGTTCTTTCTGCAAATATTTATTGACCACTATGTTCCAAGGACTATTATAGGAATTGGGCTTCAGTAATGAACAGAAAAGGACACAACCTTTATCTCCACAAAGCTTAGCATCTAAATTCATTCAAAGGTAACTTTTTCAGCAAACATCTCTTGAGAACCTCCTTTGTGCTGAGATTGTGTTAGGTGCTGGAGATGCAAAGATGGATCCACCAGACTCTGTGGGTGCCTTGACGAACTTATAAATAGCAGAGAGACAAGCACATAACAAGAATTAAAATGTAAAAGGATGAAAAACAAATCTTGTTGTGGGCTGGGTGCAGTGGCTCACGCCTGTAATCTTAGCACTTTGGGAGGCCGAGGTGGGCGGACTGCTTGAGCTCAGGAGTTCGAGACCAGCCTGGGCAACAAGAAAAGACCCCCTGTCTCCATCAAAAATACACACACACACACATACACAAATAGCTAGGCGTGGTGGTGGACGCCTGTGGTCCCAGCTCTCTGGGAGGCTGAGACACAAGAATCACTTGAGCCCAGGGGGGCAGAGGTTGCAGTGAGCTGAGGTCGCACCACTGCATTCCAGCCTGGGTCACAGATCAAGAGCAGAAAAGAGGGAAGGGAAGGGAAGGGAAGGAAAGGGAAGGGAAGGGAAGGCAGGGAAGAGGGAGGGAAGAGGGAGGGAAGAAAGAGAAATCTTCTTCCAGATCTGGATGTCTTTCTGGAGGAGACATGGCACTGAATCCTGAAGAACGCACAAGTGCTAACCAGGTGGAGATCACTGGTGCAGCTGTTGGAAAAGTGTAGAGAGGAGGACCCACAACCTCCCAAGCAGCTCTCTACAAACAGTTTGGTGTTGCTCACACATAGTGAGAGACAATCAAGATTGTAGATAAAGTTGGAGAACATAAAGGACACAGACAATAGAACGTGCTGGAAAAATGAAAATATCTCCATAAAACTTGCAAGACTTTCTCCTTCCTCCCTTCCTCCCTCCTTTCCTCCCTCCCTCCCTTATTTTCTTCTTCTCTTTCTTTTCACAGAGTCTTGCTCTGTCACTGAGGCTGCAGTTCAGTGGTGTGATCTCAGCTCACTGCAACTTCCACCCTCTGGGCTCAAGCGATCCTCCCACATCAGCATCCTGAGTAGCTGGGACTATAGGTGCGTACCACCACGACTGGCTAATTTTCATATTTTTTGTAGAGACAGGGTCTGTCTATATTGCCCAGGCTGGTCTTGAACTCTTGGGCTCAAGAGATCCTCCAGCCTTGGCCTCCCAAAGTGCTTGGATGACAGGCGTGAGCCACATTTTCTACCTAATATTTAACAGCTATGAAAAGGAAACAAAGCAGTCTTGGTGAAGGGGAGGGGTGAGAAACTTCCTTCTAAGACGGTTGTGTAAAACATAGATCCTGGGAGATGGCTATTCCGTGACAATTATTGCCTTGCCAGGTCAAGAAGTACTTTGTAAGTAAGTTACTGGACTTCTAGGCTGGACTTCTACTTTGTACAAGAAGCAAACTGCACTTAAACAAGATTAATGTCCAGATGATTCCATAAGAGACAGAAAATAATGTCAAGGGGGAGAAAAATGAATAAAGAGAGGCCTAAGAAGAATAATAAAGGGGCATTAGTGGATGGTTTATGATGCGTGCCATTTTGTTAATGTTAATCTTTCCCAGGTGTGTCACAGAAGTCACAGAACAAGGCAATAAATGAAAGTTTTATTTTCTTGTTTGAAATGAGCCCCTATGAACTAAATAAAAACATAGGGGCTTGGGAACATGGGGAGTAGATTACAAGGGCATAAAATTGATCAGAGGGGTATGTGTCAGCATGTAGTAACAAAAACAATCACCGTCATTCATGTTGGATTGCTACTTTAAAGGTTATCAGTGCTTCCACAGTGCATTATTTCATGAGATCCTATCTCGGCCCTGGGAAGTGGAAATTGTACCATCCCCATTTTATAGATAACAGATAAAAAAAAGGACAAGTATTTCCCAAAGTCCTTCAGTAAGTAAGGAGCCAAACTGGAATTCAAACTCAAGTGCACTGACTCTAAAATGAATTCATTTGGTCTATATGACATCCTCTCCCAAACACCCTCTCCTAGAAGAAGTTCTCCGAATATTAGTTACAATTTCTTCATTTCCCTGGTCCCAAGTCACATTTAACCATCAACCTCGATAAAATCTCTTCGACACAGATGACTTTCATTATATTTGGTATAGTTGGATTCCAGAAACATTGTTTTCCACTTTCTCCAATGAATTTCCCCAGAAGAAACAGTACATTGTCTCAAAAGGAAAGAAGTGTAATGAAAAGTCCTTTTATGGGCCGTCCTGTGAGTCTGGTCTGCTTTTGCCTCTTGGTGAGTTATGGCTCTGGTGAAGGAAAGAAGTCTCTCAAACTAAAGTAGAGTAGGAAACAGTCAGCTGCCAACCTACTTTTATTTGGTTTGCAAAGTATTTTGTTTTGAGCAGCTTGTTTTCTTTTAACTACTAATTTTGAAATAGGTATGGACTCACTGGAAGTTGCAAACTTAGTACACAGTCCAATGCACCCTTCCTCCAGCCATCCAACAGTAACATCCTTTTTTAAATTTTTATTTTTTTTGTAGAGACCAAGTCTCACTACGTTGTCGAGGTTGGTCTTAGACTCCTGGGCTCAAGTGATCCTCCTGCCTCAGCCTCTTGAAATGCTGGGATTATAGGCATGAGTCACCATATCTAGTCCCCAACAGTAACATCTTGAAAATCTGTAGTACAATACTATTGCAGAATTTTTTAAAAATGAATTTGTTGGCTGGGCGACATGGCTCACGCCTGTAATCCCAGCACTTGTCACCGGCAAGGTGGGCGGATCACCTGAAGTCAGGAGTTCGAGACCAGCCTGGCCAACACGGTGAAACCCCGTCTCTAATAAAAATACAAAAATTAGCCGGGGTCGTGGTGCATACCTGTAATCCCAGCTACTTGGGAGGCTGAGGCAGAAGAATCACTGTACCCGGGAGGTGGAGGTTGCAGTGAGACAAGATTGCGCCACCATACTCCAGCCTGGGCAACAGAGTGAGACACCATCCCCCCCCCCCAAAAAAGGTTTCCTTGTTAACATTTGCAGACACATCAAGATTCACGTGTCTCTGTGTCTCTTCCAGAAACATTTCTACAGCTGGAAAAAGATTTATTTTGTTTTTCATTCTTTTACCAAATCAAAACAAGCAAAGAAACATTAACAACAAAACTAGCATGCCTAACAGAAGAGTCAGATTCTGGCCTTTCTTGGAGATTTGGAAGATCTGGCAATGTGCTCCCGCATGGAAACTATTGAGGCTAACTACCGGCTGCCTCTTGCCAGCAGGCAAGCACTCTTCAGGTCTATGAAGCTCCATCACTTTCATTATCTGTCAGGCCTCTGGAGGCTGCTGAGTTTCCATTTGCAAATACAGAGTAGAGGTAATTGCATTTTTTGGAAGGGAAAGTTTTGAGTCATCTTGTGTTACCTTTTCAGCACATCCCTTTGGGTTTGGAATTATATGACTACAGCCCCACACATAGTTTCAGGTCAAAACACATCTGAAACCAGCGCTCTGAGGCTGGGGTGCTGTCATGCTTAAGTCATCCCAGTCTTAAGCTGGGGTGGCTTCAACAGGGACGGCACCAGGTTTGAGAGGCCAACCAGACCCAGAGCCAGTGAATGACACATAGGATTCATTGAGAACTTACACACAGGGCAGTCCAGTGCGGGCAGGCTGGACAGGGGAACCACAATCACTTATAGAAAGCATGCAGTCTATAGAGCGTTTTCACTTAGCACCCTCCCCTTAGCAACCTACACCTAGCAACCTTCATTTAACCTAAAGCAAAGGGCATTGATCTCCATGCACGGCCTGTGTTCCATGGGATAGGCTGGGGGATTCAGGTGTACCTCATAGATAGGGAATGGATCTCTAGGTTGGCCACTCTTGGATTCCTTCACTTAGAACTCCAAACGCAGATTCTTCCTATATCATAGGGTCATTCTCAGGTATGCTTAAGTTAAACTCTTGCTCTCAGGTATGTCTGCCATGCAGGTGCACAAATTTCCATTCTTGGGATTTGATGACTCCAGGAACCTCCTGACAGTGAGGAAAGTTTTGTGTCCCTCTGAACCTGGCAGGTTTAAGCATTTTCATTTTAGAAGGATGCCACATTGTTGTTTACGTTTCCTTCTCTACAATTCAGCTTCCTACTTCCCAACAGACAGAAATGGAGTTCTAAGCACAGTTGGCTCTATTTTTCATCTTGCTTTTATCTAATGCTTTTATTTTTCCTCAGGTCCCTGTGAAATAAAATGTATGTCTTCTCTGCTCTGTCCCTCCACTACCTTCCCAGGCCCCACCTCTTGCTCTCATTATTGCCATGTGAGTTGGATTAATTTTCTCCACTCCCAGATTATCCCTCCCAGGATCTGGAATATACCAACGACTCCCCCCCACCCCGGAGTCTTGCTCTGTCGCCAGGCTGGAGTGCAGTGGCACAATCTCAGCTCACTGCAATCTCTGCCTCCCGGGTTCAAGTGATTCTCCTGCCTCAGCCTCCCGAGTAGCTGAGACTACAGGCACACGCCACCAGGCCTGGCTAATTTTTATATTTTTAGTAGAGAAGGGGTTTTACTATGTTGGGCAAGATGTTGTCGATTTCCTGACCTCATGATCCACCCACTTTGGCCTCCCAAAGTGCTGGGATTATAGGCGTGAACCACCGCGCCCGGCCACCAATGTCCCTTTTTTAATGAAAGCATACACAGGTTGTAGGCTAATAGAAAAGACATTTAGAAAAAAAGCTCAGAGCAGAAGAGACTCTGTTAACAGAATAACTAGGAGATATGCAAAGAGAGCGTCAGTCTTGACATTTTGAAATCTGGATGTCTCTGCTCTGTTTTAAAGCCAGTCAATGGCAAGGGGCTTTCTTTTCCTTCTCCCCTTCAATAAAGGAGCTTAAACTCTATCCCTGATTCCCAACACAGCAGGAAACCAAATAGATGGAATCAAATGACTGACAACTCTTCCCTAAAGCCAAAGAGAAAAGCAGGTGAGGCTCTATTGCAGAAACTGAAGGCATTAAAGGAATTAAGAGTTCCATAGATGAGGACTGGGAATTAGAGGGTATACAAAGGGGAGAGCCTCCTTCTAAGGAAAGGGAGTCCCCGAGTATTCAGAATGAACCTTCCACCCCCACCCCCATACCATTAAGAAACCACCTTCAAATTCATGGATTCTGTGGGGGCGTTTGACTGGGTGATAGTAAGACTGATAATTTACCAGACCTCGCCTCCTCCATTAAGGAGATAAACTTACCAACGAGTGTAGGAAGGCTCTGACCCTCCCAGAACACACGTCCTCTTGAGGCGCGCCTGCCTGAGTATTAACTCAGTCCCTTAACAGCATTTTATCTAATCACAGCCACAGCTGCCCAGGCTGGTAAATCGCTGAGATCACTGCCCTTCTAATGGAAAGTTTGGAAGGTCAGAAGAAGCAGAGGTGACTCCCAGCTGGGCTTTTGAGAGCTGACCTTTTGATTTCCCAGTATGGCTCTGTGGCAGAACCAAGTCCTCATTTCTCAAGAAGGCCCTTGTAATTGGTTTTCATACACTGGCAGCAGCGGAGGCTTTTAATGAGGGGGAGGCTCAGGCTTACATTCAAGGTATTAAAGATTTGAGAACTCGAAGGACCATCAGAAGCCATGTCTCTTGCCTTCCGTTTCCGCCATTTTGGGGCCATTTTGTTTTCTTCTACCAACCCCAGGTCCCCTTCCAAGCCATTACATCTGAAAAACAGGCTTTCCTGAATATCCAATTCTGGAATCACTTCAGGTAACCTCTTCCCTCCTCCCAGATGTATTAAGGTACAATAGACAAACAAAAATTGTATTTTTTAAGGTAAATAACCAACAATTTGATACGTGTATACGTTGTGAAATGGTTACCACATTCAAGTTAACACATCCATCTCCTCCCATAGTTACGTGTGTGTGTGTGTGTGTGTGTGTGTGGTGTGTTTGGTGAGAACAGTTAAGATCAACTCTTCCAGCAAATTTTAAGTATACAATAGAGTATTATTAACTGTAGTCACCAGGCTGTACATTAGAGCTTCGGAATGTAATCATCTTACAATTGAAAGTTTGTTCCCTTTGATTAACATCTCCCCACGTCCTTCTCCCCCTGGCCCCTGGAAACTACCCACTGTTTTGATATCAGTCTAGGGGAAAAGAGGAGACATAGGGTCCATCTCTTATTCTTATGTGAGCTCTCTGCTGCTATGAGTTTGACTTTTTAAAATACTTTTTAAAGATGTAAGTGAGCTCATGCACTATTTGTCTTCTTATGTCTGGCTGATTTCACTTAGCATAATGTCCTCCAGGGGCATCCATATTTTCACGAATGGCAGGATTTTAAATGTTTGCTCTCTTCAGTAAAATATCCCAAGAATGACCTACATTTCCTTTGCTTTCTTTTAGGGTCACTTTTTCTAGTTTTCTCATTAGCAGAGACAGCTGGCATGGAGCGGACCTCATTTTGAAAGGAATAAAGACAGTAATTAAGTTACTGTTTAGTCTTTTCCTTTCTGAGCTAACTAATCCCAATTATTTTTAACCTTTACACATAGGCCCTTTATTTTCTGACCTTTTAATGAATTTTCACTGCTTGCTTCTGGTTCTTCTCCCGCGGTTACATAGTCTTCATAGTTTGCCAAAACTTTTCAATATCATAATGAAATGATTATATTCCCCCTAGTTGCAATAGCAAACTCCCGTACATTTTTGAGAAATACCTGATAACAATGATATGTCTAATTTTTCAGTTATATTTCTGTAAGGACGTTTTCCCTCCAAAGTGTCAGCTATGCTCTCTTCTTTATTTTTTATAGCTTAATGTCTTATCTACAAAATAAAATGATTACTTAAAATTTGTTCAAATAGCTATCAAAGCACTACTAGATATGTATGAGTGTGCTAGCTACTGTTAGAGATAGAAAATAGGTAGATGCTGTTAGGTCTCTGTGATACAAACACCACAGTGATGAGTATTGGGGAAGTGATACTATCTGAGCACCTCCTGTGTGCCCAATGCATACTTAACCTCTTCTAAACCTCCCAGAATCTTAAGAAAATGATTTCATTGCCACTTTCCAGAGGAGCAAACTAAGGGTCACAGAAGGTGAATGCTTTGCAGACATTCTCATAGTTATTGAAATGGTAGAAAAAGTGCTGAGGCCAGGTGTGGTGGCTCATGTCTGTAATCCCAGCACTTTGGGAGGCCAAGGTGGGTGGATTACCTGAGGTCAGGAGTTCGAGACCTGCCTGGCCAACATGGTGAAACCCCATCTCTACTAAAAACACAAAAATTAGCTGGGCGTGGTGGCAGATGCCTGTAATCCCAGCTACTTGGGAGGCTGAGACAGGAAAATCACTTTAACCCAGGAGGCGGAGGTTGCAGTGAGCCGAGATCGGGTCACTACACTCCAGCCTGGGCAACAAGAGCGAAACTCTGTCTCAAACAAACAAACAAACAAACAACAACAAAAAAAGCTCTAGGAACTTAGACTTGCCTTCCCTTAGATCCAACACTTGGAATTGCCAAGCCTTTGATTATTTTTGCTGTCCTCACTGATAGGACCTTGGATCCCTTTCCCCATGAGTCAAGGATCATCTGGGGGGAAAAGCTGATATCAGTAATGACTTGAGAGATGCTGTTAGCCCCCAGGAGTCAGTGGGGGAGTTCGCAGGAGAAGGAATTACAAGCTATCAGGATCTTCTCAGTGGAATCACAGTAACCGAGTTGTTTGTGGCTTGTGAGGTAACACAGAAGAGGGTAAACACAGGGGCCCTGGGGCCAGGCTGGTTCTCATCCTGGCTTCTCCACTTACTGACTGCTCACTCAGCCTTGGGCAAAAGGCCTCACCTCTCTCTACTTCCAGTTTTTCATCCATAAAATTGGAATATCGATAGTGTCTTCCTTACTGAGTGGTTGGGCATATTATGTTTAAAGTGCTTAGATTTCAGGCTGGAATAGGTAAGTGCTGAGCAATTAGTAACCATCATCATCACAGAAATCTCTTTTCTCCCCAGGGTAGAGTGGGAGGGGAGCCTTTTAATGTCCATCTTTTTTGAAGCCATATCGTCGTACAGTAACCATGGCAACCAATTCCCCCAGATGTTTCCCTGACTTTTTTTTTTTTTTTTTTTGAGTAAAACTTGAAAATCTTTTTTGGGAATCAAAGATCCCTAATTTTTCTGGAATGATGTGGTCTGTCTGTGTCCCCACCCAAATCTCATCCTGAATTGTAGCTCCCGTAATCCCCATGTGCCATGGGAGGGACGCAGTGGGTGGTAACTGAATCATGGGGTGGGGTTTTCCTGTGCTGTTCTCATGAAAGTGAGTAAGTCTCATGGGAACTGATGGTTTTTAAAGGGCAGCTCCCCTGCACATGTTCTCTTGCCTGCCCCCATTTAAGACTTTGCTTTTAACTGTCGGTGAAACCAAAGGTTACCCTGATTAAGCCCATCAAACTGCCTTGCTTGCTTTTAATCATTTACTTCTGGTTGATCTTAAAAACTCCCACTAGCAAATCACGTGGCCAAACAATATGTGACTCAATTCCCACTAGCTTCCTGGGGGGAGAACATCTCTGACTGTGTGTCACTATAGTAACAGGTGCTTAGAGTTGGTTTTCAGGAACTAGTAGTATTATTACCAGAAAGGGATCGCAATCAAGACCCCAGGAGAGGGTTCCTGGATCTCACGCAAGAAAGAATTCAGGGTGAGTCCACAGAGCAAAGTAAAAGCAAGTTGATTAAGAAAGTAAAGGAATAAAAGAATGGCTACTTCATAGGCAGAACAGCCCCGAGAGCTGTTGATTGGTTATTTTTGTGGTTATTCCTTGATCATATGCTACACAAAGGGTGGATTATTGATGAGTTTTCTGGGAAAGGGGTGGGGGATTCCTGGAACTGACGGTTCCTCTTCTTTTTAGACCACATAGGGTAATTTATGGACATTGTCATGGCATTTTAAACTGTCATGGCACTGGTGAAAGTGTCTTTTAGCATGCTCATGCATTATGGTTGGCGTATAATGAGCAGTGAGAATGGCCAGAGGCCACTTTTAGTTGCCATCTTGGATTTGGCAGGTTTTGGCTGGTTTCTTTACTACATCTTGTTTTCTTTTACCAGCAGGGTCTTTCTGACCTGTATCTTTTGACCTCTTGTCTCATCCTGTTGACTAAGAATGTCTAACATCCTGGGAATGCAGCCCAGTAGGTTTCAGCCTTATTTTACCCAGTCCGTATTCAAGATGGAGTCACTCTGGTTCTAATACCTCTGACGCTAAGGAGCAGCTCTTGTTCGGTTCAAGCCAGTTCAGATCGCTAACCCTTCAACTGGGCCTGTGAGGGTGCCTCAACAGTGACTTTTGACATCAGAAGACCAAAAACTCCACCCTCAGGTTAAGCCACCATTTTCTGCACACGTGTCCTATGAAGAACCATGTAGCTCAATTATGCTTGCACAGAAACCTGATTCCCTCACCTTTCCTACCACACAATCAAGTTTCCTCACACTTTAGACCACCTTGCTTCCTATCCCACAAGTACCCCCAAGCCCTGTATTCAGGGAGGAGGATTTGAGATTTGTTCTTGTCTCCTAGCACAGCAGCCTTGTGAATAAAATCTTCACTCTTTTGCAGAACCTGTCACCTCAGTGATTGGCTTGCAGCGTGTGGGCAGAATGAACCTGGCTCGATAACATCAGAGGCTGTAGGATGTACTATTTTTTTTCCCCCTCAGGTTTTTTGCCAAGGCTGAGCCCGGCAGAAATGATTTTCAAAGGGTTGGGATAGTTTGTGTATTAGCTGACTCATTGAAGACTGCCTTTTCCAGGCATATTCCAAAGAATGTAAAGTTGTAAAAATAAAAACCCCCATTGGAACAGGTGTCATTTTCCACCAAGATGGGCTCGATCACACACAGCTTTCTGTCCTTTCTTGTGACATAGTTTACTATCATTTGCCTGATGTTTTGCTTAACTTTGTTATGTGCATCTATCTCATCTTTTCAACCACATTTCAGATTCCTTGAGGGGAGTCCTTGCTGAACCTCTTTGAAGTCTTTGGAGTTCTAAGTGTTCCTGACACATAGTTATCTCAGTTACATTTACTGAAAAAAAAGATTCTAAGAATGGGTACATCTATCCTTTCGGGGAATAAATATGATTAAAACGATAGAGGCTTTACTACAAAAATCAAAAATAAAACCTTGGGATATTCCTGGAAGCTAGTGTTTTCCTTAATTAACATAATCGATTCAGTAAATAGGGAGGAAACTATGTTTGAAAAAGGAACAGATTACCTACAGGGCTGAAATCTTGTCACACAGCACATTTGTAGCTTTCGTGTATTTTTCATTTTAAACAGGGATTATTAATTAAGCCCCAAAGGCTTTCTCTGCTCACAGTGCATTCTGAAAAGCACCAATCTCTTTCTAAACAAAAGAGACTCCAACTACTTTGTAATCAGAAGACTGGCTAATGGGCTGGTTGAATGCTACTGAGTTGCTTAGTTAAAGTTCCACTAAAAACCTGAAATACCAATGCTCTCCTATTCATTTATTCGTTCATTTATTCTTCATTCCAAAGGGAATTATTGAGTACATACTATGTGTAAGACATAGCTTGTCTAACACCGTGTGATGGTTAGTATTGAGCATCAACTTGATGGGATTGAAGGATGCAAAGTATTGTTGCTGGGTGCATCTGCAAGGGTGCTGCCAGAAAAGATGAACATCTGAGTCAGTGGACTGAGAAAGGAAGGCCTACCTTCAATCTGGGTAGACACAATCTAATCAGCTGCCAGCATGGCCAGAATAAAAGCGGGCAGAGGAATGTGGAAAGACTAGACTGGCTGAGTCTTCTGGTCTCCATCTTTCTCCCCTGCTGGATGCTTCCTGCTTTTTAACATTGGACTCCAGATTCTTCAGCTTTGGGACTCTTGGACCTTCGACCACAGACTGAAGGCTGCGCTGTTGGTTTCCCTACTTTTGAGGTTTTGGGACTTAAACTGGGTACCCTGTTACTCAGCTTGCAGACGGCTTATTACGGGTCCTTACCTTGTGATCGTGTGAGTCAATACTCCTTAATAAACTGTCCTTTACGTATACACCTATCCTATTAGTTCTATCCCTCTAGGGAACCCTGACTAACACACACAGGCAATATCACCAAGCTGACAAAAATCAGACAATAGATGGTCAAAGCCAAAGCACACCAGGGCTGTCTATCCTGGGGATACAAGGGTTAGTCAGTGGACAAATCCTTCCTCCAAACTCAGTTCCAACGCTACCTCCTCTATGAATCTATCCATTTCCCCTTGCATTCCCAGAGTTTTTACCCAATACCTCCTTTTTCACATATTTCCTTTTGTGTTATATTATTGTTACCTTGTATGCAGTGACAGGCAGTGGTAAGAATACGAATCTTAGAGGCAGGTTGAGATTCGCATCTTTGCTTTAACCCTTACTTGCTCTGTATCCTTGAACACATTAATTAACCTCTCTGACCTCTTTCTTCACCCATGAAATAAGGATAATAGCAGTTTGCTCCAAAATACAATATATGTGATGTATTTCATGCGCATAGAGATAATAGCAATTATAACCAACACATACAGCACTAACTACATTTTTCTAAGTACTTTATGTATATTAACCAATTTGATTTTCACAATAATTCTTTTAATACTTTGGTTACTTCAGATTCATAGATGAGCAACTGAGACGCAGACAGATTGAGGAAATCCCTCAAAGTCACACCGTGAGTTAAATGGTGGATCTGAAGTTTGATTGGAGGCTTATTGCCTGCTGTGTTTATCATCTTACCACTCTGTGCTACTGATTTTTCTAGAAGAACATGGTAAGCATGAATAAGTTGTAACTATGACTGTCCCTATTATAAACACAATTTTACTTATCTTTTCTTTTCATTTTCAAGCTGTAATATAGCATTTTTTAAAACTTTTATTTTAAATTCAGGGGTACAAGTACAGGCTTGTTACATAGGTAAACTTGTGTCATGGGGGTTTGTTGTACAGATTATTTCATCACCTAAGCATTAAGTCTAGTACTCACTAGTTATTTTTCCTGATCCTCTCCCTCCTCCCACCCGCCACCCTCCGACAGACCCAAGGGTATGTTGTTACCTTCAGTGTGTCCATGTGTTCTCATCATTTAGCTCCCATTTATAAGCGAGAACATGTAGTATTTGGTTTTTTGTTCCTGTGTTAGTTTGCTAAGGATAATGGTCTCCAGCTTCATCCATGTCCCTGCAAAGGACATGAACTTATTCTTTTTTATGGCTGCATACTACCCTGTTAATAACATCTTGAAACAAAAATTATGTCATAGTCACTTCTATGCCTCTCACTCCTGTGCTTTCCACATAGTAGGTCCACAATATTTCTTTGTGGACTTGAACTGAAATGACTGCCATAACAAAAAAGCAAAAACAAACTAACAAAAATCTAAGAAATATACTGTTCAATTTGGGTTGTGTCCATTTTTGCGGATAAATTTTTTTCTATGACTCTGGAGCCTTGTCTAGAACGCAAATTCTTGAATACTTTAGAATATCACCCTCCATTTGAGTCATTTCACAGCTCACTGGCCTCCAGTTCTCTTCTTTCTCTCTCAACGCATCACTACAAGTCATTTTTAGAAAATAATTCTCACCCTCAATTCCAGACTTGCAACTTTTATTTATTTACAGGCTTGCAAATAGTCACCTGCCCAGTGTTCCTGGGGAACAGGCATCTATGCTAAAAAGGACAAAGAATACAGATATCCTACGTCTTCTGTACTTGGAAGTGTAGAGATAAGAGGAATAAGGGTGGACTTGCCAACCTTTTCAATTGGTTGGATGACTTCTTACCTATCAGAGATTATAGACTAGAAATTGATAACAGAATTTACAAGTCTGGGTACAACATGAAGACAGGTTATTTTCATTTTGTTATTCAAGCTTTATTGTTTGTTTCGAAATGAAGGCTCACTCTATCATTCAGGCTGGAGTGCAGTGGCACGATCTCGGCTCACTGCAACCTCTGCCTCCCGGGCTTAAGAGATTCTCCTGCCTCAGCTTCCTGAGTAGCTGGGACTGCAGGCGTGTGCCACCACGTCTGGCTAATTTTTGTATTTTTAGTAGAGATGAGGTTTCACTATGTTGGCCAGGCTGGTCTCGAACTCCTGACCTCAGGTGATCTGCCTGCCTCAGCCTCCCAAAGTGCTGGGATTACAGGCGCGAGCCACTCGTCCAGCCTATTTTGTTATTCAAATTAAATACATATTTTCTTACAGGTCTTAATTCTCCAGCAGATGTTTGTCTAAGCACTCGCTATGAGAAGATAGGGAGCTGAGTCAGTCCAGAAGATACTGTTGAGGTCAGTGGAGTCTCAGATTAATCCATCAATGAGAAAAATTGTGTATACTACAAAATGGACCAATGGGTATCGTGTTGGAAAAAAAAAAACAACAAAACAAGAAAACAGTGGACCAAATGTTTGTTTGTTTTTCCCTTTCTTGCTTCAAGCTGTTGTTTTGATGACGGTCATTCACTCTGATAAGGCCTTGATAAAATAAGTTGCATGTTGAAAAATATAAGCAAAAAAGCGTCACATATTTGAGTTCAATGGACATTTCCTTGACTAGAAATTTATAGGTAATGAACTTCAGCCCCTTCTCCAAAGTAGAAATTGCTTTTGGCCATCAGTTAT
Source organism: Rhinopithecus bieti (assembly GCF_001698545.2). Classification (NCBI taxonomy): domain Eukaryota; kingdom Metazoa; phylum Chordata; class Mammalia; order Primates; family Cercopithecidae; genus Rhinopithecus; species Rhinopithecus bieti. The sequence goes on along the minus strand of NW_016809864.1, from coordinate 3,811,052 downwards.
TTTTTTCCCCCATTCGACCCATCTGGGTATTTGCTAAGTCCCAGACGTGATGATGGGGACTGTGGCTACAGAGGTGATCAACTGAGTTTCTGTTTTAGAAGACATCACCATTTAGTTGTAGAAAAAAGCACCTAAGCAGTAAAGGTTTTGTGTGCGGGATGAGGGGATGTCAAATTCAAGGAGCTGAATTTAGGGTGGATCATGAAGCTTCTCTGGGCAGGTTTCCTCAGTGAGGGTCCTCTGAGATGCGTCTTGGAGGATGTGTAGGAGATTTCCCTCAACTACCTGAAGAGTTTTCCCAAACAGCCTCTGCTCAACCATATCTCCTGAGGAGACCTTCCCTGCTTCTGCAGTAGTTAGCAATGTCAGAAGAGTCAAAAACCTCCATTTTCAAAATAAACATCTTTCATTTTCTTTTCTTTTCTTTTTTTTTTTTTTAAGAAACAGCGTCTAACTCTGTTGCCCAGGATGGAGTGCAGTGACACAATCATAGCTCACTGTAGCCTTGAACTCCTGTACTCAGGAGATCCTCCCACCTTGACCTCCCAAGTAGCTGGGGCTACAAACATGTTCCACCACAGCCAGCTAATTAAAAAAAAACATTTTTTTTTTTAGAGATGGGGTCTGGCTATGTTGCCCAGGCTGCTTTCAAACTCCTGGTCTCAAGTGATCCTCCTGCCTCAGCCTCCCAAAGTGCTGGGATTATAGGAATAAACCACCGTGCCTGGTCTGTCTAATCCTCTTTTCTATCCATCTTCTTTTCCCTCTTGATAAAAGATAAAGTATTCATCACTGAGCAGATGTTACATCTGAAAACCCACAGGGTAAGGTTGCCAGGGGCAAACAACTTGGTGGTGTTTAGGATACCAGGACTTGTTACAGTGGAGTGTCCTATAAATATTTCTTCCTCTGAGCTTCAGGCCCACTGGAGTTTGCAAAACATCAGATTCCAAAAGGCAACATGAAATTTGTTCCTAAACAGGTAAGAATCAAGTTATATGGAAAGACACAATGGTTTCCACTTCCGAAGTTTTGTCTCCTGCACTGGTCTGGCACAATACTCAAATGACTATCATTAGATTATTAAGGACTGTATTTATCAGCTAGGGGCTGCCTTCACGAAGTATCACAGACTGTGAGGCTGAAACAACACAAATTTGTTTTCTCACAGTTGTAGAGGCTGTAAGTCTGAGATCAAGCTGTCAGCAATGTTAATTTTTTTCTGAGTTCTTTGTCCTGGACTTACAGATGCCTGTCTTTTCCTCTGATTTCACATGGCCTTTCTTCTGGGTGTGTCTGTGTTCTAATTTCTCCTCCTTACAAGGACATTAATCACATTGTATTGGGACCTACATTAATGATCCCATTTAACCTTAATTATCTCTTTAAAAGACTCTATCTCATAATATAGTCACGTTCTGAGATACTAGGGGTGAGAACTTCAACATATACATTTGGGGAGACACAATTTAGCTCATAACAAGGACATTGTTGCTATTTTTTATCCTTTGGTGAATTGCAAATATCATCTTTATATACTGATACAACACCTGCAAACTATCTTAATTCATAAATAACTGAGCACATTCAATTAGTTATCAAGTCCTTTTAACTATAACTCCAACATACTTTTGAAATAGGTTCTGTCATGGTTTGAGTTATGTCCCCCGCAAATTCCTATGTGGAATTCCTAACCTCCAGCCATCACAGTGTGACCTTATTTGGAAATAGAGCCTTTGCAGATATAATTAGCTAAGAAGAAGTGATGCTGGAGTAGAGAGGGCCTGTAATCCAATATGACTGGTGTCCTTATAGAAAGGGGAAATTTGGACATAGGGACAGGCATGCAAAGAAGGAAGACGATGTGAAGACACGCAGGAAAACACCATGTGAAGAGGAAAGCAGAGATCAGGGTGATGCAGCAGAAGACAAGGGATGCCAGCAAACCACGGAGAGCTGTGAGAGAAGGCATGGAACACATTTTGCCTTACAGCCCTCAGAAAAATCCAGCTCTGTTGGCCTGCACTTCTAGCCTGACAATACATTTCTGTTATTTAAGCCACCCAGTTTGTGGTATTTTGTTATGGCAGCCCTATCAAACTAATATAGGTTTGCTTCTCTATATGCCTATCATTACTACTAAAATTGAGATCTTTGTTATTTCTCACCTGGTCTATTGCTATCAACCTTTGACACCATCGCCATTGCAAAACCTTCCCCTGTCATCTATCCTCTGCCCAGCTGCCTAGTGATCTTTCTAAAATTTGGTTGGGTTTGGTAGCTCATGCCTGTAATCTCAGCACTTTGGGAGGCTGAGGCGGGCAGATAACTTGAGGCTGGGAGTTTGAGACCAGCCTGATCAACATAGCAAAACCCTGTCTCTACTAAAAACACAAAAATTAGGCCTGGTGGCATGCACCTATAATCCCAGCTACTCGGGAGGCTGAGGCAGGAGAATCACTTGAACCTGGGAGGCGGAGGTTGCAGTGAGTGATCAAACCACCGCACTCCAACCTGGGCAACAGAGTGAGACTGTCTCAAAAATAAAATAAAATAAAATAAAATAAAATAAAATAAAATAAAATATATAAAATAAACTATACCCTAAAATAAAATA
>NW_016809864.1:3804550-3808140 GCF_001698545.2 Rhinopithecus bieti | reverse complement strand
AAAATAAAAATAAAATATAATAAAATATATAAAATAAAATATAAAATAAAATAAAATAAAATAATTCAAGTGTCCCCTTGTAGGAATGTTCACCACCGGTCTCAGGATATATTCCAAGATCATCAGCCCAACAGACAAGACTCTTCATTAATAAAATAACTTCTCTTCCCTGAACATTATTTATCCAATGTTTAGATCTTCTAAGTTTCTTCTTAGTGTGCAGAATTCATTTGGGCATGAAATGAAAAGAATGACCCACTCCAAGGAGGCTATCAATCAGGAGGTTTTATGACTATCTTCAAGGTTAGAGATCACCAGGGTCCCAGAGCAGAATTCTGTCTCCACTTAGAGTTTGTGTCTATAAAACCCAATTGTTTTGAGCTCTTGGCCAAAGTATTTGACAAGCCAGCCCTTGACAGCTTTTTGGTCATCCATCCAGGAGGGCTCCACTGATGAAATTCTGCCAAGGATGTAGCTTAACTTCAATGTTTTATGACTGAATTTCTCTCTCTCTCTCTCTTTCTTTGTCTTGCTAGTTATGCTAACCACAAATAATCAGCTTCATTATGCTAGGTTAGAAGGATGCTCTTCCACAGAAAATTACCCACATCAAATAAAAAGCTATCCCATATGGCAGTCCCTTTCATCACAGGACCAGTTAAACCTTGACCACACAGTTTGCATCTGTCTTATTGGCTTGGATGTTTGCCAGTATGTTGGTGTTCTGTGTCTTCGGTGACAAATTCAACCTAGCAAATTCTTTGCAGGGCTTCCTTTATGCTTAGATTTTTCATAGTTCTTTCTGTTTTGTCCTCAGGGCAAACTGTAAACCTCATAGACACTTCTCCTGGAAATCATTCAATGGGCACCAAATATTTATCAAACATCTACAATATACCAAGCACTCTATAGAACTCTAGGACTGCTGTGATTCTATAAAAGATGAGGCTTTTGACTCATCATTGAGTGGGTTTGTGTTTCAATGCATTTGTCTAGTTGTGGGTATGAGTTATTCTAGAATAATACCCTGTTTGCCTCTCCTTACAGCTAGGAGAATAAAAACTGTTGTCTGTTGCCAGTTCACTTTTTGCCTTATTTCCTGCTGTGTCTCTACTCATCTCTTTCTCTCAAGTTCTCTCTCTCTCTCTCTCCAGCCACATTGTCATTCGTGTCCCAACTTATCCTCTGCTCTTTCCTCTCTATGCCTCTACTTCCCTCTACTCTTTCCTGGAATGCCCTTCCCATCTTTCATCATTCAGCTCAAGCCACATGTCTTCCACAAGGCTTTGTTTTTTTCTTTTTTAAATCTTTCACCTCCCAGTTAGAATTGCTCATTCCCTACAGTTCTTTTGAGCTTTAATTTTTGTTTAAAATGCTGTTGCATTTTAATCTTCTTTTGTACTATAGAAACCTGTTTACACTTCCATCTCTAACAGAGAGGTTGAAGAGTCAAGTCAGAAAGTCAAATCTTGGCTCAACCATTCATCTAGCTGTATAACCTTGGATAAGTGCCTTAGTTTCTCTTTCCTCTTTTATAAATGGCAGGATAAGGATGACATTTGCCTTAGAGCAAATATTTTATTTCTTTCTTTTTCACATGTGACTCTGGCTGGTGAGTTTGTACATAAGCAACATGTGACATTTTTAGGCTTAGCATTTAATTGATGAAGTCATATGCTCTCCAGAGCTCCCTTTCTCCTCTTACAATGCCAGCCAACAATATTTCAGACACCAACTAGGAACGTTCCTGATAAAACATTCCAGAATATTCTGCTAGCCTGGTCCCAGAGTAGCAAACTCTTCAGCTGACTGCAGTAGACAAGCAGCATGAGTGAGAAGTAAACCTCTCCTATTTTAAGCCTCCGGGACTCGGGGGTTGTCTGTTACTGCAGCATAGCCTAGACTGTCCTGACTCATGCAGAGAGTTATTGTGAAAATTAAGTATGATAATGTAAATAGAATGCTTGGTGATACTTGCAGCTGAGATGTGTTTAATTACTGTCAACGCCATTCATGAAGCACACCACGAGGTGGGGATGATGTCAATTCTGACTTATTTATGTACAGCCATTCAATTTCAGTATTATTTTTTGACGTGGTCTGAAAGATGCCCTAAGTGAAGAAGCGTTATTAAGTTAGCTATGTGGCCTGTGTTTCCTCTTAATGTATTGTTCTGTCTGAAATTAAGCCCTCTAGCCTGTCTTGAACTTATTTACTTGGAACAATCAATAGAAATACTTTATTAAGTGGCCTTGGTCTGAAAAGAATGTCAGGATTCTCTGAGGTGCCCTCTATGAGGTGGGATATAACCTTCCATCACCCTGATGGCAGAGGAAAGGTGCACAGACAGTGCCTGCCAGGGGGGCTGTATCTCCCAGATGCAGATGCTCTTTGGTGTCATGTTTGGGAGAACTCGTTTTGGAGTCAGAGAGATCTGCATTCAGAACAGACTCCACCGTTTTCTGGCTCCGTGTACCTAGCGAAGCCGATTAACCTCTTGACACTACAGTTTTCTGTGCATAAAATGTAAAAAGGAATAGTGCCTATCTCATAAAATGTTGTGAGAATCAAATGAGATAACACATATAAAACACTTGGCGAGGTGCCTGATGTGTAGTAAGCTCCCAATAAATGGTAACTATTATTATTACAGCAAGTTGCAGCTTAAACTACATTTTCTGCCAAGCGCTCCACAGAAGCCATTCAACTGTGAAGTTCCTATTACAATAGGAAGGAAAAAGAAGAAAGCAAGCAGGGACCTTCCGAGTTGGCTCGGGAAAGGGAAGACAACTCTTCTGTGTTGTCTCTTTCCTGTTCATTACCTTCCTCTACAGAACGACTGGTAGGAAGCAAAGCACAAGTACTTGACCTTGGGCAGCCCCCAAGAACTCCATCTAGGCCTGCAGGATCAGTTAAAGCCACAATAACAGCTACAATTTCAAAGTTTCTCTGGGGTCTTCCTGTGGTTTTGGGACCTTCTCTAGGAAGAAACAAACAAGCAAACAACAATAACTCTCAAATAAGTTTTTCCGCGGTAGTGCAAAATCCATAATGACAAAGCTCAGGACAATGGGAAGTTAACTGTTTTTTATGTTCATGTGAATAGTGGTTCTTTCTCTCTCTCTCTTTTTTTTTTTTTTGAGACAGAGTCTCACTCTGTTGCCCAGGCTGGAGTGCAGTGGCGTGACCTCTGCTCACTGCAAGCTCTGCCTCCCGGGTTCACACCATTCTCCTGCCTCAGCCTCCCAAGCAGCTGGGACTACAGGTGCCCGCCACCACTCCCGGCTAATTTTTTGTATTTTTAGTAGAGACACGGTTTCATCGTGTTAGCCAGGATGGTCTCGATCTCCTGAACTTGTGATCCACCCGCCTCAGCCTCCCAAAGTGCTGGATTACAGGCGTGAGCCACAGTGCCTGGCTGGTTCTTTCTCTTTAAAAAAGTATTTATTTTTATTTTATTTTAGATCAAGGGCACATGTGCAGGTTTGTTTCATGAGTGTATTGCATAATGCTGAGGCTTCTGGAAAACCCCTCACCCAAGCAATGAACATAGTACCCAGTAAGTTTTTTTTTTTTTTTTTTTTTTTTTT
>NW_016809864.1:3762817-3801346 GCF_001698545.2 Rhinopithecus bieti | reverse complement strand
TTTTTTTTTTTTTTTTTTTTTTTGGTGGAATCTCGCTCTGTCACCTAGGCTGGAGTGCAGTTGTGCAATCTCAGCTTACTGCAATCTACACCTCCTGGGTTCAAGCGATTCTCCTGCCTCAGCCTTCTGAGTAACCAGGACTACAGGTGCATGCCACCATGCCTGGTTAATTTTTGTATTAGTAGAGACGGGGTTTTGCCGTGTTGGCAAGGCTGGTCTTGAACTCCTGACCTCAAGCCATCCTCCCACCTTGGCCTCCCAAAGTGTTGGGATTACAGGTGTGAGCCACCGCACCCAGCCCCTCCCTGCTTTTGAAGTACCCAGTGTCTACTGTTTTCATTTTTACGCCCATGTATACCCATTGTTTAGCTCTCACCTATAAGTGAGAACATGTGGTATTGGATTTTCTTTTCCTGCATTAATTTGCTTAGGATAATGGCCTCCAGCTACAACCATGTTGCTGCAAAGGACATGATATCATTCTTGTTATGGCTGCATAGTATTCCATGTTGTATATATAGAGTGGTTCTCTTTGAATGAAGAGTTTATTTGGATGTTATGATAATTTGACTTTCCTCTCCTGGCCCGGGACAAGAGTTTCTTTCATCCAGGAGGGTAAAGAAACAAAGACTCCTGAAGACTCTGTTCTGAGAGTAGGTCGTAGCCTCAAAGCAGCCAGGGTCTAAGCCAGAAGCAATCAAAGGCTGATTCTAGTCTATGCCTTATTTTATAAATACATTTTAATTGAGACATAGCCATGCCGATTTGTTTACATATAATATACGACTGCTTTTGCATTACAGATGAAAGTTAAATAGCTGCAACAGAGACATTATGGCCTGCAAAATCTAACATATTTATAAAAGTTTTCTGAACTTTTGTCTAAGGTGAGAGATTACCAGTAAGGGATTTCTGACGGGATATGATTTGAACTAAGGAGTAGTGATGCCTGGTACCCAGTTTCACATGATTTCCTTTTTCCCTGTTTTGTGATTGCCCTCATTGGCCTTTTCCTCTCCCAATCTTATTGCATTCAGGCATTGTCCTCCTCCTAGTGTTGCCTTGGAGGGCTGAGGTCTAGGGGTCTGGAGCAGAAACGACAGGCAGAGAAGCCTGGAATATGATGATAAGGCCAGAAGAGGCCAAGAAGTGAGTAACATTGGAGTAGCAAATGAGAGGGGCTGGCCACAAGGCCATTACATTCAGGACCACTTTGATTCATGTATCAGTTGCTTATTGAACACCAGCTATGTGCTGAGCACTGTAACAGACTACTTCCTAGTGAGCTATGCAGGAGAGGACTGAATTTCCTGCAGTAATGCAGAATGGAAATGAGACCCTCCACAATTCCTGCCCCCTTCCTGTACATACTATATAGAATCCCCTCCCTTGAGTCTATGTGGGGCCAGTGAATGGGATTGGATATGGCTCCTATGGTTTGGTTACAAATCAATTGACTTCAGATTCATCAAAAGACATATTATCTGGCTGGACTTGACCTAATCAGACAAGTCCTTAAAAGGGACAGAGTTCTTCCTGACATCAAGATAGAAGCATGAAGAGAACTCAGTGCATCCTTGCTGGCTTGATAATGAGGTGATGGCAGAATGTGGCAAGGAAGCAGGTGGCCTCTTGGAGCTGAAAGCAGCCTTTGGTTGACAGCTAGAAAGGAAACAGGACCTCAGTCCTGCAGTTGCAAAGAACTGAATTCAACAGTCTGAATGAGTTTGGAAGTGGATTTATCTCCAGAGCCTACAGGTTGGAACACAGCCTAACTGACAGCTCTATTTCAGTCTTGTAAGACCTGAGCAGAGGACCCAGGAATGCCATGCACGCAGATATGTAGAACTGTGAGTGGGTGTTCTTATCAGCTGCAAAATGTGTGATAATTTGTTACGCAGCAATAAGAACCAATGCAGGGGAAACGAGTTGTTTTATTTGGATATTAAAGAAAGATTAGTCCCCGAACACTGAAGAACTTAGGGCTGATTTGGATAAACAATGGATCTCTCTGGCAGATATTGAAAACAGGTAGAGAGGATATAAAATGCAATTGAACTCTGGGTAACTTTGGGGGATAAGGTAGCTTACAGGGGTTATTGCTTCTTTTTGCTTTTCTCTTCCTTGGAACTTATCTCCCTTTTGTAATAAAACAAAAATAAAGAAAACAATCTCCAGGGTAAATGCAAGGCAGATGTCAGATGGCCAGAGGCTGGTGGTCTCTCTACAAAGTAAGCAGACAATTTCTGCACTGCCTGGAGGATTGAAGCCTTCACTCTTCTCAGGCAAACATTCAGGTATCTGACCTCTGGAGCTCCTGGATGCTACTGTTCAGAGAAGATGCCCAGAGCAATACCATCTTCAAGTCACTGACTCATAAAACTTCAAGCTGATCAAGCTCATTCCTCTCATTTTAAGGTAAGGCAGCTGGATTCTTAGAGACACTACATTGTTTATGTAAGGCCATACATCTGATTAGTGGTAAAATTAGGACAATAATCCAAGTTCTGTAATTTGGAGTCCAGGTCTCTTTCCTCCTTTCTCTAAAGATACAAGAGGATCCTTTCATTTTAGAGTTAGGAGGAATCTTAGCTCTCATGTAGAATAAGACTCTCATCAGAAAGACGAAGAAACAGAGACACAAAGTTGGGGACAGAATCTCACTAAGATCACTCACAAGGTCATGAAAATTACAGGATCAGCATTCAGATTTAACTTTTTAACCCAAGTGTTTTTTGTTGGTGGTGGTGGTGGTGGTTTTTGTTTGTTTTTTGTTTGTTTGTATTTGTTTGTTTGTGTTGAGACAGAGTCTCACCCTGTCACCCAGGCTGGAATCCAGTGGAGTGATCTGGGAGCACTGCAACTCCCGCCTCTCAGGTTTAAGCAATTCTCCTGCCTCAGCCTCCCAAGTAGCTGGGACCACAGGCATGCACCACCATGCCCGGCTAATTTTTGTATTTTTGGTAGAGATGGGATTTTGCCATTTTGGCCAGGCTGGTCTTGAACTCCTGACCTCGAGTGATCCACCTGCCTCAGCCTCTGAAAGCACTGGGATTGCAGGTGTGAGCCACCAAGCCCAGCCTAATTCAATCGTCTTATATCAATCAGTGCCAATGTAGTTTTCTCCAGGCTATGTGAATGTTAATGGCATTAATAAATAACTTTTGAATGTTGATGTATTCAGAAATAACTTAAAAAAAAAATCCTGACACTTGTAGCAAGGACAGGAACATATTTGCTACTTTGTGCTTTAGCCTGGAAGCCTAAGTTACATCCTTGGAGCCTCACTGAACCTCTGTGCTGGCTCTAGGGGGAGCATTTGCCGTCAGACATCAGGCGCATTTCACTAGTGGGTTGGTCCTTGCGGGTGACCTGTGTTTTTGAGAGTGCTGTCTCCTGTGGCCACAGAGGCAAGAAAAGCTGACCAGCCCCACTTGTGTAGTGATTGGGTATATGCATTCAAAGCTGGTTCTGCAAAACCAGTCACTTATATTAGAGGATGCAGGCAGAAAAGAGCCCCACATAGGGCTTAGATCACCACAAGAGCATTTCCTGTGCTTGTCACCAGGGAGTTAGCATCTCCTCCACGTCCTGCTGATCAGACATTTCCTTCAGTGTGGGTGGAAGCATTTACCCCAATATGGGATTCATTTGGGAAAATATGGCACAGAAGAGGTTTTATGAGATCTCAGGAGAGAGTTGAAGACTAGAATGGCCTGGAAGAAGGGAAGAGGACTAATATTTGTTGATACTCACTGTGTGTCAAATATTGTTTCGGTTCTTTTACGTACAACAAAATAACATAGATAAAATTTACCGAGTGTTTACTTTGTTCTACTGGATGAAGTTTGCATCTCAGTTTATTAGAGCCTGGTATGGTTTGACCCTGTGTCCCTACCTAAATCTCATCTTGAATTGTACTCCCATAATCCCCACGTGTTGTGGGAGGGACCCAGTGGGAGATGACTGAATCATGGGGGCAGTTTCCCCCATACTGTTCTCGTGGTAGTGAATAAGTCTCATGAGATTTGATGGTGTTGTCAGGGGTTTCTGCTTTTGCATTTTCCTCATTTTCTCTTGCCGCCACCATGTAGGAAGTGCCTTTTGCCTCCTGCCATGATTCTGAGGCCTTCCCAGCCATGTGGAACTGTAAGTCCAATTTAACCTCTTTTTCTTCCCAGTCTTGGGTGTGTCTTTATCAGCAGTGTGAAAAAGACTAATATAGAGCCCAAGGATGGTATATTGGAATTACATGGAATACAGAAACTACTCGTTGTCAGTAATAACGCAGAGAAGAAATGACACTGTCTCCAGGACATCTGAATGTGGCAGATTCTCTCTTACTTGGCCTGGGCAAGGGATGAAGATTTTCAGCCAACTACATATTCTTATTGAAGGGAAAGGGCCAAGGATCACTTCAAGTGCTCCCTAAGTTTGCGTTAATTGGTGCCAGTTTCATCAGTGTTGAAAATGATGTGGAAATGGACTTTCTCCTTGCATGGTATGTATGAAGAGTCCAAGTTGGATCACTGCTATCCTCTGAAGCAAAATCTAGCTGTTTCACTGGGAGCAACTATAAAACCATCATCTCTTGAGTGGAATCAATGTCTACGTGAGAGGATTTCACAGTGTTTGGCATCTGCAGAATCTCAGCTGTTCCTAAACAAGGCTGATTATGAAACACCCTGACGCTGCGGAAGAAATGTGCACACGGTGAGGGTCAGGGGCATTTGTGTGTTTCTGGGGATGCTGGTGGGCTCCCAGTCAGCCCTCCAATTCCATCTTGGGTTGAAGGGTTATCTCATTCTGGCTTCATTAATCAGGCTCCCTCAGCCATACTGAACTTTTCTGTTTCTTTAATGAAAGATACCCTTCCTTCTGTGCTTTGAAATGGGTGTTTCTTCTATATGGAACATTTCTCTTGCCTTTCCTTAGCCCCCACTCCCCACTTTTATAACCTGTCTGTGCTAAGAACAAGCTTCTTCCGATCTCAGACCGAACATCCCTTCCTCAGGAAAGACATTTATGGTTTCTTCATCTCCCAAGACTGGGTTAGATCCTGTGATAACTTTCGTCCCCACCTCCAGGCATTTTACTCCTAGGTTGGAAGCTTTCTGTGAGGGGAGGGTCATATTTATCTGTTCAGTATTAGATTTCACTTGACCGGCATAGCACCAAGCACACAATCAGCCTACAGTAAATGCCTCCTGAGCAAAAAGCTTTTTTTTTTTTTTTTTGGAGACAGAGTCCCCCTCTGTTACCCAGGTTGGAGTGCAGTGGTGCGATCTCCGCTCACTGCAACCTCCCCCTTCCAGGTTCAAGCAATTCTTCTGCCTCAGCATCCAGAGTAGCTGGGATTACAGGCGCCCACCACCACACCTGGCTAATTTCTGTATTTTTAGTAGAGATGGGGCTTCGCCGTGTTGGCCAGGCTGGTCTCGAACTCCTGACTTCAGGTGATCTGCCCCTCTTGGCCTCCCAAAGTGCTGGGATTACAGCCATGGGCCACTGTGCCCAGTTTGAGCAAACAACTTTTATCCCAGGTTCTTATTCAAAATGGTTAACATAGTGTAGATTTCACTAAACATTGATGGAATACGTTGAACATCTAGAGTGGAGGTCAGCAAGCTATATGGTTCATGGGCCAAATCCAGCCTGCCACCTGGCTTTGTAAATAAAGTTTTATTGGAACACAGTTATAATCATGCTTATTTGTTTATACCTTGTTTACGATTGCTCCTGGCTACAACAACAGAGTTGAGTAGTTGCAATAAAAATTATATGACACACAATGTCAAAAAGTACTTACTATCTGGCCAACTCCCTGGTCTAGATGATTTCCCTTCAAGTTCAGGAAGAGACGCAAGTAAACAGCCACTCTAAATTACTTCCTCTACTTTTGATTTTTCAATCGTCTCTTATAACCACATTTAGTCTTCCCACATGTCTTCAAACTCCAGAGTTCTAAACATCACACACTAAAAAAGGCCAAGGCTTAAAAACCAAAAATGCTTAGAAGAAAATAGTTGTTCTTATGAGTTGTTTTATTTAGCTATTAAATGAAAGATTCGTCCCAGAAAGCCAAAAGCCATTCAAAAATATTTCTAGTTTTGAGATTTCTTTCATTGTCTGCCTAATCCAATTGCACCAACTTCCAAAGCACAGATCGAATTTCCATCTTCCGGGAGGCCTGCTGTTCATTCCATCTCTTAGAACGTCTTCTTTCTTGGAGGTTATCCCTATAAAACTTAATGTTTGAGCCATTTATTCAGGGCTCCCTGGTGACAGCTGTTATGTTGTCTTATGCCATTATTTAATGTATATTAATTTTATTTTTCCAATTAGATGCTAAACCCTGGAGGGTGAGGTCATTAAATACAAAGCTTGAACTAAAAGTTTTGTAAAGTGTAGTTTGCATCTTCACAAACCAGTTCACACACATGGGCTTATATAAGATTAAATATCCACATTTCACTCAAGTTTTGCTTCAACTACTTACATAGAGCCTCCAGCCCCTTTAGAATGTTCCCAGCATATTTCTGGGAATCTCCCAAGGTTGTTTCATTTGTGCCTCATTAATCAGGCTATTAGCTATGGTCACTAAGGGAGGTGCAATGTGCTCTTCTTGTCCTGCACTGCTAGCCCGCGTTGTTTCTTCTGCCTCTTGAGCTGGCTGAGGGTATCAGTGCAATCACACCAGCATGCTATCTTCTGTGCTCTCCAGGTCAGATTATTACTTACAGTCCTTATGGTGCTAGAGCCACATTGTGTAACTGTGAATTCATGCAGGAGGTGAATAAAATCATGCCACCTCTTTGCTGCTTTGCCATCTGGGCCACAGAACATCTCAGTTTGACTCACATCATCAGAGCTCCAGCAGCTTCTGCTCTCTCCATGGGCCTGTGCAGGAGTTTCCGGGTTGAGTAACATAAGACCACCATACTGGGGGGAAGTCCATTTGGTCATACGGAGGAGAAGCAGTGCCAGTCAGACCCCATGTGTTCCAGCCACTTCAGCCAATGCACCATGCATAAGAGCGAAGTAGTTCTCTTGCATATGCAGTTTCAGCAGATGCCACATGGTAAAGAATGGAGGCTCCAGATATACAACCCCAGGTGAGCCATTCCAACCATCTCCAGCCTTCATTACCCTAGACATTGTGGAACATGGACATGGGCTTTCAAATTCCTGATCCGCAGAATCATAGGCATATTAAAATGCCATTCTTTCATGCCATTAAGTCTGGGGCTATTTTGATATGCAGCAATAAATAATTGGAGCACTTCTTTCTATTTTTTTTTCTTGAAAGATCCTGTAATAAATACATGTAGGTCAACCACTCTACTGACAAACCCAACATGCCTACACAAGTCATATTCTCAGAAATAAACATAATCTAGCTTCTTTCAGGCTAGGGCCTTCACTTCAAAACATGACAGGTATCTGTCAAATGAAGGAGCAAAGGAAGGATTTAAACAAGAAAAGGAGGGAGGAAGAAAAGAGGCTCATGGTTTCAACAAAGAAAATGTGAAATGGGGTTTAAGTAGGGTATCATTGGCATAAACCTTCCCAAGTGATTTCAAAACGTTCCACCAGCTTCACCACACCAAAGCTTCAAGCACCCTTTGTTTGATGCCAGCATTTCAGCATGTTGGTAGGACCACCCACCATGCCCTCCTTCTCTGCCCACTGGCATTAACCTGCCCATTGTCTCTACTTAGGGAAGCTACACTCCAGTTAGGGAAGCTCCACTTAGGGAGCTGTTCCTTGAGCAGGGATAGATCTCACCATCCAGGCACAGGCTGCCTTTGCAGACAATATCTACTGAGGTAGCCTGCAATGGTGGGGTCTGCCCAATGTGTGTGATTCCTACTACGATGACATTCAGTCAAGCAACTTCTGCTTTAGGAATGAGGGATCTAGGGGTGTTCAGCAGGTTGAAAGACACTGACAGTGAAGACTTGAAGAAAGAAGTGAATACACAATAATGAAAACCCAAAAGCTAACAAGAGAGAGGAAGCAAATAAACTGAGCAAGTATCTGGTTCCCAGTCTTGCTTCTCAGTCTGCCCATTTGTTGGCTCCAACCCAGTTCTCCCTTCTCCTTTAGTGGACAGATTCAGTCTCTGCTTTTTTTTTTTCTTCCAACTCAAAACATCCCAAATAACGCAAGTGACAAGAAGAGAAGGTTGGCTTCCATTCTCACTATCAAGTGCCTCCACCTCTAAACTCCCTCGAGTGACAAAACATATCCTAAAATATGAAACATATCTCCTTTCCTTTTGTGAGTGCCAACCACCTTTCAACACATCATCACGAATCCTGTGCTGATGTTAATAGTCCTCTAAGTTCCTCAGAATGACTGCATCAATCCACGTCTTCTCCTGTTGCCATGCAGTGATATAAGCAGCAATTCCTCCAAAACGTGCCCTCGGCAAGCAGGAAGTTATAGCCCATGTGATTTTCTGTGTGGCCCCTTAAATTGTTATAAACAGACTTTCTCCATCTCAGTGAACACTGACTTTTTATTTAAACATTTTCTTTTCTTCCAGAGGTAACTTTAAGGAATTTATTCCAATTTCTTAGGTTTTATTCTTTCTTCCTTTTTCTTTCTTTCTTTCTCTGCCTTTCTTTCTTGCGTGTTCATCCTTCTTTCCTTTCCCTCCCTCCCCCATCTCCCCTCCCTCCTTTCCTTCCTTCCTTCCTTCCCTTCTTCCTTCCTCTTTCTTATTCTTTCTTTCCCTCCCTCCCTTCCTTCTTTCCTTTCCTTTTCCTTCCTTCTTTTCTTTTCTTTTCTTTAGTTTTCTTTTCTTTTCTTTTCTTTTTCAGAGACACGGTCGCCCAGGCTGGAGTACAGTGGTGTTACCATACTTCAGTGCAGCCTTGAACTCCTGGGTTCCAGCAATCCTCCTGTCTCAGCTTCTCGAGTAGCTAGGACTACAGGTGGGCCCCATTGTGCCTGGCTAACCAATTTCTTTGGTTTCTAAATGGTTTCCACAGGAATAAACTTGTGAATCTAAGCACCCTTGGGTGTCTCACATCCTCCCAGTGTTGGAGAATTGGTGTCATATGATGGTTAAAATGTGGATCCTGGAGATGGGATGCTCCTTTATGAATCCCTACTCTAGTGCTCATGTGTTGTATGGTCAGGAGTGAGATAATTAAGATTTTGAGCCTTGTTTCCTTTCTAAGAATGGGGTAACAATTGTGTCTACTTTGTGATGTGGAAAGAGTTAAATAAATTAATGCATAAACATGCCAGGTTCTCAGTAAGCCAATGATAAATGCTAGCTACTATTGTTATCATTTGTAACTCTCTCTGTAAGCCTTCAGTTAGCTTGTTTCTTAACTTTGTGTGAATTTTATTTTTTATGTTTTGAGGGTTTCCTTTTCATGTAGAATATACCTACAGAAGGGTGCACAGGTTATACGAGCACAGTTTGATGAATTTTCACAAACCAATAACAGTCATATATCCAGGCCCAGATCAAGAAAAACATCACCAATGCCACGAAAGCACCTCACTTATGTCCCATTCTAGTCGCTACTTCCCAAGGGTAACTGCTATTTTGACTTCTAACACCAAAGATTAGTTTTTACCTGCTTTTGAATTTCATATCAATATAATCTTAGAGTATGTACTCTTTTTCTCATTTCATACAATATTTACTCTTGTAAGCAAATTAAAGTGACTTCTTTCTTTTTTTTTTTAACAAAAGAAGGTTAGGTTACTGGATTTGCAATTAAATCAAGTCTTTAGATTTGTATATTAGTGAAATGATTAGGTAAAAGGATCATATCCACAGCTATTCAAATCTTTCTGGAAAATCCATTCTGTTTTCTAGATATTAGCATAATCTTAGGCTTATAAACAGAGTTCCACATTGTTGTTTTTGTTCCTTTTTGTCATGCAATTTAGGTTTTGTTTTATTTGTATTTAACTTTTAAGTTCAGGAGTATGTGTGCAGGTTGGTTAACTAGGTAAACTTATGTAATGGGAGTTTGTTGTACGGATTATTTCATCACCCAGGTATTAAGACTAATACCCCCATTACTGATTTTTCCTGATCCTCTCCCTCCTCCCACCCCCTACCCTCCAATAAGGCCCAGTGTGTGCTGTTCCTCTCCATTGTCCATGTGTTCTCATCATTTCGCTCCCACATATAAGTGAGAACATGTGGTATTTGGTTTTTTGTTCCTGTGTTGGTTTCCTAAGGATAATGGCCTCCAGCTCCATCTGTGTTTCTGCAAAGGATATGATCTATTTCTTTTTCATAGCTGCATAGTATTCCATGGTGTATATGTACCACATTTTCTTTATCCAGTGTCAAATCAAGTTTAGCCTAAAGCTGCCTCCTTACATATTTAAGTTCAGCCTAAAGGTTTTTCTGTACGTCATGAACTATAACAAGTGGAGGTGTAAATCAATTGTAGCCCACAGCTGTGGCAATCACTAAGTTATGGCCAATCAGATGTAGCCAACTGTTCAAATTGTTTTCAAATAAGCCAGACAGTGAGTTATAGCCAAGCCAGTTGTTTCTGTGCTTCACTTCTATTTTCTGTACGTCACTGTCCTTTTGCTGTCTACAAATCTTGTTCCTGGCCAGGCACAGTGGCTCACGCCTGTAATCCCAGCACTTTGGGAGGCTGAGGCAGGTGGATTACCTAAGGTCAAGAGTTTGAGATCAGCCTGGCTAACATAGTGAAACCCTGTCTCTACTAAAAATACAAAAAATTATCTGGACATGGTGGCGTGACCCTGTAATCCTAGCTACTAGGGAGAATCGCTTGAACACGGGAGGCAGAGGTTGCAATGACTCAAGATCATGCCACTGCACTCCAGCCTGGGCAACAGAGCAAGACTCTGTCTCAAAAAAAAAAAAAAAGAAAGAACATGGCAATTAACAAAAATTTTCTTTGAGCCCCTACATGTCCGCTTCCCAGCTATGTGACACAGCCAGTCTTTTTACTTCTCTGAGCCTGTTTCCTTGTCTTTTAAAATGAGGCCAATAATATCCCCAGGGAATTCAAAGCCCTTGCTTCCAGGAATGCTGTGTGGGCATTTGTGAACTCCTACTCCATCCTGTTTTCAAGTCCATTTTCTCCCTGTATGCTAGAACTTACACATCTGCTGGAGCTGAGCACCAATAACAAATTGTAATCATTAGGTCGAGGTAGTAATTTTTGTGGTTCGAACGTCGGGGTTTACTGGGTTATGCTGCTTTCACAACAGGACTTTTCAATGCAAGATTACAACACAGAGGGGTGGCCTAGGGTGTGTTTTCCTCCTATTTACTACATTAAGAAGTAAAAAAAGAACCTGGTGATAAGTTTAAACTGTACACAGATTTTAGTACACCTATCTCCATCTCATTTGTTGGCCAAGTGTGATTTCCTAACCATGAGAAAGCAAAATTCAGCTCCTGGGGATAAAACCATCGGAAGAACTTAACGAGATGAACGTCAAATGGTGGGACTCAGGAAAAAGATTAATCTGGTTACAGGAATTGCCTGCTGGCTCTGCAATTGACATTGGTTCCACCCATTGCTACAGCTGCAGGATGAGTTCAGTCAATGGAATAAAGTGACCCAGGTTCAGCCTAGAAGTCTCATTACTTCTTTTCCTTACTGTCCACAGCAGCAACTAGCCGATTCAGACATCTGGTAAACCAGTTTCTCCCAATATGTGTACTCACAACTCTCCAAAGCAGCAACAACACATCAACACATCTTTTTTTGTTTGTTTTTGAGACGAAGTCTTGCTCTGTCACCCAGGCTGTAGTGCAATGGCACAATCTCGGCTCACTGCAACCTTTGCCTTCCGGGTTCAAGCAATTTTCCCGCCTCAGCCTCCCTGAGTAGCTGGGATTACAGGCGCCCACCACCACGCGCGCCTAATTTTTGTATTTTTAGTAGAGACAGGGTTTCACTATGTTGGCCATGCTGGTCTCGAACTCTTGACCTCATGTGATCCACCCGCCTCAGCCTCCCAATGTGCTGGGATTACAGGAGTGAGCGACCGCGCCTGGCCAACAGTGCATATTACCTAGAATCTCAGCATCAAAGACCCTTCTATTCGCTGTACAGCCCATGGGTCTTCATCCTTTCAAATGGAAATTCCTTGTTTTTAAGAGCAGGAAGGAGCTCCAGAAGTAGCTCCATCTGCTTATCTTACAAATGATAAAAAGAGTAGACGAATGACTTACAGAAGGTTAAATTTAGTGACAGGCTGTGTCT
This sequence comes from Rhinopithecus bieti, assembly GCF_001698545.2. NCBI lineage: Eukaryota > Metazoa > Chordata > Mammalia > Primates > Cercopithecidae > Rhinopithecus > Rhinopithecus bieti. Next base: position 3,789,110 of record NW_016809864.1, on the reverse strand, counting down.
ACTCAGATTCACTGATATTTGATCATAGACTCTTTCTCCAAGTTCCATGTGAAAACTCGAAGACCCTAATGGTGGTTTTATGAGAGTTTCTTTTTGTTGGAAAATGTTATAAATGCCTCCTCATCCTTCAGAGTAGATTAGATGTTTCCTTTGTGAAAAGTTCCCCAAGTTTTCATCTGATCTGGGTGAGTTAATTCCTTCTTTTTCTGTTCATTTAGAGCACTTTGTGTAATTCTCTGTTATACCATTTTATTTATTCATTCATTCATTCCTTTATTTATTTATTTGTGTATGCATTTCCAAAGCATATCACATTTTACTGGAGTTTGTTACTTAACTGTCTTTCTCCTTTTTGGTTTTTTTGTTTGTTTGTTTTTATTTTGTTATTATTATTATTATTATTATTTTTTTTGGTGGGGGGGACAGGGTCTTTCTCTGTCGCCCAGACCGAGTACAGTGGTGTGATTGTGGCTCACTGCAACCTCTGCTCCTGGGCTAAAGCGATCCTCCTACCCGAGCATCCTAAGTAGCTGGGACTACCAGTGTGCGTCACCAGACCCAGCTAATTTTTTGTATTAGTAGCAGAGATGGGATTTTGCCATGTTGGCCAGGCTGGCCTCCAACTCCTGGGCTCGAGCAATCAGTCCACCTCAGCCTCCCGAAGTGCTGGGATTACAGGTGTGAACCATCATGCCCGGCCTCCTTTCTGAATCTGAGGGAGCTGCCTGAAGTCAGGAACCACAAGAGGTTCATCTTCGTGTCTTGCACAGTGGTTATTAGCGAGAGAGAGAAAGTGAGAGAAGGAGGGGAGGGAAGGAAGGGAGAAAGAATGTAGGGAAAGGGAAGGAATAGAGAAGAAAGGAAGAGAATGGAAGAGATGGTATGGACATCTGTTGTTTGTTCACACTAAGCACTAGCATTCCTTCCTCTGTTTCTAACATCCCTATTTTCATCGAGGAAATCAGCCCTCCCAACTCCCAGCCCATGTGACTCATGTGGTGCTGACCACAGGGGTCAAATATTTTAGCATCTGTGGAAACAGTCTGGAAACATTCCCCAGGTTGGATATCACTTCTCATTGAGCAGAGAATGAGAGACTTTGCAGTTGAGAACCCAGAAAATGATTTGATGTACATGTGGATCTCAGAAACTTGTCCCTTTCTGCACTTACATTCGCAAATAGGCCCTGTGTATGCTCAGGGTGAGACTACTCAGAAAGGTAAAGAATATGGTGTGCCAGGCCAGACATGGCAGAGATGAACTGGGATCGTCCCTGTCTCAAAGTTGTTTTTTTTTTACACCTGATGACTTTATTGTAGATAATAATAGTTAAAATTTATTGATCTCTCGTAAGTGCTAAGAGGTTTGGATGTTGTGACAGACCTACCTCAGTGTCTTTCCTGTAAATTTTCTTCCTCTTCCTGGTAGCAAATAACCCCTGAGTTTTATCTGGGCTCTGGCCTCCTAGAATAAAGTCTTTGTGTTCCAGTCTGTCTTGGAGACACGGGCAGTCATCTCTCTATGTTCCAACCAATAAAATATGAGCAGAAGTGTCTCATGTGACTCACAAAGTGTGTCCTTAAAGAAAAGGGCTATACCCCGATTCTCCTTACCTCACCTTCATTTATTCTGTTGCTTGGAATTCAGAGGTATTGTCAAGGCATCTTTGCCAATGAAAATGAAAACAACAGTCTCAGGATGGCAGAGCAACAGGAAGAAGGATCCTGGATCAGTGAATGACTCCATGGAGCAGACAGGCCCTCCCAGCCCGGACTGCTAGCCTTTAGATGAACTGCTAGTTCATCTTCTTTGTGTTTAAGTCATAATTATCCTGTGCTTCTGATACACACAGGTGAATAAACTAACATGTATTATTGCATATGGCCATTGCTACAACTGTTGAAGAGAAGCTAAAGAAGAGAAATTAATTACTCTGCCTAGGACCATACACCCGGATAGTGGCAGAGCTTCTTACAGAGTCTAGTTTTGATTCACACAAAATTTGGGCTCCTAATCACCATGCTCAACTTCCATTCCCATTTTTTCTTTTATGTAGTGCCTTTAGCTTTCAAAGTGTTCCACAATTCATTATCTCACTTAAGGAGGCAGGAATCATCATTGTCCTTACCAGCCACATCAAGTTGGGAGATTGGCTAAAATAATCCATCGAATCAGGGATGGATATGGGATGAAAACCCATGTATTTAGACTTTGAAACCTTGCCCTTTTTAGTCAATTCCATTAGTATGAGTCTCCTAGAACACTGGTACATATACCCAGTACTCTACCAGCTTCTCCTAATATTTTCTAACACTCCAAGCAACTCATTCTGGTTTTAGATTCAATGATATTAATGCCAATTGCTTCTTTTGAATTAAGGTGTATTTGACAGAAGAAAAAATTGTTAGTTACACTTAAATCAGGCTATGGTCAATTTCCATCTCCCTCCCACAGATAGTATCTTTTTCACTAGGTTTATTCATAGTTTTTAACAGCGAAAGGGAATTTACTTTAAACACCAGCTCTTTGAGCAAACAAGTGATCTAATTCAGGCACAACCTGACAGGCTTTGTTTATTGAGATCTCACAACATTATATAATTCTTATAATCAATTTAGTGTCCTTGAAAGAGCCAACTTAACTCTCCAGTGCTAAAGTTTCTGGCAAACACTTTTTTTTTTTTTTTTTTTGGCATATTTTCCAAACTGTAGGTTCTAATTCCGTGTTCCAGTTAATTAGCACCATCTTTAATTTTAGACAACACATATCTGTTAAGGCACCCAAAATGACATCTTTGTTTCCAAAGGTGGCTGTTTGTTGTGCCAGAAGGTGCTTAGCTGCTGAAATAAATACATGATGTATCATTTATGAAAAGCACTGTTGCTTCATTGGGCAGATGTCTCTTGGTGATGGTGACTAAATATAGCATGCCAATTTTAGGGCAAAGATGCCTGTAAATTTAAAGCATACTAATAAAACTATTGATTGGAAAGATGCCACTTTGATGTCCTCATCACTACAATTATAGAGATATGCAACATTTTCAGGCATGAGAATGTTTAACTCCTGAAGACTAAAGACCTATCCTGAACAAATTTCATATTAAAAATCAACTTTGAAGCTCTGTTCACCCAGAATAGAAAACTGTGGGTCAAAGACTTGTTTCAGTCCTTTGCTGGCAGCAATGAAAACACATTCAGGAGAAAAAAGGAAAGTTCTATGGGAAAGCCCATCTTCCATGCTACTAATACTACCAAAAATATAATTATTGCTACCATCTTTCAAGGCTTGTTATATGCTGGACACTGTGCTAAGCACTTTACTTATATTATGTGTTCATTCCATTCTCATAATATGCCTATGATCAGAGAAGATGTATTTACTGCAAAGTTTAAGTTTTGGGGCCCCTTCAGGTACACCAACCCTTTCTGAAGCCCTAGCAAGGTGTTTACGTGCTCAAGTATTTTTTTGAAAATTTGCAAAAGTAAAATGTCTTAATTGCAATGGTGTATGGCTGCCAATTCTTTCCACCTGAACTTCTCTCTGGTTACACATTCCCTCCTGGTAGTTGGTGCTGCAGAGGCTGGGAGCATTTTGAGATCCAGCTAAGACAATACATTAGGAATAGGGTTGGTGAGATATGTTTATGTGGGTTCTCAATTATTTCCATGTATAGTTAAGTCACTATACGCTGCCCTTGTGTAGCTGAGACCGGAGAGTTCCCTGACTCCCCTCACGGGATGTGTGACAGGGGTGTGGATCCTCTGTTTGTTCACCACCACTGCTCAAATTCCTTACAGGAGGTGGAGCATGCAGACGGACAGGTTCAGGAGCCCAAGTGGGCGTGTTACACTGGGATCTTTTAGCCTTGTTGTCCACAGATGGCTTAACGTGTTCACCAGCTCAGTGGACCCTCCACCTTTCTGCAAGGGCAGGTAACAGAAAGTGTGATGACTTTCTGTATCCCAAGCTCTTGTCCAGCATTCTGAAAAAATTGGGTCACACAAAGACTTGAAGGATGAATGCAGGGGTTTTACTGAGTGGTGGAGGTGGCTCTCAGCGGGCTGGATGGGGAGCTGGAAGGGGGATGGAGTAGGAAGATGATCTTCCCCTGGAGTTTAGCCGTCCAGTGGCCGAACTCCTCTCCGACCACCCCCAGCCAAACTCCTCTCAGTGTTCAGATGTCCCTTCTCTTCTGTCTTTTCCTGTCATGCCATTCTACCGCTTGTCTGCTTGTCTCCTCATCTGGTCATCTCCTGCTTCTGGAGCCTGGGGTTCAGGGTTTATATGGGTACAGGATAGTGGGGTGTGGCAGGCCAAAAGGCAACTTTTTTGACATGAAACAAGAATGCTTGCTCTCACTTAGGGCCGTGGGTATCCTACGGTGGGGCCTTTGTCAGGAAACCTCCCTCTTCTACCTGGTATTTCCCCATCTCCTGTCCGTATCATAGGGATGGCTTCTAGGAATACTTCTGCCACCACTCTGCTTACTCACTTGGTATCTTGATACCACCAGCAGGGCTGGGGCTGGTGTTGCAATGGGAACTGTAGAAATGTAGGTACAGAGGAGAAAACAGGTTTGAAATGTATGAAGGCAAAAGTTAGGCTGTGGGAAATTCTTCTAAAGTATACAACTCATATATGAAACAAGCTCGTTAGAGTTTTCCCAAGTTTGACGGCAATCGTAAAAATTTATACAACATTAACAACAAAGAATTGTGGAGCTGAGAGAAAAATTTCTGAGTCATTGATAATATTAAAATTTTATCAACCATGCTAGAAAAAATAATTCTTTATTCTCTCTATCAAAATAATACTACAAAATTATTGTCATATGAAGACAGACCATGCAGCCTGAACAAAAAAGATAAAGTATTTATTTTATTAGTCAATTATTAATAAAACTGCTATTTAAAATGTTTTGTGATATTTGGCATTTATCAGCTTTTAGTATCTGTAATAGGCCGTGGCTTTCTTTCCTTTTATTCTAAGAAAATATTCATTTTATATCAACTTTTATATTTTAATTTTGCATTATTTTACTTAAAAGTGTCTATAACATAATATAACCTTCATATGTCACAAATGTGTAAAAATGACTTAAACAATAGAGATTTTTCTTCCTCATATAATAAGACTTCTATCTAGAGATGTCTTAGGTAGACATCCAAGAAACCCTAAACAGCTTCTGCACAGCAAAAGAAATTATCAACAGAGTAAAGAGACAACCTACAGAATGGGAGAAATCACAGAGAAGCCATCCAGAACCCTGACCATGTACACATGTTGAGTTAACTCTCTCATATAATAAGACATCTATTTCTAGAGCTATAAGACATCTAGATCTCTACTCTAGATGACTTCTCTGTGATTTTCTTTGCTTTCTCCTCATGGTTGCAAGAAGGTTGCTGTAGCACCAAACATCACTGAATTAAACAATAATATCTACAATTATGAAGAAAGTAAGATGTGCTTCCTCTTCTCAAGTCTCTCTTTTTCATCAGGGAGGAAAACATCCCTCCACAGTCCTTTTAAATCTCTAGTTCAGAAATGGTCACATGGCCTAACGTAAAGCAGTCATTGATAAATAGGTGGAGGATTATTAGGATCAATGTAACAATACGAATTCATTCCCTTAGACAGGACACATTACCCTGAATATCTGAATGAAATGCTCGACTGTCAAAAAAGAAGGAATGATTACTGGTTAGGAAACCAACAGTGTTCACAATAGCATCACTGCCATAAACTGAACAGTTGTGTCCCCCTCAAAATAGATATGTTAAATCCTAACAGTCAATGTGATGATATTTGGGGGTGAGGCATTTTGGCATTTATTAGGTCATGAGAATAGAGCCCTCATGAATGAGATTCCTGACCTTAAAAAGAGGCCCTAAAGAGATCCCTTGCCTCTTCCACCATGTGAATGCACTAAGCCTTCTTATAAGAAGTGGGAGAGAGACCAGAGCTGTCTCTCTCTGCCACACGCAGATACAGCCAGAGGGCAGCCATCTACAAATCAGGAAGCAGATCCACAATAGACCTTGAATCCGCCTGCACCTTAATCTAGGACTTCTTGGCTTCAGGAATGATAAGAAATAAATTTCCGTTGTTTATGAGCCACCCAGTCTATGGTAGTTTGTTGTAGTAGCATGAATGGACTACAGCAGCCCAAGTCATGAGTTTTTTATTTATTTTATTTTTTATTGAGATAGAGTTTCACTCTTGTTGCCCAGGCTGGAGTGCAATGGCACGATCTTGGCTCACTGCAACCTCTGCCTCCTGGGTTCAAGTGATTTTCCTGCCTCAACCTCCCAAGTAACTGGGATTACAGGCACGTGCCACCACACCCAGCTAATTTTATTTTTAGTAGAGGCGGGGTTTCTCCATGTTGGTCAGGCTTGTCTCGAACTCCTGACCTCAGGTGATCCGCCCGCCTCAGCCTCCCAAAGTGCTGGGATTACAGGCATGAGCCAGTGCACCCGGTCTGTGGTCTCCTTTTTGTACATGAACATGTGAAGGCTTAGTGATCTAAAATGATATACCCAAAGTCACACACCTAGAAAGTGATGAGGTCAGAAAATCCTAATGTGTTGGACTCCCAAACCCAACTAATGCCTTATACTATGTGACAGCCTTCCCAACCTGCAGGGACATGTTTCTGATGCATACTCATAAGTTGTAGAAGTCTGAGGGGCATGGTCAAGTGCTGAGGAAGGACTACAAGACAGTACAAAGTAGAATGTTCTACAGCAGCAGGTAAAAATAGGATGCCCTGGATCTGAGTCCAGAGAGCACATTTCTTAGGGATTAACATCCTAGAGGGGACCCCAAAGTCAAACTGAAAATCGGAATCTATTCCAGGCAGCCAGGCAAATAACACGAACCTGGGTTCAGAACCAAAAAAGGGGTTGAGAAGACAGGAAAGTTAAGAGTAAGATTGGCACTGAATCTTGGTTAATTAAATGGATTTTAGAGACAGAGTGTGAGCTATTAGATTTTGTACAAAGTATTAACAAGGTTATGCTCACAAGCCTCCACAATGTCATAGTTTCCTACCCTCTGCCTCTTCTGGTTGCCCAAAGATGCTTGGAAAATACACAACTTTTGGTGAATTTTCACTAAAAGTCAAAGAGTGGCATATCTGGGCAGCTGTTAAAAAGGTGTTGTCAGATGCAGAGTTTGCAAATACTTTCTCCCATTCTGTAGGTTGTCGTTTACTCTGTTGACAATTTCTTTTGGTGTGCAGAAAATTCCTTTTTCATTAGTTGAATTAGGTCCTACTTGTCTATTTTTTGTTTTGTTGCAATTGCTTTTGGAGACTTTGTCATGATTTCTTTGCCAAGGCCGATATTCAGTAGCAAAGACATGGAATCAATCTAGATGCCTATCAATGGTATACCAGATAAAGAAAATGTGGTATGTGTACACTATGGAATACTACACAGCCATAAAAAAGGATGAAATCATGTCCTTTGCAGCAACACGGATGAAGCTGGAGGCCATTATCTCAACTGCATTAATACAGGAACAGAAAACCGAGTATCACATGTTCTTGCTTATAAGTAGGAGCAAAACATTAGGTACTCACAGACATAAAGATGACAACAACAGACACTAAGGACTACTAGAGTGAGGAGGAAGGGGACAAGGGTTGAAAAACTAACTACTGGTTACTATGCTTAGTGCCTGGGTGATAGAATCAACCGTACCCAAAACCTCAGCATCATGCGATATACCTAGGTAATAAACCTGCGCATATATCCCTGAACCTAAAATAAAAGTTAAAAAAACCAACAAACAAATGTCATTCCAGTTCTGGGGTTCCTTCTGTCAGAAAATCTCTTGCAGAGCAGCTGCTTTCCAGGGAGCATATTTCTATTTTCTGGGTGAGTGCACATTGCACAGAATGCTTCTGAAACATTTCCACATCTGATTTCCCAAGGCAGCCTCCTACCCTGTGGTCCCGTGTAATTAAGGGCATGAAGGGGTCTGCTTCCTTTCACTAGGACTGGGTTTCTTTTGCACCGTGAAAATAACATATATGGAATTGGCTAGATGATTAAATCCAGATTTCATTGCAATTATTGACAAACCAACCAATTATAGGATAGTAAAGATTTGTCTACTTTTGCTACTCTATAGCCATCCCTATATTTTCTTTGAGGGACAAGACCCTTTCTCCAATGTGTGTCTTTTCCATGAGAGGTTAATTCCAGGTAACCACCATCCACCATGGAAGCTGAAAGGATGCAGTGTCTTCCTCCTGCCTTAGGATAACTAGGAGGTAATGTTTGAATGGATTCAGCAGTCCCAGGCATCACATCTATGACTGTGTCCAGAGGGACAAGTAGACTATCCCTTTCAGGATGTCCCTCTTAAGAACATGGAAACCTACCTTAAAAGCCCCCTAGAAGATGCTCTCTTGTCTTAATGTCCATTGCTAGATCATATGTCCATTTCTAACTAGTTACTTATAACAGAAAAAAGTTTTAACATTATTGGCTCAGGCTGGCCACTTGAGATAGAATGGATGTTTGAGAGTCATCCCTAAAGACAATTACAGGATCTCTTTCAGTGATTTTCTATTTGTGTAACAATATAGAAAAAAATACCTAGCATAGCTCACAAGGATGCAGTCTCTATATCCCCACCCGTCTCTCCAGCTTCATCTCATAACATGTCCTCCCTCCTATTCTCTGTGCTCTGGCCACCCATAGCCTTTGTCCCATAATCTCACCATATACTTCCTACCACAGGACCTTTGCATGCACTGTATCTCTGCCTGGAATTACCTTCCCTTCTCTCTTGGCCTAGTTAACATCTTCTTATCTTTCATCTCTTAACTCAGGCTTTCCTTCCTCAGAGACTTACTTCCTTGATGAGGCCAAATTTCCCTAATATACGACTTCAAAACATTGAAAACTTTCAAAATTCTCACTGTTTCATTTTTGTATTTCTTTGCATGCTTATTAGATTAAAGTGTAACTCCTCAACTAGACTGTAATCTCTGTGAGAGCATAGAAGCTGTCTATTTTATTCCTATGCTCAGCAAAGTGCCTGGCTACATACAGATACCCTAGATAATCATTGTTGTTATTGTTGAGTGAAAAAGGGAATTTTAGGTGGTAGGGGATCACATGATTATAATAACAGAGAAATAACAAAATAAGAGAGGAAAGTTTCTGACATGACCTTAGGGTAAGCAGAACCTGAGTTCGAATCACGACTCTACCATTTACAAGATGTGCCTTTTGGTTGAGTTATTTGCTCTTGCCATGTCTTGTGTTTTTAGAGAAGAAACATTAAACTCTGGCTTCATACAGTCACAGAAACATCAGAGGACCCACCCAAACATCAGAAGACCCACCACATTTATGCCCCTTCCTTTTGAGGGGAGGAAACCGAGGCCAGTGCAGGTAAAGTGACTTGCCCAAGAATCCATAGCCAGCTGGTACCAAAACGCTCATCTACAAAATCGCATTTGTCATTTCTCCATCCATCTTTTCAAGAGTGCCATCTCAGACCCTGAATTAGAAAGGCATCACTCTGTCCTCAGATCCTTATACAACCTACTCAGAAGATGATTTCATGTTAATAATGTGCTTCCTTCCTTGTGGAGGCATAAGTGTGATAACTCTTTGCTGCACTCTCTAATGCTATGATTAACTGCTGCTTTTGAATTACTATCTCCATTTCCAGTACTGTGTTTTGAAGGTGTCAAACCCAGTAGAGATCAGGGATAATATTCCACATGGGATTAGCATGGTTGCTACTTGAAGTGCATTCTGCAGGGGATGCTCTTCAGTCCTGATCCTTCAGAGTCACTCATTCATCCATTCATCCATCCATTCATTCATTCCACAAAGATATACTGCATGCCAACAATGCTGCTCTGAACTCAATTTATGATTACAATCAGAAATAAAAGAGCTATTGAAAAATTAGGTCCTAAAAGGCCGTTCAAATTTATTTCTAGTTTATTTCTGATCATGCAGCAGGGGTCTGAGGAAATAGACATAGGGCAGGAAAGTGTTGATAATGGAATCAAGAAATTCTCATGGAGTACTGTGGGTCCATATTAGTCTTCTCAGTCATTTATGGGAAAATGCAACAGACTGGGTGCCTTACAACAGAAATTTATTTGTTTTTTTTTTTTTTAGATGGAGTCTCGCTTTGTCGCCCAGGCTGGAGTGCAGTGGCACGATCTCAGCTCACTGCAACCTCTAGCGATTCTCCTGCTTCAGCCTCCTGAGTAGCTGGGACTACAGGAGTGCACCACCGTGTCCGGCTAATTTTTTTGTATTTTTAGTAGAGACGGGGTTTCACTGTGTTAGCCAGGATGGTCTCGATCTCCTGACTTCGTGATGTACCCACCTCAGCCTCCCAAAGTGCGGGAATTATGAGCGTGAGCCACCACGCCTAGCCCCGAAATTTATTTTCTAACGGTTCTGGAATGTGGTGGTTAATTTGATACATCAACTTGACTGTGCTAAGAAAAACCCAGATAACTGGTAAAACTTTATTCCTGAGTTCGTCTAGGGAGGTGTGATATGGTTTGGCTCTCTGTCCCCACCAAATCTCAAGTCAAATTGTAATCCCTAATGTTGAGGGTGGGGCCTGGTGGGAGGTGATTGCATCATGGAGGCAGTTTCTCCTGAACAGTTTGGCACCATCCCCCTTGGTACTGTTGTTGCGATGATGAGTGAGTTCTCAGGAGATCTAGTTATTTGAAAATGTTTAGCACCTCCCCACTCTCTTTCTTCTTTTTTTTTTTTTTGAGGCAGAGTCTCGCTCTGTCGCCCGGACTGGAGTGCAGTGGCCGGATCTCAGCTCACTGCAAGCTCCGCCTCCCGGGTTTACGCCATTCTCCTGCCTCAGCTTCCCGAGTAGCTGGGACTACAGGCGCCCGCCACTTCGCCCGGCTAGTTTTTGTATTTTTTAGTAGAGACGGGGTTTCACCGTGTTAGCCAGGATGGTCTCGATCTCCTGACCTCGTGATCCGCCCGTCTCGGCCTCCCAAAGTGCTGGGATTACAGGCTTGAGCCACCGCGCCTGGCCAACTCTCTTTCTCCTGCCAGGTAAGAAACCTGTTCCCACTTTGCTTTCCACCATGACTGGAAGCTTCCCTGAGGCCTCCCCAGAAGCAGATGCTGCCATGCTTCTTGTACAGCCTGCAGAACTTTGAGCCAGTTGAACCTCATTTCTTTACCAATTACCTCAGACTTTTATAAAAAAGTCTCAGGTATTTCTTTATAGCAGTGCAAGAACAAACTAACACAGGGTGTTTCTGGAAGGGATTAGCATTTGAATCAGTGGACAAAGAAGACCACCAGCCAGTCGCAGTGGCTCACGCCTGTAATCCCAGCACTTTGGGAGGCCGAGGTGGGTGGATCATTTGAAGTTAGGAGTTCGAGACCAGCCTGGCCAACATGGCAAAATGCCATCTCTACTAAAATGTTATTAGGAAAATCATAAGGAGCACTGACGTTTAAGTCAAGAACTGAAGAATGAGAAGGAGGGAGCCATGAGAAAGGGGAAGAGCTTTTCAAACAAACATCCCAGCATGTGCAAAAGCCCCGAAGCAAGAATTAATGGAGTGTTTACATGATGAATAAGAAATACAATCCACATGCCACATTTCTGCTCACTGAACAACCACTCTATTTAGGCAACAGAAACCTGAAAAAGGATTTGAGTGTAGTCTGTCTGAGAGAAACCAGGTTATGCCATGAGCCCTTAAGACTGATTTTTGGTTAGGGGAGGGGTTGGCTAGTGGAGGACAGTGTCTCACTTACTGTGGTTTAATCTCAGTTCACTGCAACCTCCACCTCCAGAGCTCGAGTGATTCTTGTGCCTCAGCCTCCTCAGTAGCTGGAATTACAAGTACGCACCACCACGCCCAGTTAATTTTTGTATTTTTAGTAGAGATGGGGTTTCACCATGTTGGCCAGGCTGGTCTCAAACTCCTGACCTCAAGTGATCCACCCGCCTTGGCCTCCCAAAGTGCTGGGATTACAGGCGTGCGCCATTGTACCTGGCCAAGATTGATTTAGTTTGTGCTTCTATTAAGAGGAGACTCTGCTGGGCGCGGTGGCTCACACCTGTAATCCCAGCACTTTGGGAGGCCAGTGTGGGTGGATCACGACGTCAGGAGATCGAGACCATCCCGGCTAACATGGTGAAACCCAGTCTCCACTAAAAATAAAAAAAAAATAAAAAAATTAGCCAGGCGTGGTGGCGGACGCCTGTGGTCCCAGCTACTCAGGAGGCTGAGGCAGGAGAATGGCGCAAACCCAGGAGGCGGAGCTTGCAGTGAGCAGAAATGGTGCCACTGCACTCCAGCCTGGGCGACAGAGTAAAGATTCCATTTCAAAACAAACAAACAAGCAAACAAACAAACAAACAAACAAAAAGAGGAGACTCATCCATTTGGAAGATTCAGGTACTGCAGAGTTTGAGCTTCTATGTGATGTTAGTATCTGAGGCCTCCACATAAAATCACATCTTATAAAGGCTTCTAATTCATTACATCTTCCACCTCTCTTGATCACAGAAGATGAAAAGTATGAGTCATGCGACTTAGAATGTGTCATAGTGTTACATTTCAGGGCCGTGTTTCAAATAAAAAGAGATTAATTTTTTTTCTGAATATAATGAAAAAGTTCTAGCTCTGCTGCTACCATTGAGGTGACCCTGAACATGTTACCTAAACTCCTCAAACCTGATTCTTCCTCTTTGAAACAGCTGTGGTGATACCCACTCTGCCCAGATCATATGGCGTTTATGAGAATTGGTTCCATTTAGTTCAATAAGCATGTATCAAGCACCTAAAAGTCAAGCACTCATTTGATAAATATTTATTGACTCCCTTGCTGCAACGTCCCAAGAACTGTCTTAGGTTATGGAAGCACAACAATAAGAAAGACAGAAACAGCCCACCTTCCAAGAGCTTATGGTCTACTAGGAAAGACAGAACATTAAAGCATAATAGATACGCATTTAAAAGCTAAATGAGATGATGCAAGAAATAGCAAAGGTATTTACGCTTGTAAACTGAGTTAAGTTCGATTGCCAGCCTGGCATGTCTGCGTGTCAAGCCATTCAGTCTCAGACACCATTAGGGCTCAGTCCCTTAATGTCGGACTTTGCAGAAACAAAACCTCAGTTTCACCCTTATGAGTCCTTGAGCAGAGGACTTATGCTGTGCACAGAGTCCTGCCCTATGGGGCTGTCATGAGATAATAAATTGGTGTTGTTTTAAGCCATTAGATTGGCAAACTTTCTTTGGTCCACCCTAGTTTCTGCTGAGCACTGTATTGTCCAAGCCTGCATGGTTCCTGAAGTTCACTCGAGCTGTTGTTTCCGTGACACCTAGCAACAGGCATTCTTGATGCCTGAGAGCCCAGACATTGGGGCTCAGCTCCTTGTAGGTGCACCAGCCCTCCAAATTCTTATGGCGAGCACAGGTCTGCATGTTCATGGAACCTGCCAACCTCTGTCCACCATCCTTCTGGAGGAACATCTCATAGCCAGACTGCAAAGCCATACTCCTCCTCAACACTCCCCTTCTGGGATTTCACTAGAATTTCTTAGGATTTCATAAGATAAACCAATCCCCTACACACACACACACACACACACACACACACACACACACCAGATTCTGCTTTCGCTTTAAAATGACGGTGGCAGAGGAAGGGAAAGGCCCTATGGACTCCTTGGGAGTCATTTGTGTGCAAGTGAGGGGCAGTGTATAAAAAGCAAAGCATTGCTGTCTCTCACTTGTCCTGATTCTTCTACAGCAATGAAATACGAATAAATATCTTAATATATTTCCCCCACCATATTAGCAGTGACACAATACTGTCCTAAGTGCTATGGTATGGAAGAACACGGTGCAAAGAGAGTACACTGCAGGGCCATTAGTGTTTCCTACTGTGCCTTAAGGAAGATTTACTGGTGGAAGTGGCACTTAGACCGAGAGCTAGAGAGAGAGAAAGAGAAAGCCAAGTCAGACGATCCTGAGTAGGGTAAAGGCTTTGGGAGAAAAAAGACTTCATGGGCTGATGAAAAGAAATACTTAGGTGAGTTCTCTTGGCTGTATGTTTCTTCTCATATCTTTCACAGGAGGCAATCTGAGATATCTCAGGCGATTGCAGGGTGTGCACGTGGCATCTCTTGATTTTCTTAACAGTTTGGCTGCTGAATCTCCATTATTATTAATATATTTATAATTAATTATAATTTAAATTAATTCTATATTTATAATTAATTATAATTAATCTCCATATAATTCAGCACAGTGAATTATACCAAGACTAAGTTAAGCAGATAACAGACTTATATTTAGTATGATTTAATATAAGGAGCAATAATGTGGGCTCTAGCATCTTTTTTCCAAGGATGCAGGTTGATCTCATTTACTGTATTCAACAGGACACACTGCTCTGTGGTTTCAGTGAATGTCACTCCTGAGTAGGGCAGAGACGGAGGAAGAGAATGTGTTATTGGCTCAAAGCTGAGAGAAATCCCTTTATTTCTGCATCAGTCAGCTTTGGTGGCCATCATTCTGCATAGCAAAGACCTCTCAAACTCACTGACCTCTGTAAACAAGCACATTACTGCTGCCTGTGGGTTTGTAGAGAGGCTGTATCTCTTCTGGGTTTAGCTGGAATCTGCTAGGTTTGAATCCAGGCTGGGCATTGGGACTGTCTCCTCATTCTCTCCGGACTAGCTTCTATCTGGGGTGTGTTTTTCTCACGGCAGATGGCAGAAATGCAAGAAGGTGAGTGGAAATACGTAATGCTTCTTGTAGCCTCAGCTGGGAACTGGCATATTGGCAATTCCATTCAAGTTCCATCCACCAAGGCAAGTCACATGGCTAACTAACCCAGTGTCAATGGGGTGGAAGGTCATGTTGCCTACAGTGGGACATGCCGTAGAGGACCGTGGCAAAGAGCTTGAGTGCATATGTCTAATTCAGGGAAAGAGTAAAGAATGGGAACAATGACCCAACTTGTCACAGCATCCCAGGGATAATAGAAACCTATGCCAGGATTTCAAGGGGAGCTGTGAATAAAATGATTAGATTAGCAAACACTATGCTGGTATGATACAGACACAGCCAGCCACCTTCAAGCCTTCAAGAGTCCTAAGCAGTATATCACTCCCTCCTGACTCTCAGCTACTCATGGTCACTGGAGTCCCAAATCCGTATTACCTAAGCCAAGGCTCACGCTGTCTTTTATAAACTTCTCCTCCATCCTGTAGTCAATGTCCCTGATAGGACTAACAACCCAATAAGCACAAGAGTCCTGTTCACTTTGGGTTATTCAATTTAGATGGCTGACACAGTGTCCTTCCTCCCCAAATCCCTATAAATAACAGAAACAATAGTATTAAAAAGGAAACATCTATAAAAACATCAGTGAAAGCAAGAAAGGGGTGACATCAGTGGATCAGACACAATAAGAAATTCAGACAAAGTAGACAGGATCTGACGGAAAGAGGGAAAGTTGGTGAGAGGTTTGGGGAAAGGACTGGCTACACAATTTTTGGGGCCCGATGCGAAGTGAAAAAGCTGGGCTCTTGTTCAAAAATTAAAAACTTCAAGATGACAACGCTGGAGAATTAAAATAGGAGTGAGCCCTGTGTGACTGCACAGGTCACACACCCATGGAGTTGGCCCCGCTTGGGGTATTTTGATCCCCCTGACAGCAGATACAGTGAGCAGGAGGGTGTCAGGAGCAACCATCTGTGTGATCAGTTTGGAGCAGGTTTGGAATGGGGACGGCTGATTGGTTCAGGGCCCACCTTCCCCCACGCCTGAAACCCACCATGTGGTTCCCATCAGTGGGCAGAATTGGTTCTCCCAGCCTGGGGCCTTGTATTGGTTTCCAAGGGCTGCTGTAACAAGGCACCACGACCTGGTTGGCTTAAAAACAAGACATTTATCATCTCCCAGTTCTGGAGGGCCAAAATCAAGGTATCAACAGAATTGGTTTCTTCTAAGGCTGTGAGTAAGAGAATCCCTTCCATGTCTCCATCTTATCTTCTCGTGCCTTGCAGGCCGTCTTGGGTGCTCCTTGGTTTATATTAACAGAAGCAGATGGTCTCTGCCTTTATCTTCACACAGTGTTCTCCCTGTGTGCATATTTCTGTGTACAAATTTCCCCTTTTAATACAACAACAGTCATATTGCAGCCTCCACAGCAAATCTTTAACCTCTTAATGCAGTGGGTGTTGGGACTTTAGAGACCTAAGACCTATGCTTTGGAGTACATCATTGTGAGCCTAGGTTAATCAGAGGGACTGTTTGAGTTCCAAGTTATCTGGAATGCTGCCACCTGCTGGTTCCATGCTGTGGTCCCTGGGCTGTAAAATGGGGCCCTAATTTAATTCAATAAAAGATCTATATCCTTCAGCAGGTGAATCAATAAACTGTGGTACATCCAGACAATGACATACGTTTTCTTTTTTAAATGTATATATTTAAGGTGTACAATATAATGTTTTGACATACATGTACATAGTGGAATGCTTTCCACTTTCACCATGAAAGATAGACTACTATCTAGAACTAAAAAGAAATGAGCTGTCAAGCCATCATACTCCAGTATGACCTTATATTAACTAATTACAGTTCCAATGAGTCTACTTCCAAAAAATCTCACATTCTAAGGCACAGGGAGTTAAGACTTCAACGTAAGAATATTGGGAAGACACAATTCAATCCATAGCAGGTGTATTTAGGATGCTTGAGGTACCTTTACTCCCAGGGGTGAAGATACCTTTACTTCCAGGAAACAAGCAGGTAGGGAGGCTGCCCTGCTGCATGCCTCACCTGGCAACACGTTGTTCCTTGCCTCCACAATCACTGGCAGAAGATGGCTATAAACAGATACCAGCAAACCGGGACCATCAGACACTTGGGGCAAACCAAATGTCAGAGAATGAGGTAGTCACTTTTGAAGAATATCATTTGATTAAAACTGCGTCATCCCAAACAGATGGACGTTTCATAGTCCCCTTACAGTCCCTGAATTGCTACCATAATTACCCAACAGGTACAATTGAGCTATTTTACTTGCAGTCAGGTTACATAGTTCAAAAACTTTGTGGCTTGGCTCCCAGGGTTATCCAAGATCAGAGGTCTGCAACCGTGGCTGCACAATGGAGTCACCTGGGGGCCTCCAAAAATATTGATTCCTGGATTCCACCCTTTAATTGATCTAGGGTGGAACCCGGACACTGAGATATTTTCTAAGCTCTCAGGTGATCACAGTGCACAGCTAAGGTTGAGAACCACTGGCTTGGAACTCCCTCTGAACCCAGCCATCTGTGTAACTGTAATAATGTATATTGATTGCAGATGGCAAGGCATAGATTCGTTGGGTACTGATTTTTGTTTGCTGCTTCCAAATAAAAGACTTCAGTATCTCTTCGCTCTAACTCTGTATCACCAAGTGCCTTGCTTTCCCTTTCTTTAGACGAACTTCTTTCAGTTGTGAAGGAGCTAAATCACTGCTGTACAGAGCTACAGTTTTGCTTACAAAGGCAAGACTTCAGATGGAAACTGAGGCCTACAGGAGCACAGTGAATTATACCAAGACTACGTTAAGCACATAATAGACTTACATTAAGTACAATTTAATATAAGGAGCAATAATGTGGGCTCTAGCATCTTTTTTCCAAGGATGCAGGTTGATCTCACTGACTCTATTCAGCAGGACACACTGCTCTGTGGTTTCAGTGAATGTCACTCTATCTCTCGCCTTCTCTTCCTCTTACTATCACTCTTATCAACTCTTTTTCTACCCTCTCTTTAATTCTCATCTTCTTTCTCCACTCCTGTTCTCTCTCATGTTGTCTCTCCTTTTCTTTTCTCTTTTCTTCTCAATATTCTTGCTTTCACAGATTGCTGTGGTCGGAATCGAGACTCAGCCGCCAAACTGTTATGAAAATCAAGATATGCCACGTGCACACCCTGCAATCGCCGAGATATCTCAGATTGCCTCTTGTGAAAGATACGAGAAGAAACATACAGCCAAGAGAACTCACCTAAGTATTTCTTTTTTTTTTTTTTTTTTTTTTTTGAGACGGAGTCTCGCTCTGTCGCCCAGGCTGGAGTGCAGTGGCCGGATCTCAGCTCACTGCAAGCTCCGCCTCCCGGGTTCACGCCATTCTCCTGCCTCAGCCTCCTGAGTAGCTGGGACTACAGGCGTCCACCACTACGCCCGGCTAGTTTTTTGTATTTTTTTTTTAGTAGAGACGGGGTTTCACCGTGTTAACCAGGATGGTCTCGATCTCCTGACCTCGTGATCTGCCCGTCTCGGCCTCCCAAAGTGCTGGGATTACAGGCTTGAGCCACCGCGCCTAGCCACCTAAGTATTTCTTTTCATCAGCCCATGAAGTCTTCTTTCTCCCAAAGCCTTTTCTTTCCATTTCATGGTGTCACCCAGTGTGCTGCTCTCAGGAACAACCTGGAAAAGTGCTACACAAATGTGGGGAGTCATAACAGTAAATGACTGTAACATGCTTGTTACAAGGCACGTATCCTTCTAAGCATGTTGACAGATGAGACTGAAGAAAGAGACAGGAGGTGATTTCAAGCTTAGGCTGTCTGCTCCTAAACGTGACTTAGTGTTCAAAGCACTTCAGAAGAGGGCAGCAAGAGAGGGAGAAAGATCACAGGCAGAATGACAGAGAGACTGAAAGCAAAAAGGAGAGAGACAAAATGTAGAAACACAGAGGTACAAGGAGAGCCGGCCACCCAGATACAGAGAACCAGTAAGACAGAATTGGACCATAACACAACAACTCAGCCAAGACAGATAGGCCCAACAAACACACTTCATGTTGGCTCGCAACTGGGTCAAACAATTCCATGTCTGAGGCCTAATTTAGATCAGAGACCAGATGAAATGCAGGTTTGGTTCTGGTGTGACTTGAAGAATATTCTGATGTCATGGTTCACTGATTTTAGAAAATGCATGCTTGCTTCTGGTGCACCTGGTATCTTATAAAAAGAGAGAGAGAAAATTCTTTTAATTTTGGCTTAGTTGCAGAAAAAAAAAGGGTAAAAAAAAAAAAAAGAAAAGAAAACCATAGTATTTAAGTTCTGTTTACTTCACACTTCAGCAAACCAAGGCAAAGCATTTGATTTTCTTTTTAAGTCATATCTTTTGCACTTGCCAGTTGGGGTATTCAAAGACTCCTTTAAACCAAGCGCCTAACCCAGTATTGTCCTTAGAAGTAAGTGGAAAGAAGAGTGGAGAATGGAGACCATTTCTGGGATTAGATCTTGCAAGAGCGCCCATCCTAGGCAAGTAGGCCAACCCTTTAGGGGCAGAAGGAATTCCTCAGTGATTATAGTCAGCGGAGATATTGCATTGTGATTTTCTGGGACAATCGCAGCCTCCACAGCAAGTCAGTTTTATTTCTTTAACTTCTTAAAGTGGGTTTTGAGACTTTAGAGACCTAAGACCTATCCTTTGGAGTACATCATTGTGAGCCTAGGTTAATCAGAAGACCTGTTTGAGTTCCAAGTGATCTGGAATGCTGCCACCTGCTGGTTCCATGCTGTGGTCCCTGGGCAGTAAATGGAGCCCTAATTTAATTCAATTCAATAAAAGATCTGTATCCAACAGTAGGTGAATCAATAAACTGTAGTACATCCAGACAATGAAATATGTTTTCTTTTTAAAAATGTATGTATTTAAGATGTACAGCATAATGTTTTGATATACATGTACGTAGTGAAACCCTTTCCACTTTTACCACGAACAACAGATTATTATCTAGAACTAAACAGGAAAGAGTTATCAAGCCATAAAAAGTCATAGCCTTGAAATGCATATGGCTAAGTGAAAGAAGCCAATCTGAAAAGGGTACACTCTGTATGATCCCAACTCAATGACAATTCTGGGAAAGGTAAAACTGTGGAGAGAGTAAACAGCTCAGGGGTTGCCAGAGGATAGCAGGAGGGAGGGATGAATAAGTGGAACATGGAGGCTTTTCAGGGCAGTGAAGCTACTCTGTATGATACTATCATGGTAAATACACATCATTATACACTGGTCCAAACCCTCAGAATGTACAACACCGAAAGTGAACCCTGGCCTTGGAATGCAGTGATGTGTCAATGTAGGTTCATCAATTGTAGCAAACATGCCACTCTGGTGGGGGATGTTAATGACAGGGGAGGCTACGCGTGTATAGGACAGGGGGTATATGAGAACTCTATACCTTCTACTCAGTTTTGCTGTGAGCTCCTAACTACTCTAAAAAATAATGTCTATAAAATTTTTTACAAAGGTTCTCTGTATTAAAGACTTGATCATCTCATTTGGAAGAATGCTACTCGACATGGAAATTTCCTCTCCTCCACCTCTTTTCCATCTCCTCTAGAATGAGGTCCTTTCTTTTGTTCACATGAGGTTTTCCCGTCAATCTAAAACCATTGAGGATGGAATACCTACGATGTGCCAGATTTTTCAGTTTTACACACGACAGAGACTTAGGCTCAGAAAGGCTACCAATAAGCCCTGAAAGCCAGAGAGTTAGCATATGATAAAACGAGGATTTTCAAACAAAAGACTGTCCAAATTCTGCTGGCCCGGCACTGTGGCTCATATCTTTAATCCCAGCACTTTGGGAGGCCAAGACGGGGGGATCACTTGAGGTCAAGGGGTCAAGACCAGCCTGGCCAACATCGTGAAACCCCATCTCTCCTAAAAATATAAAAATTAGCTGGCCACGGTGGTGGATGCCTGTAATCCCTGGTACTCAGGAAGCTGAGGCAGGAGAATTGCTTGAACTTGGGAGGTGGAGGTTGCAGTGAGCCGAGATTGAGCAACTACACTCCAGCCTAGGCAATAGAGCGAGACTCTGTCCCCCGCCAAAAAAAAACAAAAAAGAAAAAAGATTCCCCAAATTCTGGGATTTCCCACTGCACTCTCTCCCCATTCTGAGAGTTTGCCAGAGGCATGAAAATCATTCCCATTCAGGTTTCTATAGAATCCTATTTGACTCTTGGGATTGATCCTTCCTTTTTCTTCTGTTCCACATCTCAATTCACAGGATGAATAAGTGGAAGCCACCAGAACCCAGATTTCAACCCTCAGGAATGACCTTGTAGGATATAGAGCTCCCCAGGATGGAATGGGCTGTCTCAGGTAGTACTGACTTTCCCACGAGCATGGAAATACAAAGCGCTTGTAGAAGAGGCTTCACGGCTCTCCGAATTCTAACACTGTCAGTCAAATTTTGTAGTGAGGAGATACATGAAATACATGTCTTTTTTTTTTTTTCTTGGAGGGGATTTTCACCCCTCCAAGATGGGTGATTTTATAATATGTGAATTATATGCCAGTGATGTTTTAGTGGCAAAATTTTTTTAAAATTATTGCTGAGGGGAAGACACAGAAATGTTTATAGACAGCACTGACTCTCAACATATCATCTGAAAGCGTTAAAGCCATATTCAGTAAATTAGCTATTCTATTTCTCATATGTAGCTCAGAGAGACACGCATATGTATTTAGATAGTAAAATATTAGAAACAAACTAGATATCCATCAGTAGGGAAATGGTAAATAAATTTAAATATAACCATACCATGGAATACTATGCAGCAATTACAATGTAATTAAAAATTACAATAGCAATTAAAATGAGACAGTTTGATATTTACTGACATGGAAAGGACTCTGAAACATAATGCTGCAGGAAGGAAAAAGCAAATAACAGGCTGATATAGGAGCACAACATCATTTGTATAAAACAAATAACCATCAACATCAAAGAAAATCGTGCTACATGTTTTCTAAGGATACAAGTATAATAAAGACAATATCGAGAATGTAGTATGTGCCAGACACACTTGTAAGAAACTGATATGTATTAATTTATTAGATTCTTAGAACAAACTAAGTACTATTATTGTATCCTAATAGTGAAGCTATTCACTAGGCAGGAAGAGGAAGAGGAAGCTAGGCAGAAAAATTAAGTTACTCCCTCAAGGCTATTAAGTGGTGGAATCAGAATGTGAATCCAGGCTTGTCTGAATTCAAAGGGCTATTTATTGTCCCAGCATAGAACACGCATAAACATGGTAAGTGGATACTTCCAGGGTGAACTGGAGGGGATCTCATGACTACACATGGAAACCACTGGGATTTCAGCTTTTAATTTTTAACATCCGTAAGAAATAATACAGAAAGATCCTGTGTACTCTTTATCCAGTTTCTCCTAATGATAACATTATGCAAAATTATAGTATAATATCATAATCAGGATATTGACATTGATATAATCCACTGATTTTCAGATTTCCCATTTTACGTGTACTCATGTGGGTATGTCTAGTTAGCTCTATGCACTTTTATCATGTGTAGGTTCATATATCCGTGGGCACGGTCACGATACAGAAGGGTTTCATTGCCACAGGATTCCTGATGGTGTCCTTTCTTACACCCACTTCCCCCTTGCCCTGTCCCTATCCTTATTCCCTAGCCACCACTCATCTAATTTTGTCATTTCAAGGATATAAGTGGAGTCATATTGCGTGTAGCTTTTTGGGGATTGCCTTTATTCACTCGGCATAATTCCTTTGAGAGTCATCCGAGTGGTTATGTGTACCAGTAGTTTGCTCTTTTTCATTGCTGAGTAGTATTTCGTGGTATGGATATACCACAGTTTGTTTAAGCATTTCCACATTGAAGGGCATATAGATTGCTTCCGTTTGGGGCTACTATGAATAAGGCTGCTATAAGCATTCCTGTAAAGATTTTTGTGTGAATGCCCATTTCAATTTCTCTGGGAGATATGCTCAAGAATACAATTGCTGATTCTTGCAGGTTTAATTTTCTGTAAAAACCACCAAACTGTTTTCCACAGTGGCTGTACCATTTTACATTCCCATCTGAAACCTATGAATTTAGTAACATCTGCATCCTTGGTAGCGTTTGGTGTTGCCACTACTTTTTATTTTAACAATTCTGATAGGCATATAGTGATATCGCATTGTTATTTTAATTCACATTTCTCATCTTTACCTGTGCTTCTTTTTCACGTGTATCTTCTTTGATAAAATGTCTCTTCCTGTCTTTTGCTCATTTTCTGATTGAATTGTTTGCTTATTTTTACTTTCGAGTTTGGAGCATTCTTTATGGATTACAGATATTAGTTCTTTACCCCATAGTGGTTTTCAAATATTTTCTCCCAGTTTGGAGCCCGTCTTTGCATCCTCTTAATGGGGTCCTTCACAGAGAAGACATTTTTAATTTGGATGAATTTACCCTCAAGCTTTTAATAAAAAGAATGAATTCATGCCAAATTTATGTACATATTAATTTAAAAATCAAATCTTTGTGTTTGTGTCTAGCAGATCATGGCTGTTTGGGAAAAGGTTGGAATTGAACCTCTCTTCATTTTCCTTCATGCAAGAAAACGCTCTTGCCAGACATAACCTATGGACTTCTTGTCCTTAAAGCTTCAAGTTTGCTGTCTCCCCACCCTGAATGATGTTTGCTGTAGCCTGAGGTCCAGAGTACCATTGCTTCCTGGCTTTTGGTAGAGAAAAATGGATACCATTGCTCTTCTTATACCCACAGTGGTATTGGAAACCTACCATAGCCAGATTCTCATGCCATATGCTGGTTAGTGTGAATACTTCTTCTTATTCCAATAACCATGGTCCCTCAAGTCCTCAAGGTAACAAAAGTTAAGACAGGGATCACCTGGCCAGAGAGAGGAGTTATCACAGCTATTTTGTAAGATGCGTAATGGAGATTATTTCCTAGCATCTCCTCACCCAACACTAACTGCCAACATGACCACGAGGAATTGAGTGGAGGAACCGTATCAGGAGAGCTTGAAATCTGCATTCATTGTCCTGGGTGGCCCCTAATCCCATGTAGTTCCTATCCCAAATTTTTTGAACCTTATTATTTGCCTATGAACAGAGAAGAATGAGATTTGCTAGACACTTCATTGCCCCTTGCCAAACTAAAAAATTCCTAAATGTGTAAGCCAGAAGAAAGGAAGCATAGTTTCTTCCTCTTTCCTAACGTTAGTCATTTTTTCAAATAGGTATGTTCTAAAAACTAGTAAATACAGGTACCCTGTAAAAAAAAAAACAAAGTCAAAATATTACATTTAAAGTATTAGGTTGGTGTTGGCCGGGCACGGTGGCTCATGTCTGTAATCCTAGCACTTTGGGAGGCCGAGGCAGGTAGATCACTTGAGCTCAGGAGTTTGAGACCAGCCTGGGCAACATGGTGAAAGCCTGTCTCTACCTCTACCAAAAATACAAAAATTAGTGGGTGTGGTGGTGTATGCTTGTGGTCCCAGCTACTCGGAGCCTGAGGTGGGAAGATCACTTGAGCCTGGAAGGTGGAGGTTGCAGTGAGCTGAGATCGCGCCACTGCACTCCAGCCTGGGTGACAGAGTGAGACTCTATCTTAAATAAATAAATAAGTTGGTGCAAACATAATTGCAGCTGGTGCAGTTACATTTGCACCAGCATAATATGCTCCTTTCAATGCCCTTTCCAGGTCCGGTATTCAAAAGACATCACTATTACCAGGTTCTCATTCATCTTTTCGGAGATAGTCTACCTATACATAGCATGTAAGCACTCATTTGTCTTTTTCTGTCTCTATCTTTCTCTCTCCATAAATGGCAAGAAGCAATTCTTCCCCCTTATTTTTATTAAGGGTATATGTTCAAGATCATTCCATATCAGATCTGCCTCATTCTTTTTTAAGCATCTGCGTATTAGTAACTTGTATTTTACATACACTCTTGCTTTGAGACTTTGGCTCTTGCTGTTTCCTCTTCACGGAATGCAGCTTTCTCCATTCCCACCTCCTCCAGATCTCTGTTCCAATCTTACCTGATGAGAAAGGCCATCCTTAACCACTCTCATAAAATAGCTGCCATCTCCTACCACCTTCTTTCTACTTTTAATTCATTTTTTTCTGTAGCATTTTTTATCGCTTGGCCTATTTGTTTATTTATCGTTTCTCTCCACCCATTAGAATGTAAGCTCCATGAGGGGTGATGGCTTAGCTTTGTTTATTGCTTTGTTTTCAAAGCCTAGAGTAGTGTCTGACACACAACAAACAGTTAGCGACTGCTGATTGAAGAAGTTACGTGGAGGTATCAATGACATGTGGTCAGTAACATATTGCTTGATTCTTTTTCCTATCAAAAACAGCGTTATAACTTTTTTTTTTTTTTACTTTTTTTTGTGTGTTTGTTTTGAGACTGAGTCTTGATCTATCGCCCAGGCTGGAGTGCAGTGGCATGATCTTGGCTCACTGCAGCCTCTGCCTCACGGGTTCAAGCCATTCTCCTGCTTCTCCTGCCTCAGTCTCCAAAGTAGCTGGGATTACAGGCGCCTGCCATAACACCCAGCTAATTTTTGTGTTTTTGGTAGAGACAGGGTTTCACCATGTTGGCCAAGCTGGTCTCAAACTCCTGACCTCAAGTGATCCACTTCCCTCACCCTCCCAAAGTCCTGGGATTACAGGTGAAAGCCACCATGCCCGGCTTTTTTTTTTTTTTTTTTTTTTTTTTTGAGATGGAGTTTCACCCTTTTCACCCAGACTTGAGTACAGTGGCGCGATCTTGGCTCACTGCAACCTCCGCTTCCCAAGTTCAAGAAATTCTCCCCCAACCCAGGCTCCCGAATACCTGGAATTACAGGTATGCGCCACCACACCCAGCTATTTTTTGTATTTTTCGTAGGGATGGGGTTTTGCCATGTTGGTCAGGCTGGTCTTGAACGCCTGTCCTCAAGTGATCCACCCTCCTCAGCCTCCCAAATTGCTGGGATTACAGGCATGAGCCACTGTGCCCAGTCATAACAAATATTCTTACTGCAATATATTTCTATTTACACATGAGAAAATAACTGTAGGATAAATTCCTCGTTGTAGAAACGCTAAATGAAAGCGTATTTTGATAAATAGTGTTAATTTTTACTCAGAGAGTTTGTATCAATACACTTCCAAAATTTAACATACTGTTTACCCATACCGTCCCTGATTATATTATCAAACTTTAAAATTTTTTCAACCTAATGTGTTAAACTTATGACATTTTAAGTATAATTCATATTTTTCTAATTTTGAGTCAGATTGGGCATTTTTTCACTTGCATTTGTGTCTGGGAACACTCTATTCATGTCATTTACCTATTTTAAAATTCATTTTTATTCACAAAAAAATACACATAATTAGTTCTAAAGTTGTTTTTTATTTTTTTTTTTTTTTTTTTTTTT
>NW_016809864.1:3713082-3762376 GCF_001698545.2 Rhinopithecus bieti | reverse complement strand
CTCTGTCACCCAGGCTGGAGTGCAGTGGTGTGATCTTGGTTCACTGCAAGCTCCGCCTCCCGGGTTCACGCCATTCTTCTGCCTCAGCCCCTCGAGTAGCTGGAACTACAGGTGCCCACCACCACATCTGGCTAATTTTTTTTTGTATTTTTTAGTAGAGACGGGGTTTCACCGTGTTAGCCAGGATGGTCTTGATCTCCTGACCTCGTGATCCGCCTGTCTCAGCCTCCCAAAGTGCAGTTCTAAAGATTTTTAAATTATGTTACTAACCTTCTGACAAAAAGCAACCTCCCACATTCCCAACCTTCCCAAGTTCTGCTCCAGACACAATAAAAATCTTACAACTTCTTGATATTTCCTCTGACATCTATACACTTAGTTAGGTTTATAGATAATATATTCATATGACTGTGTACATTTCTTAATTTAGAAATTAATTTTTTTTACAGTAAATGAGAATTTAGCCCTAAAAAGGGAAAAGCAGCAGGAATAGCACTGCCAACACCACTTCCCTCCCCAACCCGTCCAATAAATTTACATCTCAAATATAGTTAAATGAACATTTGATGTTTATGATATAACCTGTTCGTTGATAGAACATGACTCAGTACATTTCAGTGCACTATTGAGTCAAGGTGTATATTTTGAGTATCTTTTCTTAGTTCTATAACTTTATGCTTTTCCTGGAGTTGAGAGTTGCCTCATTTTGAAATCTGTTTAGTTTCCTATGGATAAATTACTTCACAGTCTCCACAGAACACTAGAAATTCTTTTAACACTTTTTCTCACAGACAAATACATTTATTATTCTATCGGTTATTGGTTCCACTGCTTTCCTAGGAACCCTTTATTTCTATGTCTAATCTCTCCATCTTCCTTCTCTAATCTGGTTAGTTGCCCTCTAGGCCTACTTCCCAGGTGTCTTCTACGGGCTTCTCTTCAAAACGATTTCTGATTATTATCTTTGCCTCTTTTCTCTGCTTTAGAAAACTTATTATTTCTATAGCAAAGACTTGGAACCAACCCAAATGTCCATTGATGATAGACTGGATTAAGAAAATGTGGCACATATACACCATGGAATACTATGCAGCCATAGAAAAGGATGAGTTCATGTTCTTTGCAGGGACATGGATGAAGCTGGAAACCATCATTCTCAGCAAACTATCACAAGATCAGAAAACCAAACGCCACATGTTCTCACTCATAAGTGGGAACTGAACAATGAGAACACATGGACACAGGGAGGGGAACATCACACATGGGGGCCTGTTGGGCGGTGGGGAACTAGGGGAGGGATAACATTAGGAGAAATACCTAATGTAGGTGATGTGTTGATGGGTGCAGCAAACCACCAGGGCACGTGTATACCTATGTAACAAAACTGCATGTTCCACACATGTAACCCAGAACTTAAAAAGTATAATCATAAAATAAAATGCCAAGTTAAAAAAAAAGAAAACTTATTATTCCTGCCTTTTAGTTTACTCCTTCATTTTGGTGGAATACATTGTGCAACAGCTTTCTGAGAACTTGCACATTTGAAAAAAAGAAAATCTAGGCTCCCCTTTATACTTGATCGATAATTTGAATGAGGATAGAATTTTAATCTGGAAATTATTGGTAGTGAGAATTCTAAACTCACTATTGTAGTGTCTTCTAGTTTCTAACATTACTTTTGAAAAATCCAATGCCATACTGATTTCCAATGCTTTGTACATGATCTGCTGTTTCTCTCTTTTAAAGCATTGAAACATTTTCCCTTTCCTTCCTTCTTTTAAAATGTAATGATGATACATCCTGATTTGACTACTTTTTTCACTTTTTTTATTCTCAGCACTGGGTTAGGAAGGACATCTTTTGATACAAAAAATAATATTTTTCAAACCTGGAATTTTTTCTTGTATTTTTTCTTTGATAATTTTCTTTCCTGTGTAATCCCTCTTCTATTTTTTTTTGACGATTCTGAAAATACTAGACCTCTTGAATTGATGCTCAAATTAAACATATGTATCTATCTGTGTGTTTCTATATCTTCGTCTTTTGGTTCTACTTCCTCTGAGATGTTCTTAATTTTATCTTCCAACTCTTATGCTTATTTAATTCTTTAAAATAATTTTTATTTTTGTAATTATAAAAGGCCCTTCATACACTCCTCAAAATTTCTTTATTTATGGTACCCTGTGTCATGGGTGTTTCATGAACTATAATATAATGTAATATTAGCTGTAATAATATATTAACTATAATGATATCAGCTATAATGATAGCTAATATTAATTGAGCAGCAGGGTATTTTAAGAATTTGACAGAATTAGCTCCTTTAATCCCCAGAACCACATAAATTGAAGGAAGGAAGTGGCTCCCCAAAAGAAAAGAAAGGCATTTGGTAACAGAAGAAGAGGAAATGAATGAGAGATAGCCAGAAATGACAAAGGCCCACCACAGAGGAATTCGAAGTACCATGAGCTACCAGGATCTGGGCACTATTGTTAGGCACAGGGACTGGAAATAGGGAGAAGGGAATAAGACATTATCCCGGTTGTGTTCACATTTTAAAAAATATAGTTGGCAGCTAATGTCATTTGCCACTTGTCAGCCCCTGATGAATTCCTCCTCCAGTGCCTTGAAGCAGCCAGAAGCTGTGCAGGAAAGGCAGGCTGGAGCAGGAGGAGGGAAGTGGCGGGGGGACCTGGGAGTTGCTCCTTCTTCGTGAAAAGCTCTGATGGGAAAATTGTCAGCTGTACTCCCACTCCCTCCAAAAGTCAGTATGATGCTGCATCCATCTTAATCACCATCAGAGAGAGCAAGCATTTTAATATGCAGCATTATTCATGAAAACTTTGTTCTCCTTTCCCACTTCCTTCCAAAATAAGATGAATGTGAACTTGGAGTGAACTCCTCATTTGTCTCCTTCTTGCCTCTTTTTCCTGTTCAAACTCACTATCTTCTCACCATGGCCCACATTCCCTGGACATCCTCTGGGATACAGGTGAGAAGGAGCTTTTCAGCTGGGATGTGGGAGAGTAAGGATGGCGGTATCTTGGGTCCCTAGAGGGTAGGGCTTACTGGACCTACCACCAGGAATTGAGCGATGAAGGAGATGAGGTTCCTTGAGTGGTGAAACTTAAAGCTCACCCATTCAACTATTTTCTTATTTAACAACATCATTGGTCACTTACTGTGTATGTTTTTGAGAACACAAACAGTTAATCAGATATAATTTCCATCCCCAGAGGAACTGAATGCTGATTCACTCAACAAATATGTTTGAGCTATGGGACAAACCCCAAACTAGGTAATTAGAATGGTCCTTGTGATGTATCACCTTGTTATTGAACACTCATTCATGTGCAATATTGATCAGTTATTGGGCACTCATATGTTTCATACATTGTGCTAAACACTAGACTTATAGAGATATATTAACTAGCCCAAGCCCTTGCGCTGCTCAGCGCCTACAAGAGGAGAAAGGTAGGAAAAGAATTAGTCTGTAGAGAACCTCATATATTATGACAGGTGCATGAATAACAGCCTGTCTCTCGATTTCTCTATGTGATTCAGGAGAGATGACTCCACTCTAGGCACGTGAACAAGGGCTGGTCAAGTAGACCACGGCGACTTCCTGGACACAATGACTGTTTCAGAGATGGACACAAGACACAGGCAGGATTTATGACACAACCCAGAAACTTTGCTGAAACTATTTGGCAGTGGGCATTCTAGTAATGCCAGGGCTGCTTGGAATGCACAGTCATCCTGCCACCACATGGAGAGAGCTTGCCTGAGAATAAAACCAACACACAGTAAAACAGAGCCAAGAAAGGGAAATAGCAACTTTGTATGACATTATGTGCGTACCTGGAACCAGTCATACCTGAGGTATTGGAGCAATCCCTGAACTATTCAAGTATGTGGGTCATTAACTTCTTCTCTTGACCTCAGCTAGTTTGAGTTCTATCCCTAAGTAACATAAATCCCAAGACATCATCTATCCTGGCTCTGCAGGCTTTGCAGTCAGCAGGGTGACAGATACCAGATATTGTGCTTTCCAATTTGCACAAACATTTTTGTTGGTGGTGGTGTTTAGATGGAGTCTCACTCTGTTGACCAGGCTGGAGTGCAGTGGCAGGATCTCAGCTCACTGCCACCTCCACCTCCCAGGTTCAAGCGATTCTCCCACCTTAGCCTCCCAGGTGGCTGGGATTACAGGTCCATGCCACCACAACTGGCTAATTTTTTTGTATTTTTAGTAGAGATGGGGTTTCACCATGTTAGACAGGCTGGTCTCAAACTCCTGATGGATCAAGTGATCTGCCCACCTTGGCCTTCCAAAATGCTGGGATTACAGCCATGAGCCACTGCACCTGGCCTTGCATAAATGTTATTATTTTTATTTTTCATAGGGAAAGGATATTCCCAGGAGGGAATATTATTGAGCTATATCCTGAGTAGAATCTTCTTTTTCACATTCAGTAGGACCCAACAGACTTGGAGAATATATTTGTGCCAAGAGAACCAGATATGTGTTTGCACATTTTATTAGCATATTAAAGGTGATCAGAATGAAAACCCATGGGTATCACAGGTATCAGGTGTCTTAGCTTTGCTCTCTGCTCAGCATGGCCTAGCAGTCCAGGTAACAGAGGCATACTGGGACAATCCTCTTTGCTCTCCCCTCCCTCCAAGCTAATGAGTCACGAGGAACAAATATGATGTTTGAAATGTAAATAAATGATTGGCATCTGGAAACATGACAAAAAAGAATTGGGATTTACCAGCACCTGGGCAGCTCATCCCTGAGTACATGGCTGCTCTCAATACTCAGCTTGGTCCATAAAGGGATCAGCCCACAGCTCTCTCTCCTGTGAAGCCTGAGCAGCAGCACATGAATGCTGCCCCTAAGGCTGCTATTGTGGTCCATAATGGAATAAGAGGCTCTTTCTGTGACCATCCAAGGTAATGTCTGGCTCTTGGGGCTTACCCATTTCTCCACCACTGGTATGCATTGTGCCGTCTCTGTGTGGTGAGATGCTGTAACCCTTCCCACAATTCTTCCTCTTGAGAGGATGGAAGCAGCATTAAAGGTTTTTTCTTATTAACTTTCCTTTAGGAAATCTGTCTTTTTTGAGATAAATACCCTATCATGGTCGGGCATGATGGATCACGCCTGTAATGCCAACATTTTGGGAGGCCAAGGCGGGTGGATCACTTGAGTTCAGGAGTTCAAAACCAGCCTGGGCAACACATCTCTACAAGAAATTCAAAAATTAGCTGGGCATAGTGGTGTGCACCTGTAGTCCCAGCTACTCAGCCTGTCAAATGCTGCAAAAATGGGAGCTAGGATTTTGATAGGTTTTGGGTTGAATCTTCAGATCTATTTGGGGAGTGTTGCCATTTTAGCAATATTAAGTCTTCTTATCTGTGAATATAGGATATTTTTCCCTTTACTTAGGTATTCTTTAGTTGTTTTCAGTGATGTGTTGTAGTGTTTAGTGTACAAGTCTTATACTTCTTTTCTTAATTTCTTAAGTGTTTTTCTGTTTGTTTGTTTGTTTTTTTGCTATTGCTAATGGAATTGTTTTCTTAGTTTTCTTTTTGGATTGTTCAGGGCAAATTTATAAAATAGAATGGATTTTCCTTATTGATTTTGTGTCCTGTTATTTAGCTGAAATAATTTATTAGCTCTAGCAGTTTTTAAAAAAACTTAAGATTTTCTGTATACGAGATTATGTCATCTGGTAACAGGTGTCAGGATGTCAGTTTTGATGCTTTCTTTCCAATTTGGATGCCTTTTATTTCTTTTTCTTGCCTCATTTCCCAGGCTAGAAACTCTAGAACAATGTTAAACAGAAATAATAACAGGGGACATCTTTGTCTTGATGCTGGTCCTAGGAAGAAAGCATTCAGCCTTTCATCATTAAGCATGGTGTAAGCTGTAGGTTTTTCAAAGGATGTTCTTTATGATGTTGAGGAAGCTCCCTTACATCCCTAGTTTATTGAGTGTTTTTGTCATGAAAGAATGTTGGATTTCTCAAACTCTTTGTCTGCATCTATTGGAATAATCATGGGAGTTTTGGCCATAATTCTTTTATACAGTGTATAATATTAATTGCTTTTAATATATTATACCAACCTCATATTCCTGGGATAAACCCCACTTTGTCATGATGTATAATCATTTATACATTTTACTGAGTATAATTTTCTAGTATTTTATTGAAGATTTTTGCATCTATACTCACAAGGGATATTAGTTTATAGTTTTCTGCTTATTTTTGGTCATGTCTTTATCTGATTTGGGTATCAAGGCAATGCTGGCCTAATAGAATGAATTGGAAAGTATCCTCTTGGTACCCTTTTTCCCTTCTTTTTTAAAGAATCCTTTGTGAAGGTTTATTATTACTCCCTTTCGAAAGGTTTAGTAGAATTCACCAGTGAAACCATCAGGGTCTGAGACTTGTTTTGTGTGAATTTTTAAAAGTATTACTAATAAATCCCTTTTAGAGTCAGTGTCAGCAATTTGTGACTTTCTAGGAACTTGCCCATTTTATCTAGGTTTTCTAATTTGTTGGCATACAATTGTTCATAATGTTCCCTTATAATTATTTTTATTTCTGTGAGATCAGTAGTAATGGTTTCACTTTCATTCTTAATTTTAGTTGTTTAAGTCTTTGCTCTTTTTTTTTTTTTTTTTTTTACAGCTCTGCCTTAGCCCTCATTTCCTGCTTCCATAGAGCATCAAGGTCAGCCAGCAGTGAAAGCTTACAGGCCTTCTCAGTTCTTTTCTGAGCATATGCATATAACCAGGGCATGCACACAGTTTTGCATATGTGTGTGGCTCTAGATTCTCAGGAACAGGGCAGAGATTTTCAAAATCCTCCATGGACATCTCATTGTTCACCTTTTCCTTTTAAGTATTTTGGTCAGAGTTTTGTTTGTTCACATTTTTATCACTGCCTCAGGCAGTTGCTATGTTCAACAATTGCCGCTTACTGTTTTGGACAAATGCCTTCAGGGAAAAGACTGTCCACATGGAGAAAACTCTGAGTCAGTTCAAATAAATATAAGCCGTTTGAGTGCATGTTTCCAGGGAACTGTCAGACAGAGGAATAATGACAATATCTGAATCATGCTTTTGGAGTACTCCAAACTCATTCTCACACCCCTTCTCATGACTGCCAGGTTTCTGGTCTTCACCATGATTGCAGGCTGTTGGTTTTCAAGGCTACCAAAGAGCTGAAGAGGGAAATGAAAACCAGGCAAGTTAGGATGCCACGGATCTCTATTTCTAACAAAATTTAGTTGTCTTTCTTTAATAAACTCTCCTTGGATTTTTACAAGCATTTGTTAATGTACAGAGTTCTGAAAAAGTTAATTTTGACCCTTTTACAATTTTAGAGTTTTCTTTGCTTATTACAAGAGCAGATTTTTGGGAGTCTTTACTATCATGTCCCTCTACTGGATGTTCCTCTAATGAATGTTAAACCTGAGTCTAAAAGTTTTAATTTTATCATCATTCTAAAGAATATTACTTCTATTAAACTGAAAGGTCTGCAGAGCAGTAATTCAATTTGTCTTGTTTACCATTATATTCCTCTGCCTAGTGCAGTCACTCAGTACCTATTTGATGAATCAAGTAATGAATGAATGGATGGATGGGTGGGTGGATGGATGGATGGATGGATGCATGGATGCATGGATGCATGGATGAAGTCTCTCCATAGCCAACCAAGAATTAAGCCCAATAAAAATTTAAAACTAATCAGGTATCTTATTCAGTTGAGGTCTTATTGTTGTGCCTTCTCTGTTCTAGTATGCCCTAAATTGTCAGATGCACCATCAATTCAAAAATTAAGGAAGGGAATAACCTAAGTCAATTGTAAGTCACATTTCAATATGAAAAACATTTTTAAAATGTGAAAACAATGTGTGCCTTTAATTTGAAAATGTGGCACTACTCTCAATTTTACATACAAGGAAACTGAGGCTCAGATCTATAGCAATCTTCCCAAGATCACAGATTCAGCACATAGCAAAGCTACATATTAACTGAGGTCTGATTCAGAAATTCATGTCCTTAACCATGAATCTAGGGAGGAAGCAGTATAAGTTGGTGGCCAGACACACAAGGTTTGGAGTCACAAAAACTCTGGATTCAAATTCCGGACCCATACGTATGAGTTATTTCTCTAGACAGTATATGAAATGCTCCTAGCCCTCTATCTGTTCATCTATATAATGGGGGTAATAATAGTACCTACCTCCTGCGATTGTGGTATGGAGCAGATGAGATAATGTACATGAGGTATCTGTATATGAAAAATGCCAAATACATATCACATGCTAATAACATGTTAAAGTTGATAACATGTAGAGTAATTAACATACAGGGTATGGCAAATGAATGAGAACAGACTTGTCCTTGTCCCTCCCCCAATCATTTTGTATCATAATAGTCCACTCATTAAAGGGATATTAAGATACTGTTCTTTTAGAGAAAGAATTCCACTTTACAAACCTCACCTGGAAACCTTGAAGTCCAAGTTCTGATTTTGTTCTCTCTCATCAACTCTAGTCATCTTAAGTAAGTAAACCTCCCCTGCCCATATCTCAGTTTAGTCACCTGTGAAATGGGTGGGGTAGGTTGGATCAAATGATCATTTCTATAGGCTCTAATGTCAATAATCATTGGTAAGCTGTGAATAAAAAATGCTGTTTAGGAAGATTTGAGGGGATGAGAAATTGGAGAACAGTTGGCACAGTCATTGGAAAATAAATGTTCATAGGCTAAATTATTTCCTAGCAGATTCCTCGCCTGCTGGTAATGATTTCCAAGAGAGTGACCACCTCTGCTGTTCCATCCTAATCCCATTTATAAAATGACATCTGCTTAATTTGAGGCTTGACAGTCTCTGTTCTGTCCCCTTCTTTCTGCCCCTCAGTCAAGGTGGCTGCCACTATTCTGATGGGCTGTCTTCCCTGTCAGTCAGAGTAATGAGCTTGCATTGATGGTGCTGGTTGTTGCTGGGAGGAAGGCAATTGTCATGTTTGGAGTGCATGAGTGACTCAGGGACTGCATCCTGCATCATCTCAAATCCACTCTGCAAGATTGGAGGAGGCAATATAGATGGGGCAATAGCATCTGCTTTTCACCTGCCCAGAGGGGTGTGTGCACACAGGTGTGTGTCTGTGTGCATTCATGCAAGTGTTGATGTGTGTATGTGCCTTTGTTTAGGTGTATATTTCTCACTGTATTCACTTGTATGTGTTTGCATCCTTGTGTGTATTTGTGTAACTGCTTACCTGTATGTTTGGATGTGATGTGAATATTTGTTACTGGGGACATCTCTGGGTCAATATGGTTTGATAAATTAAGAGCACAGGATTTAGAAGTAGACTGTCTTATTTTACATCTTAACTCTGCCACTGACTACTTGTGTGGCCTGGAGAAGGTACTTAATCTCTCTATGTCTCAATTCTTTCATCTATGAAATGGGGAGAGTTATAATGCCTGTACCACCAAGATGTGAAGATTAAGTGATCCTATATATGAAAAGAGTTGGCAAGGCCGGGCGTGGTGGCTCACACCTGTAATCCCAGCACTTTGGGAGGCCAAGGAGGGCAGATCACCTGATGTCAGGAATTCGAGATCAGCCTAGCCAACATGGTGAAATCCCTGTCTTTACTAAAAATGCAAAAATTAGCCAGGCGTGGTGGCACGTCTGTAATCCCAGTTACTTGGGAGACTGAGGCAGGAGAATCGCTTTAACCCAGGAGGCGGAGGTTGCAGTGAGCCAAGGTCATGCCATTGCACTCCAGGCTGAGCAATAAGAGCAAAACTCTATCTCAAAAAAAAAAAAAAAAAAAAAAGAGTTGGCACAGTGTCTGATACAAAGTAAAAGCCCAAGAAGTGCAGTCTAAAATTACAACCTCCCTATCACTTCTTGTTCCCTTTGTTTTACTTTTCTCCTTTGCACTTGCCATCAGCTCACATATTTTAATTATTCCCCATGTTTGCCCCTCTCCTCACTCCAGACAATGTTTATACTCCATGAGTATACATTTTATTATCAGTTTTGTTAACTGCTGTATCTACCGTGCCTCCAACAGGGCTCTACATACAGTACATGCTTAATAAATAATTGTCAAATTAGTCTCTGATCATTCATATATGTGTGGGTTTGTGAGTATTTATGTGTGTGTCTATAAATGTATATGAGTGACTACATCCAATGTTTGCAAGTGGGTTTGTGTATGTATGTCTCTCTCTCTCTCTCTCTCTCTCTCTCTCTCTCTCTGTGTGTGTGTGTGTGTGTGTGTGTGTGTGTTAGAGGAAGGGGTTCAGTCAATATTTCCACGATAGGTAATGGCAAGAGAGTGAGTCCCAGGCAGCTTGCAAATTTCAGGCACCACCAAGATACATCCACTAAAGTCCCAGTCTGTGGGCTGCAATGACATCAGGAGACCCATGAAATACGGACAGTCTGCTGAGCAGGTCAGGCAAAGCCCACTCTCCTCAGGGCAGTCCCTGTCCTTCCCAGCTCGTCTTATGTTCGCCTGATCAGTCTGTCCATCACAGCAGGCCTGCTCTCTGGAGAAATGAGTTTGACCCCTAGGGTCACATGTCTCACCCCAGAAGTCCTCATGCCCTTCAAATGTGTGGAGGGAGCTATGGCTGAGTGGATGAAGCTTGTTAGGTGACAGCAGGGAAATGGGGCATATCTCCACCTCCCTTGAGGACAACTTGTTAATATGATCATGACATTTCTCTTACAACAATGAAGATGATGATGATGATAAGGATGATGACTGTGGCAGACACATAAGTAGAGGTGTGCCACTCAGATCATTCTTCAAGCAGGACTTGCTGCACAGCTATTGGGAATATGGTTGGTAGACAGCCCATAACTCTTCATTCGGGTGCAGAGAGCAGCCTGGTAAGAGGTCATGGCCTTCCCGGGGTATCCAGTGATTGAATAGGGTGGGAAGAAATAAGCCAGGTCATTGTGGCCTAATGCTGGCCAACCTGATGGGAGTTACTTGCTCCAGAGCTTATGGCCAAGTCGGCCAAGCTTTGTTGAACCTGCATCATGATTCATGTCTCTGTTCCTCCCCTTTCTTCCCCAAGTGATCATTACCAAACATTTTGCCTTTATCTCCTTCCTTGTCCAGGGGTTAACACCCAAGCTCCATCTCAGCATCTGCTTCCAGGGAAACCAACCTGTGACCCTATGAACCTATTATGAGCTCTTATTCTGTGTGGGCCTCTGTGCTAAGCACTTCATGTACATTACCTCATTTAATTCACACAACAGCCTCATGGGCTGGCACTATCATTGCTCCCATCTTATGGAAGAGGGTGCCGAGGCTCAGAGGCAATAATGATCAACCCAAAGTCACACAGTTAACAAGTGGAGATTCCTTCATTGAAGATAGGGAAGAGACAACATTTGAGCAAGAACACTAGTTTGTTTCTTGTTGTTGTTTGTAGATAGGGCATACTACCTCCCAGACTATACCCAAGTGTTCGCAACAAGGAGCTATGTTTTATGGTGAACCAGCTAATGCTGCATTACTCTTTCAATCTTTGAAACAGTTTGTATCAATTAGGATATGAAATTCCTCATATTGCAGGGCAAGGCATTTTGCTTGGAGTCAGGGAAGCAACTAATAAACCAGTATTTTGCACATAAGAACACCATGAAGTGTAGAAAGGTGGTTTAG
Source organism: Rhinopithecus bieti (assembly GCF_001698545.2). NCBI lineage: Eukaryota > Metazoa > Chordata > Mammalia > Primates > Cercopithecidae > Rhinopithecus > Rhinopithecus bieti. The sequence goes on along the minus strand of NW_016809864.1, from coordinate 3,750,649 downwards.
CCTAGTAGTTGGGATATGTATTCCCAGTGGGGGTGCTATGGCTTCCAAGGGGGCAAGAATTGGTTCTGAGGATGAAAAAAACTTACTATTTTATGTTTAAAGCACATATATGTATCCAATACATTAAATACTTATGAGATATACACACTATATAAACAGTATATCTGTATCATTAAAATTTCATATGAGAGGGTCAATTAATAAAAAGTGTTTTAAAGGATTTCTTAGAGGGATGATTAAAAAAAAAGGTTAAACACTGCTCTAGAGTAAGGCTGTTTGCAGGTCAATCTCTGCTTCCTTTACATCCTTGGCAATCTTGCAGCTATTCATTGTAAAGTTAAAATGAAGTAATTCATATAGAGTTTTGCACATCAAAAGAGCTTCTTAAATATTAGTCATGGTTATCATCTTAGGAAATACTTAATGAATACTGAGAACTGAAATGAATACCTGACCAGGGCCTGTTTCAAGGGACCAAGGTCTGTGGTCTCAAATGTCTCAAATCTCAGCAATGTGGCCCCACATCCCTGCCACTGAAATGGTGCTGCTTGGACATTATATCAGAGTAGGAGTGATGGTGGACCATGCCATGATCCCTTTTGCTTTAGGACAAGCTGCAATTAGACCTAAGACTTTGTTCCTGTACCATGTTTACTAGGAGGAAGCTATGTCACCCGGACTTATCTCAGATAGACTGAATATAAGCCCCATGGAGACAGAGAGCTTGTCCGTCTCCATCTGCCTTATTTTCCCAGTACCCAGCACTTTGTTGACATTTGTTAAACGAATGGAAAAGGTTGGACTTTAATAACTCTGAGGTTTAATAATTCCTTTCTAGCGTAGTGTGCCTATCCACCTGGAGACTTTTGAAGTCTGACTGGGGGATGCAGAATCCCTGGAGTCCACAAAAGGAAGGTACTTCCATGATACTCCCCACCCCTACCCCAGCACAAACTCTTCAGTAGTGGCTAAATATCAATCCGCAGGCAGGTATTTAAGTAGGAGCTCCAGTAAGATCAGTGTTTGAGTTCTAAATGCCCAGAAGAGCTTTAGGAGGAACTGAAACACAGAACGGGTAAGCTTTACAAAGAAGAAGAAAGGCAGGCAAGACAAATGGGTGGCATGGGTGTTGCCTAGACAGGTGCTGTGACTCTGGGTGGGTTTGAAAAGTAAAGTTGGAATCCTGGTCTTGATTGTCTGAAAGGGGATTTGGGTAGGGTGGAAAAGTGGGGGCACCTGACTGAGGATTGAGTCACAGGTTTCCTGAATGCCATCCTGCCTCCCAGGCATGTGTCTAGATAGTAATTGATTCTACCCATCTCCCCACTGAGCTCACAGTTGGTTCTTCGCATACAGATGATGAATGAACTGATGCCAAAATAAGTATTCAGATGTCAGGTGAGGGGAAGGTTCTTTATCTTGAAGGGACATTGCTAATCTTACTCTTTTTTCTTTATCCTTAACTTCCTTAGGAGTGTTTCAACCATGTGTGTTCACTTACCATTGAATCAAGGTAGAGCTAAGAGGTACTATACTATAGTGGTGATTCTTAACCTTGGCTCCTATGGTGGAATCACTCAATGGCTCCACCCCACACCAAATGAACCACAGCCTCCCCAGGTGACTCCAATGTGCAGCCAGGATCAAGAATCATGAAGCATAGAGATGATCACGTTTGGAGGATCTCAGATTTCATGCACATCAGTTTCAGTGGATACCAAGGATCCACCCCTAGACCTACTGCATCAGAATCTATGGGGGTGAGCAGGGACATCTGGATATTAGCAAGTCCCCCAGACACAGAGTAAATGTCTGCAGACTGAATAGTTGTTGAACAGGCAGTGTATCATGGTGGTTAGCTGGACTTCCTAGGTTCAAATCCCAGCTCTGCTACATAGTAGCTTTGTTGTTTTGGATAAGTTACCTAACACTGCCTCCATTTTCTCCTCTGTATTTTGGGAATTAATTAAACCTACCACATAGGATTGTAAAGGTTAAATGTTGTTAATTCACTTAGTGGAGTTGACAGAATCAGCAAAGAAAATATAGGAACATACTTAGAGTAAGAAATTGTCGTTTGCTGGAATTCAAATTTATTTGGGTGCTGTTTTTATTTGCTAAATCTGGCAGCAACCCTATCACTTAAAGCACTAAGAAAAGTGCCCAGCAAGTGCTCATAAGGGTTTGCTATTATTATTATTTCTATTGCTTGATTTTTATTGAGCCCACTCCATTCCCAGCCTTTCTTTCAGACTAGAGTCCTTCAGAACCTTACTCATTTGACTTCTAATATTTAATGCAAACCCATTCAAAGAGAGGGTAGTTTAGAGCTTTTCAGCACTAACCAAACACTCCCTCAAAAATAAAATAAATTTATGTTCAAAACGAGATCACAGTGGGAATACTTAAAATAGCTAACTGAACAAGATGTTTTTTATGACCCTTCACATGTTTGGAAAGCTCTTATTTCCATATAATTAGGATAATTACAAATTGCTTTGTGCTCAGAAGAAGGTCCACCCAGCAATGCCTTCGTAAGTCGGTGCAGGTTAACAGTATCAGCTGAGGAAAACAAACCCGTCTTCATGGAACTTTCTTTAATTTCAAGATAGTGTCAGAAAATTAGTGTTCAAATCCCGGACCTACTGCTAATCAGCTGTGTGTCTTTGGGCCAAGGCATTTCTTGTTTCAGGACCTTTGTTTCCTAATTTTAAAGACCTGGTCCCCATATCATATGATTTCCTTACGGGCCACTGACTCTGCGTCCCATTTCCTACTGAGGTTTGTGTCTGAGCAGAAAAGGTAACCAGCAGAGCACGTAAGGCAACGTGTGTTTGCAAACACAAGTTACACTGGTTGTTACCAAGCCAGGAGGAGTAAAAACAGACAAAACCCATGGTTATGGCACCCTGGGAAATACATTACGCCCCACTGATATTGACTCGCGTTGCACTTTGGAATCAGCTAGTGAACTCTATGTATTTTATTTTTTATTTCAATCGCTTTACAGGTACAAGTGGTTTTTGGTTGCATGTAGGAATTGTATCAACCAATGAGTGGATAAAGAAAATGTGGTATATTTATACCACGGAATACTACTCACTCGTAAAAAAGGAACTTTATATTAGGTGCCTAGGCCAGGTCTCCAACCTCAGAGATACTAGTGATTCAATTAGTCTGCGGAGAGGTCAGAGACCTTAAGCAGCCTGGGTGTTGTTAACATGCACCTGGGGTTAAGAACCACTGACCTGGCTAGCCCCTGTGAGCTCAGTGCATGTCATTCTCTCACATTCTTCTCAAACTTACCCTACATCTCCCAGCGTGAGGCTCACAGGATCACCTGTCATGTTGCTCACGATTACTCTTTATTTGCGTGTGGTTCTGCTCATTACGATGCTGTTAGCACAAAGACAGAGAGCCCCATCAGTGGACACCGAGAAGCAGCAGCAGTTTAGTCTTGGCTGCATCCTCTGCTTCTCTTGCTTGAACAAGGTGTTTTCAGCTCACCTTACTTCTGGGGTCCCAAGAAAGTAAACTTTCTGCAGCCTTCCCACACTTATAAACCTAACTTTCCAGGATATGTTCTGCTCAATCCACCAATTTAGCACATTTCATTGATTTGACTATTATAAAATGTTATGAACAGACAAAAGAATATAGATTCATTTAATAAACTAGCAAGCAACCACACTCCCATCTCCCAGACTGAACACGTTAATGTTTTGTTCAGAACTTCCTTTGTAGTATTCTTAATCTCGCAGCCCTAATGTTCTTCCAGGTGTTGCCAACTACTCTGAAATTAGCAAGCACCCATCTTATCCACAATGTTATATCCTCTCTATATACGGAAATAAATGACACAGACTGCTATTTTGTATGCTTTCAAAATATGCATGACTGGAATCACACCGAACATGTTACTCTGCAGCTTGCTTTTTTAAATTTGATATTTTAAGATTTATCTAAAGCAAGTATATTCATTTTAACAGTTGTCTAATGTTCCATTATATAAATATTTAACACTATCCATTCTAGTACATTTTTTCTACCAACATCACATTTCAAATATTTCCAAACACACAGAGTCACATATAAATAATCTTACTAAGGAGTCTCATCCTTACCAGGAAAAAATGTTTAATGATATACTCACATGTATGCATATTCATTTATACACTGTATACTTACTCCCTTTCAATCATATGCTACATATTAGTAAAGCTTAATTTCCTTCTTCATTTTGAAGTCAAACTAAACATTATTTATTAGTAGCTCTAATATTTTCTTTCCATATCCCAATAGGTTTTTTCTTTTGTTTTTTTGCACATATCTTGCCTTGGAGGTCATTGCTCCAATCAAATGCATTTTATGCATCTATTAATTAGCCTATATTTTTCTACCCTCCAAGATAAGAAAATTCAACTCTGATCAATACAGCACACCTCATCATTTTTCCATCAGCTGCATACGTCTTTTAAAGGTCTTCTCTCAATCTAAAAACAAGCTCACACTACATTCTCCACTATCCTCTCTCTTCATTCCTACAAACCCCCTAACACAATCAAGCCTCTAAAACCTACATAATCTAATCAGGTTCTTAGTTCCCAATGGCCTTTCTTCTGATTGTTACAAGTCCTGTCCTCTCTTAATTAGCATGTTTTTGAATATAGTAGCGATATTGTGTATATCTGATTTCAGAACATGTAAGGTTAGTCCGTTGCACCCCCGTGGGTAAGTAAGAGACTACCCGTGCTATCAAAATTCCTTGAAATCCCCCTTTTCTCACCTCACTGCCTCAGAAGCACCTCTAGTTCTCCAAGAGTTGAAAAATTCTGGTTACAAAATCATCCCTACAGTTTCACCTACTCAGCCCTCTCCTCAGATATGGCTATTAGAAATGCCCCTGCAGGTGATCTTGCTCAGTTTTAAGGGCTGGTTGATTGACCTGGCTGAATTAACGCTTGAGACACAGTGGGAAATTGCCAATCTGTGAGGATTTTTAGAGGAGGCTTTTCAGAATTATAGCTGATTGCAGCTACTAATGGTATGGATTTGAATGGGAGCTAGGAGGCTAATGACCTGGAAGACTGTGGAATGCCCAGAAGTAAGTAAGGGTTTGTTAGCAGACCCATGTTCTCAGCCCAAATTCAGGGGTTTGTGTGTGTGTGTGTGTGTGTGCATGTGCATGCACATGTGTACACTTCAGGAAACATCTTCATTCCTCCCACCCCATCCTACTTGCTATTTAACCTTGTGTTAGGATTAGGAGTTAAGTATTCATTACCAAATGATGCAGAATTCAATAGAAGCTAGGTAATAAGTCAACAGACTTTGGGTTCAAAATCTTGGTTTCCCACTTAAGAACATTAAGAATTTGAGCAAATGGCTTAACGTCTCTGGATCCTGGCTTCCTGTTCTGAAAAATAGGGACAATGATAATATTTCCCTGTTTTCACTGTGAGGATTAATTGGGATAATGTCTATAACGTGACTGATACAGGGTAATAGCTTAATAAACTATACCCGTGGGTAGCATCTTCCCCTCTTCTGTTTACAGTATCTAGTTTGCCTGAATTTAGACTCCGACATAATGGGGACCACAGAACAAACTCTGCAGGATGTCTGACATTCAATAAGCCCTCAACATATGGTAGTTGCAAAATGTATAATCCTTGAATGGTTGTTGGCAATCATTCTTGGACATTTTTATTTAGATGTTCACCCTAGTACTGTAGTAGGTTTAATTACTGAGTTTAAGTTTTGCTGATTGAAACTCCTTATACTGGTTTGACAAATTATTTTTGAGGTTATTAAGATCTTTGAGGAAGGGTAGGAATTGTATACATATATTAACTCAGATTTTTTACAACCTAGTTTCTTTTTCTTTTCTTTCTTTTTTTTTTTTTTTTTTTTTTTGGGAGATGGAATGTAACCCTGTTGCCCAGGCTGGAGTGCAGTGGTGAGATATCAGCTCTCTGCAACCTCCACCTCCTGGGTTTAAGTAATTCTCCTGCCTCAGCCTCCCGAGTAGCTAGGATCACAGGCATGTGCCACTATGCCCAGATAATTTTTGTATTTTTAGTAGAGATGGAGTTTCACCATGTTGGCCAGGTTGGTCTCGAACTGACCACAGTGATCGCCCATCTTGGCCTCTGAAAGTGCTGGGATAACAGGCACAAGCCACTGCACTTGGCCTCTTTATTTTATTTTATTTTTGTAGAGACAGGGTCTCACTATGTTCTCCAGGCTGGTCTCAAACTCCTAGGCTCGAGTGATCCTCTTGCTTCAGCCTCCCAAAGGGCCGGGATTACAGCATAAGCCACTGTGCCCTGACTAAAACCTGGATTCTTGCTACTCACAGTGTGGTCTAGGTATGGGCAGCATTGATATTATCTGGGAGCTTGTAACAAATGCAGAATCTCAGCATCCCTAGATCTACTGAATTCGAATCTGTGTTTCAACAAGATCCTTAAGTGATCTGTATGCACAGTAAGGTTTGAAATATATTTACTAAACATTGACACTGTAAGTGAAAACACATTTGCTTGCATTCTTTTAGATAGCTGTGTCCTCTATTTTCACAGGCTGATTCTGTCTATGCCACAGGCACTACAAGAACATGAGTAGACCAAAGGCTAAATGTTCCATTAAAGCATTAACCGTTGAGTAATCTGCAAGATCTTTTTAAACGATACGAGCCACTTAAATAATATGCTGGATATTTTGTCCACAGATCAGTAACTGATGGTAGTTTTGCCATCATTTTACACATGGCCCGTGAATGGTGCATAATTTTCTGGGTCCACAGTGATATAAAAGCACCACTATTACACCATGTGATGATAATGACTGAGTAGGGGTTCTGTGTATTTTCAATTCAAGGCAAACTAGAAGGCTTCAGCAGAGCTGTTATTTTCTATGAGATGAAGCTTTCCTTAGGGGAAACTTACTGAGCTATAGAATCATTCCATTCTTGTCCTCAATTTTTTTCAAAGGTTCAAATCCATAATGGGTCATCCATGAGGTTTCACAGATCTGGGAGTCATTTCTGATTTCCACCTCCGCTTCCAACAATTACAACATGGTGCTCCGAATATGTTTGCAATCCATAAGATGTGAAGATGAGAAATATACTCTCTGGGGCCAGGCACAGTGGTTCACGCCTATAATCCCAGCACTTTGGGAGGCCAAGGCAGGCGGATCACTTGAGGTCAGGAGTTCGAGACCAGTCTGGCCAACATAGTGAAATCGTGTCTCTACTAAAATATACAAAAAAATTAGCCAGGCGTGGTGACATGTACCTGTAATCCCAGCTACTCAGAAGGCTGAGGCAGGAGAATAGCTTGAACCCAGGAGGCAGAGGTTGCAGTGAGCCGAGATTGTGCCACTGCACTCCAGCCTGGGGGACAGACTGAGACTGTGACTCAAAAAAAAAAAAAGTATATTGTCTACAGGAGAGTTAAGAGGGATAATGTATGCTAAATGTTTAGCATGATGCGTGGCACATATCACATGTCCAATAAATGTTAGATCATTCTACATACAACATGGATTCATCAATACCCTCCTAACATTGTAGATTCTCCCTGCCAGAGGCAGTGTAATGCAGTGGTGAGGAGCACAAGCTTTACTGGACTTGAAGCCTGGTTCAGTCCCTTACTATGAATGTGACATTTGGGGACATTTCTTAGCCCTTCCCAGGTTAAATCTCCATGAGGCGATGCTAGGACCTTCCCCAGTTTGTTTTAAAAGTCTGGCAAATGCATACCTATAAAGCATTGAACACAATATGGGTATATGTACTGAATACCTGCCAGCTATTATTATTACTTTTACTTTTATTATCATAATCACCACCATCATCATTTTTGGAAGAGTTGTAGTGTCTCTAGGTCCTAGGGTATTTGGATTCAGCTTTGCAGGCTCTCCTCAGTGGAAATGCAAGGTCTTGTATGTTACTATCCACTTTCTTCCTTTATTTTTCCTCATCCCTAATTGTTCATCTTCTCTTTCTTACTGCCTACACAGACTGAACCTCTAGCCTGGATGTTACCAGCAACATGCTCAAATAAATGTGCTCTAACCAAGGAAATTAGCCGAACAGAGATCCTTTTATTATAACTGTCACTTGTATTATTCAAGAAGTGATTAACGTCCAGGGAAACCACCCTTTCAAAGAGCACACTTCTTTAGATATAGGGAATCAAGGCTCTTTCAGGGCTTGATCCAAGAATAAATGACATAGCAAACAATCTTGCAGAAGCCTCTTATCATTGAATTTTCTATTTAATAAAAATATTCTCTGGTGTTCACTATAATTGGGCATTGTCTGTTTAATATTGTCTATATGGTATATTGTCTGTTGAATAAAAATACTGAATAGTGTTAATTATATTTGGGTGAAAAGAACCATCTTGCATATTCATTGAAAGGCACAAACCACCCAAATCCTGCAAGTTGAGTGAATGCTGAATGCAAAAATATCTCTTGTTGCTTGATCTAAATTTGCGTCTCTGTATTTTCTCAGGGCATCTCTTGTCTATGATTCAATGTCTTCGGCAAAGAGACAATTGCTTTTCCTTCCTTCTTGGAGCCTGTGAACATCAGAGACTAGCTCTCCTTCCTCCCTCCCCAGATTCTGATCTATTTTATGTTTTCAGTATGGACCTAGTGGGCACAGGTATTTTAGAGAAGCCCAGGCTAGTTCCAAAAGGTGGAGTAAATCTGTCAGTTCATTGCTAAACCAATGACAATAAAGATGACACATACATTTAAAGAGAAATTCTCAAGCTAGACAGATCATCAAAAACATCTGTGGCTTTGTTGGTTTTGTTTTCTCATTGTTTCTTAGCTCCATCCCTCAGAGCAGTGACCCTCAAACTTGGGTGTAAATCTGGAATCATGTGGAAAGTTTGTTAAAATACAGATTGCTGGGCTCTGTCCCCAGAGTTTCTGATCCAGCAGGTCTGGGAGGGCCTGAGAATGTGCATTTATAACAAGTTCTTAGGTCACGCTGATATTTCTGGTCTTTGGACTACTCTTTGACTACTTCTTCCCTACAGACCTTAAATACTAATCTTCCATGACTTGAAAATGTGCACATCTATCATGCATGCTAAGGAACTCAAAAGTTTAAAACCACCAAGCAATGCATGCTTATTCTGAAGCCAGCACTGCGCTAGGTTCAGCACAGACAATACAGAAAAGCCTGCATCCTGCTTGTCTCTGGAACCCTACCCTTCATGATCCCATATCCCTGCATTTGTTCCAGTTCTACCAAACCATTTACAGTTCTCCAAATTCAAAGCTCTTCTGCATCTCCACTTCTTTGCACATAGTTTTTCATGTGTCCAGAATACGCTTCCCTATTCCTCTGTTTCATCCTGCAAAACCCAGTTCAGCTGCTGACATCCGTGGTACCATCCTCCCCACCTCCCTATCCTTGCCACCACCACCTAATTTTTAAAAATCCCTTCCATCATTCGTGCTTTAATTCTACAAATGTGCATTGGGCTGGTCTTGGGTACCCATCATTGTGCCAAGCACTTGGAATAAAATGGCAAATAAAGGAGACCTAGTTCCTCCTCAAGAAAAACCTTTCCTTCAAAGAAATTACTGTCCAGAAGGGAAGACATGAAATGGACAACTTCAAGTTGTGAGATTAAATTGTTATTTTGCTGAGACTTACACAATTTTCAATGTTGTGCTTATGATCTAGCATTGAAATGGTTGTTTCCCATATAGACTGTGGTCCCTTGAAGGGCCAAATCCACATTCTCTCATCCCTGTGTACCCAGTGCCTACAGAGAGTAGGTCACATGGTTGAGCATTTTCTAGCTTTCTGAGTTCAATAAGACATAGCTCTACTTCCCAAAGGGATAGCAATCTAATACTAACACAAGTGCAGCAGATGTGAAAACCTTAATTATATTATTAGTTGGCATCAGAATTCCTTTTATATGTAGGAACTGTTTTTGTTGAGAGGAATTCCTTGAGAAGTCACTTGGGGATTAAAGAAAATTTTGAGTGCCTGGACTTTGAAAAAAACAAGGCAATGAAAGAGAAAGCTACGTGGCTGTGTAGAAGCCATGAGAAGACGAAAAGAACGAGACTTTGCTCCAGGAGTTGGGAGAGAAGAAACAGAAGAAATGGAAATAAAATCAAGAATGTGAGAAGTGAAAGAGAGGAAACTACCACCAGGGATATGGGATAAGGCTTAGGGACAAGATGGAATGAAGTGCTTCATAAAATTTCTCTAGACCCAAGATGACCAAAACATTTAGGCATTTTCACTTCTTTGCACATGTCTTTCTGCATCCAGAATCCTCTTCCCCACTCCCTGCTTCATCCTTCAAAGTCCAGTTCAGATGCCATCTTTCCCTCCTCTCCAGCTCCCCTATCTTTGCCCCCACCTTTGCCTTTTTTTTTTTTCTGAGGTTAGAGTGCAGTGCCACAATCACTGTTCACTACAGCCTCGATCTCCTGGGCTCAAGCGACCCTCAACCTCTTAAGTAGCTGGGACTATAGGAGCACACCACCACACTGGGCTGTTTTTTTGTTTGTTTGTTATGTTTTGTTGTTGTTGTTGTTTTGTTTTGCTTTAGTTTTTAGTAGAGACAAGGTCTTGCTGTGTTGCCTGGGGTGATCTTAAATTTCTGAGCTCAAGCAATCTTCCTGCCTTGGTCTCCCACAGTGCTAGGATTATAGGTATGAGCCACTGCAGCCAGCCAGGAGCAATTTTTAATCTATATTTTGCGGATGAGAAAACTAAGGCTTGGAAATGTTAAGTGAACCGCTCAAGGTCACATAACTAGTGGGTGACGGCAATGGGGTTTGACTCTAGGCCTCTCAGACTCCAAAGCCCATAATTCTTTACGTATTTTTAATAATAACAAAGAATAACGAAACAATTACATGTTAATGTAGATGATAATACATATAGTGGAAATAATTAGTTACATGAAGGCTTGTTCATCCAATAAATAATTTCTGTGAGCCTACTGTCTGAAACAGACAAGACATCATCATGGATATGGCAAAAGGGAAGAACGTCTCTGAGAAGGAGAGAGTGGAGATGATGGCATGGGAAGGAACAACTGTCAGGGTGCAATGCCTTTGAAGACATGCAGGTGGAATAGCACATGAGTGGAAGAACATGAGCTCTGCAATTAGGAAAAAGATTCATGTTTTAGTCCCCATGTACTCACTCAAACAACCTTGGGCAAGTTCCTTGACCTCTCTTCACCTGCATTTTGTCATCTATAAACGGGGAAAAAAATAGTACCATGTTATAAAAGGTATCATTTCTATAGAGATATAAATGAGAAGAAGCTTGTAAAGCTCATAAAATGCTCAGCACATAGCAGATACCCAACGAAGATTAACAGATAAAGAAGTGGACAAAATCAAGAAACATTTGGGATTTGGTGATTGATTACGAGACAAGAAGAGGAGACCCCCAGGTTTCTGGCTTAAGCAACTGAAAGGATGGTGGTGTCATTAATTGAAATGGATGATGCTGATGGAGAACCAGGCTTATTAAAGACAAAACAAAAGCATTGGCTCTAGAGAGAGAGCAACCCCATTTCCCTAAAAATAAAAGGAAGAGAAAGATGAACAGAGAGATAGAGAAGATAAGAAGATGGTGTATCTTCTTAATCTTGAGGAAGAAATTAAATCATCCATGAGTGTGGGAAATGAAGGAAAAAGTGTGAGTACTAGAAAGATGAAGAATATTTAACAGAGCTTCAGTATCTATTTGAATCTCTCCAAAAGAGAATCTAAGACAAGGAGTTGGGTGCAGGTACTTTATTTGAGAGATTATCTCAAAAAGTTGGAATCAGGGAGTAGAGCAAATGAGAAGGGGAAGGATGAAAAGCTGGTGAAGGGGACATTATGGAGCTTGTTACTACTATGGGCAACCAGAGATCATCTTACTAGGAGCTCTTTGAGGAACTGTGTACAATGCACCTCAGAATATTCCCTGCGAAGGCTGGGAGGCTGGGGCATTTATCCACTGAATCCCATCACCCACTAGTTGAAGGTGGTCCTGTTGGTGTAAACTTCCTATACTCCTCAGCTCCACCTATGCGAGGCTTGAGTGAGCTGCCACCATTTTGATAAAAGCCCTGTATTAGTCTGTTCTCACACTGCTAATAAAGACATACCAGATACTGGGTAATTTATAAAGGAAAGAGGTTTCATTGACTCACAATTCAGCATGGCTAGGGAAGCCTCAATCATGGCGGAAGGGGAAGCAAACACATCCTTCTTTGCATGGTGGTAGGAAGGAGAATAAGAGCCAAGTGAAGGGGGAAGCCCATTATAAAAGCATCAGATCTCATGAGAACTTACTATCATGAGAAGAGCATGAGGGAAACTGCCTCCATGATTCAATTGCCTCCCACTGGGTCCCTCCTACTACATGTGGGCATTATGAGAACTACAATTCAAGATGAGATTTGAGTGGTGACACAACCAAACCATATCAAGCCGTGAGACAGGAAAGTGGAGAAACACAGTGGGGAACTGAAGTGCAACACTGTCAGAGAGCATCAGCTGCAGCAAAACTCAGAGATGAGCCAAGGGTGCAGGACAGTTCTCTGAGTGGTCTTGCAATAACCTAGTTCTCCCTCTTTTTCACTTGTAGTTCTCTTAAGTAACTGTAGAATGTGCAAAGAATGCAACATCTTGAGATAGGAAGGAACTGGATGGAACAGCCCAGGCTCTGTTCCATTCCCCAGAACTGGATGTCCTTCCACACTTTAGCCCAGAAAGTCAAGTTCCCCAAGGTACAGAACTCAGGTGGATGACTTTCCACAGTCTGTCAGCTGTGATGCAAGTGGGGCATGCACAGATGAAACTCTATCCACCCTGAGCAGCTTTCTTGAGCCTTGGGGGACCAGCTCAATATGAATCCTAGGCTTCTAGCATCCTTTGCTGCCTATCGGCAAATAATGAATTCACTTTATCTAACTTGATGTGTGTGGGTATTCTGTCTCACCACACTCAGGCAAGTTGGTAAGCGGTGCACAGTGAACCTGCTTTACACAAGGGAAGTGACACTGGCACCAACCGCATCTGCTAGAAAAAAGAAGTGACCCATGAACTTCAGATCTTACAAAAATCCTGAAATGTGTAAATACCTCTAGTGGAATTTGACATATGAGGACCTGAGTCTCAGAGAGGTAAAAGTAAGATGGTAAATTGGAGTTTTCACCCATATTGGATAGAATCCTAAACTTACACAACCTTCCCACCTACCATGCTGCCAGTCCGGAGCAAAAATAAATAAATAAATACAATAAAATTAGTATTGCTATGTATTTATTTGTTTATTTACTTTTCTGAGATGGAGTCTCGCTCTGTCACCTAGGCTGGAGTGCAATGGCGTGATCTCTGCTCACCGCAACCTCCACCTCCTGGGCTCAAGCAATTCTCTTGCCTCAGCCTCCCGAGTAGCTGGGATTGCAGGCACACACCACCACACCCAGCTAATTTTTGTATTTTCAGTAGAGACAGGGTTTCACCATGTTGGCCAGGCCGGTTTTGAACTCCTGACCTCAAATGATCCACCCACCTTGACCTCCCCCCCAAAAAAATATTAAAATGAAAATGGCAACAGTATTAACAAGTTGATTCTCCCAGTACTAATTATTGGAATTTTGCTGATTTATTTTTCTGCAGACCAGGATGTAAAAATATACATTTTTTAAAAGAGTGGATCAGTCTACAGAATGAAGAAGAAAATAAAGTCATGGAGAATCTAAAACTGGACATTCTTCTCTAGTTGAAGTCCAATGGATGGGGATTGCATTTCTCATCCTAATCAAGAAATTCTTTATCTTCAGGAATACAGAGCTATTAAAGTTCTAGGCTTCGGGCCTCTGAGGAGGTATTCCAAAAATTCCATCAGTATTCTGCTAAGCTCAGTACTGTACACAGTGTATTGAGGTCTTTTCCTGTTTTCCTCATTCTGGCAGTTCTTTCCAACACTATTTGCTCCTAAAAACACCCTGTCTTCTAGGCCTGTCGATCATATCATGTTCCTCTTTTTATGGCTGTGCTGAAAACAGCAAAGAGAAAGATTATTACAGCTGCTGTTGATGTCTGGAACTCATAACTCTGAACAGTCTTATGTTGGTCAGGTATAAGGCAGAGAGGGGTTCCCATCTTTATCTGGAGGCCTTCCACTGGTTGGTTGAAGCACTTACGATTACACTGACTGTATTGGTGAGAGTCCTGAAAAGAGAATACTCTCTTATGGTTTTTAGGTCCTGAAGAATGTAAAGGAAAGGGAAGGAAATGGGAAGAGATAGAGGAATTGTATTGAGCATCTACTTATGCCAGCAATATCCTCATGGATTATTACATGTAATCCCCTTAGGTTGGTAACAGATTAGGCAACTGAGCTAAGAAAATGAGAAAGAACATGTGGACACAGGGAACGGAACATCACACACCAGGGCCTGTTGGTGGGTGGGGGACAAGGGAAGGGACAGCATTAGGAGAGAGATTTTTTAAAGTTCAAAATCCCATGCTTTTAAAACTGGGATTTGAATACAGGTATCTCACTCAAAACCCAGATGTCAAATATAGCACCTCATGCTCCCAGGTAGACATCACTAATCAATCAGGTCTTTTAGTCCATTGATTTCAGAATCCTTCTCACCCCAGTATCCCAGATAGTCACTAGCAATCCTAGCGAGTAGTGAGGGCCAATTGCTACCCTTTCCACTTACCAAAAACTTGCTGGCTGAAGGAAGATTCTCCCTTTTCAAGGGAGTCCATACCCATCACAGAGGCATACTGTTACTTTCCAGAACAATCTTTTTTTTTTTTTTTTTTTTTTTGTTGAGACGGAGTCTCGCTCTGTCGCCCAGGCTGGAGTGCAGTGGCCGGATCTCAGCTCACTGCAAGCTCCGCCTCCCAGGTTTACGCCATTCTCCTGCCTCAGCCTCCCGAGTAGCTGGGACTACAGGCGCCCGCCACCTCGCCCGGCTAGTTTTTTGTATTTTAGTAGAGACGGGGTTTCACCGTATTAGCCAGGATGGTCTCGATCTCCTGACCTCGTGATCCGCCCGTCTCAGCCTCCCAAAGTGCTGGGATTACAGGCTTGAGCCACCGCGCCTGGCCTCCAGAACAATCTTAAGGACAGCACAGCAGCCCCTACGTTTCCACTGGGATCCTGCTTATATTGTAACAGGGAGGTGCTGGATATAGCTATGCTCCCATCTCCCTACGGCAACCACTGATAATGCATAAATGCATTTATTGTTGGTTTTGCTCATCCCAGAAATTTTGCTGTTGACTTGCATTGTGATCACACTGCAGCTGCATTTAAAACCCTGCCTTTTCATTTAATGTCATAACAAAAGCATCAAATAAAGTCTCATATCAAAAGAAACTGCTTTTGCTAATTTTTATTTCTGCTCGAGATTTTATGAAGTCAAAGAAATCAGACCATGCACTCTGTTCTCCCACTATTCCGCACTCCTGTGGCTCAGAACGATTTTTTAAAGGAGATATAGGAAGTTGGCATGAATATTGAGCTTGGCGTGACCAAGGGCTTGGGGTGGAGGGAGAATGTTTCGGTGTTAGAAGCTGAAGAAGCCCTCCTTCAGTATCACGTCCTCTCTCCATGCTCAAATTGATACTCATCTCTCCAGCCTCCTTTGATGTCAGGAAAGCCATTCTATTTGGGCAGGAGCCAGAGGACCTTGGCTGACACTCCACCTGTTGTCATTTCTCCCTCTGTCTTCCAGCAGTGAATTTAGAAAAACCCTTCACAGGATAGCAGTGTGTTTGCTATCATACTGCAGTTCCCTGTGTTTGATCTCATGTTTCTTGCCTGGAGCTCATATTTCAGACTAGAGTAAATTATTTACTAGCATTAGCAACCAAGCCTTGTGTTATTCAAAATATAAACCTGAAATATCGAGCAATCAGACCTCAACAGCTGACGCTATTTATGCTTTGCAGATATAGAGACAGATCAAAGGATGATTCACAATTATCCTAACACAGTGATTTTTCCAAGTGAAAGAAGGGGAGAGGCAGTTTTCCCTAATTCTAAGGAAATAAACAGTAACCTGGGCAAGTGTTGATTTATCCTCCTTGGATTCATCATAGCCTGGGAGGAGGATGGCAGAGGTGGGGTGGGGAAATGGGACCTGGAGATGTCTTTACAACTGTCCTGGCTTCCTCCCTTGGCATGTTCAACCTCCTTTGCATGTTGACAGTCCTAAGTTCATCCTTCTGCTATTCATAGTGTGTTGTACTTGCCTTCTGTCTCCTCAGCCTTTTCTGCCACCCACCAGTCCATAAACCAAAGGGTAGAAGACCATGTTATACAGAAGAGTATGTTTACCTGGGAGCAGCTGCCATTTGCTCACCCTGGGAGCTTTAACGCTGTCTGTCTGGGGGCCTTTGGGACAGAGAAGAACAAGCGGTTCGTGACAGGCAATGTAGGTAAGAGACTAAGAGACTGAGCTTTGATGTGACAGACATCTGGATTTGAGTCTTGGCTCTGCCACTTTTTGCTGTGTGATTCTGAGAAAGGTCTCTGTGTCTCAGTTTCCTCACCTGTATGATGGGGATTGTTATGAACATTGAGACAATTCATATAAAAATAAATTCATATAAAGAATTTACCACAGTGCCTGCACATCAGTGCCCAACAGATAGTAGCCATATCCACTGTGGGGAAAACCCTGCAAGCCTTTTCTAGGAAGTACTGTTGGTAGAAAATATTGTGGGCTTCATGTTCCCTGGAACAGCCAGGTTGCATATTGTAAGATTAAGTCCTACTTACTCTGACTTTGCCAAAGCCTCTTTTGAAGAATAAAGTGGGTTTCTGTGTAATAAGGAGCAAAATTTTAAAGCCAGCCATTCAACAAGCCATTCAGACTTAATACCCCAGGGCTCAGTTTTTTCCTCACTCTTTCTTTGCAAAAATGCTTTGAAAAAAGCAGCTTAGGGGCGTCTTAGAGGAACGTGGGCCTTTGAGGCACCAAGGCGCATCTGGAAAGAACCCAGTTCTGCAAAGGCAGGGCTGCAGTTCGTATACAGAGGCACTCACCTGACGATCCCCAGCCTGACTTTCAGAGGACGGAGCCTTGAGGCTGGACAGGAAGCAATCTCAACTCAATGGGCGTAAGTGAGCATTTATCACTTTAGAAGCTGTATTAGTCAGAGTTCTCCACAGAGACAAAGCTAATAAAACATATAGACAGAGAAAGATATGAGAAGTGATTTGTTAGGAGAATTGGCTCATGTGATTATGGAGGCTAAATCTCACAGTAGGCAGTCTGCAGGCTGGAGACCCAGGGAAACCAGTAGCATGGCTCAGTCTAAGTCTATTGGCCTCAGAACCAAGGAAGCTGATGGTGTAACTCTCCATCAGAGGCCAAAGCCCTGATAACCCAGGGGGCCACTGGTGCAAGTCTCAAAGCCTTAAGGCCAGAGAATCTGGTTCTGATGTCTAAAGGCAGGAGGAAAAGGGGGTTCCAGCTCTAGAAGAGAGAAAAAACAAATTCACTCTTCCTCTGCCTTCTTGTTCCATCCAAGTCCTCAGCTGATTGGATGGTGCCCCCCATGTGGAGGGCAGAGCTTCCTTATTCAGGCCACTGATTCAAATGTCAACCTCTTCCCAAAACACACTCACAGACACACCCAGAAATAATACCTTACCAGCTATTTGGGTATCCCTTAATCCAGTCAAGTGGAGACCTAAAGTTAACCATCACAGGGGCCTTTCAGAGAACTCTGGTAAAAATAATGGACCTCCTAACTTCTACATATCTTCTAAAGACCTTGGTCTTTTTACACATATAACCTAGTTCCTCCCCTCCAGACCAGATGAAATTCAGCTCCCTTTATCTGTTCACCTAAACAAAAGTAATAACCCCTACATGAAATTTATTACTACATCTTCATGATTCTAAGATGCCATATTTGTAAGACACATCACTGATTTAACAGCACCTTTCTAGAAGAAAAACACAGAAATAAATGTACCCATCAACTGTCGGTCGTTTCATGCTTTCAGTCATGGTAAAATGTGGAAAGATGTGCAACTTGGAATTGATAACGTCTAATCATGCTAACTCAAAGGGCACTTGTTGCAACAGAAATGCTACAACTGTCAATGGATTAGTGAGTGCAGCAGTGGCTCTGTGTGGTATTAGAGCTCCCAGCACCCCCTCCTTCTCTTTGTATTCGAGCATTCTCAGGAACCTGGCACTTGACCTCCGGAGAGCTGGTGCTTAACCAGCAAAGCCACATACACATCTCTAGAGTCTGTCCCCTTTCACTTCAACCACTCTCATTATTTAGGCAAGTTTTTAATATTTTCTGAAGAACCCAGAGCTGCCTCTACGAGACCCTCATAGGCAATAATAGCACATAGTCCATGCAAGTCACTATGTGTTAATACTGTGGGTGATTAAGACATACTGAATATCAGTCAAAAGGAAAATCTAAACCGATGCTGCCTTGTAAACCTCTTTGGCATTTTGTTAGTGGGAAGTAAGAGAACAAAGAGAGTTGATATTTGCTATATAAAGATCCTAGATGGGAATTATATGCCTCTTATCTATCTCTTTGGTTCAAAAGCAGATCTATTTCCTTGGTTACAAAGAGTCCTTTACCAGGCTGGAGCATAGAACAGACACATCGGCTTGGTAATTTCAAAGAACAAATGTCAAGAGTGGGTGTGTGCATGAGGGAACAGTGTTTGGAAATGACTCTGTGGGCCACTAACCTACCCACTCTGGCAAAGGGGGATGTTAGTCCGAGGCAAATGAAGAGCACAAGGAGAAAAGAAGCTGGTGAGGCCACAAAGTATACAAATGAGGGAACTCCATAACAGGTAGCTTTTGGTAAAAAGACAAGTTGTTCCCTGAATCTTCTTCTCTGGCCCCTTCAGTCTATAGAGGCAGATCGGACTTCCATGATTGCTCTATAGGATCCTACTTCCCTGAGCATAGTCTAATTAGACTATAGCTGATCACATGATTCAAATAGGACCAGTCAGATTCTCTCTAACATAATTCAGAATCCCATCAAGCAGCAGCCATTCAGTCTCTGTCTGTGGTTGGTTAAGTAGGACTGTGGAGACTGACTGGCTGCTGCTTGGTTGGTTACAGAGTCAGGCACCAGGTATCAGCTCCACCAGTTACCAGCTGTTCTTAGGCAAATTACTCAACCAGGGTTCCTCTCAGATTCCTCACCCATATATTAAGGGCAATAATAGCACATGCCTCAAGTGAGAAGCTTAGCACATCGCTCTTGGCATGTAAACGTATGTGAGAAATACAGGTTGAGCCTCTCTAATCAAAAAAATCCAAAAGTTGAAGTGTACCAAAATCTCACCCTTTTGGAGCATGGATATGGTGCTCAAAGGAGATGCTCATTGGAGCATTTCAGATTTTGAATTTTTGGATTAGAGGTGCCGAACTGTTAAATCTAATGCAAATATTCAAAAATCAAAAAAGAAAATTTCAGAATCTGTAACACTTCTGGTGTCAAGCATTTTAGATATGGGATACTAAACCTGTCTTAATGTTATTATTGTATTAATTTTCTGTGGCTGCCATAACAACTTACCACAGACTTAGTGGCTTAAAACAACACAAACATATTATTTTACAGTGTTATGTGGGTTAGAAATTCAACACAAGCCTCACCCTTCTGATTATGTGATTACATTAGGCCCATGAGGCTTATCCAGGATAATTTCCCTATTTTAAGGTCAGCTGATTAGCAATCTTAATTCCATCTGCAATCCTAATTCCTCTTTGCCAGGTAATGCAACATATTCACAAGTTCTTGGGATTAAGATGTGGACATCTTTGGGTGGGGGTAACATTATTCTACCTTCCACAACTGTCAGAAAAAAATTGAGGAGCTCTGGGCAGCAACAGTACATTCTTAAAGATGGTGAAGAAAAAGAAGAAATTCTGCAGGAGAATGAAGACAGGCCAGACACAACACTCATTCTAGAAATAACCCAGTGTTCTTATGTCAATCAGTGGCCCCTAAAACACTAAATTACATCATTCATTGATAATATCTTCCAGAATTTTAGTTGAGCCAAGTTCACTTTAGTATTTTTTTCTTTGTCCAAAAATGTAATGCTCTTTTGAAAGAGGTCCTCAAGTTTTCCTTTTGCACCCACTCTAAACGACCATTGTCTCTGCATTATGCCCTGAAAAAGGAAGATATTTAAGCACAGGATTTCTGTGAGCCCAAATGTGGGTAATGGCCTTGCGCAGAGTAATTTTACTTGGAGTTGGATTACGGATGTACTCAATAAAAGATGTATTTGAGTCCTACCTCTACCTGCTAAAATACCTGAGTGCCCAAACAAGATATGGAGCCTTTACACTGAGGCTATGACCCCAGGATCCGTATCTGATAAAATGGAGATAATGTTCTCTGCCTCGTAGGATTGGTTTAAGAATTAAATGAGTATACTACAGTTGACCCTGTGCTCAAAATAGTGGTTGAGCAAGTGTTCAGAAATACCAATTTTCCCTCCTTTTCTTTGGTTGAAATAAAAAATGCATCCCTGACATTATATTTTCTCATGTCACCAGGAAAAGAACTAAAAAGAAACTACATAAGCACAATACAATTTTCCTTTGATTGCTTTTGAGTCAATGAATGAAGGTAGAGAATAAAAGATGGCCAGAAAACCAGAGATCCACGTGCTGCATTACATAGAGCAAATGTGAATAAATCTCAAAAACCCAGTGTGAAGGAAGAAAGGTAGGAAACAGGTTGGGATTTATAGCACAATACTATTTATGCAAACTAAGAACATGCACACACAAGCACCACCATATTTTTTAAGGGTGCAGGTATATATTCAATGATTATAAAATATGGAAGTTTACTTGAAGGATATGTATTACGTCCACTGGTGTGTATACGGTATGGTAGGGGAAAAGGGGAAATGAAAATAATAAAATAGAATGGTTTGTTTTCCTTTGGGTAGACACCACTTGACTGCTGGATCAAATGATAGTTCTGTTTTTTGTTCTTAGAGAAAAAATGTATACAAATACAAACGTAAATAATAAAATAAAAGAGACTTCTACCACAAAGAATGATAACATGCCATGAGTGGGGGACTATTATTACCTCATTTTTTTGTTCTTGACATCCTTTGTGAAAGCCAACAACAAGGGTCAATAGTAACTTTTGTAATCCTATTCCAAAGGAATTGTCAAAAATTGTTACATTTAATAGAAGAGCTGTTTTCAGTCGACACTGATGCAGTTGATTCAGA
Organism: Rhinopithecus bieti; assembly: GCF_001698545.2. Classification (NCBI taxonomy): domain Eukaryota; kingdom Metazoa; phylum Chordata; class Mammalia; order Primates; family Cercopithecidae; genus Rhinopithecus; species Rhinopithecus bieti. The sequence continues at coordinate 3,729,354 of NW_016809864.1, read as the reverse complement.
GATGACCAAGTCTGACCTAGTCTTCAGGAAACCCAGTTTTGCCCAAGACCTTGACCATCAGGTGCTCTATAAAGCTGTAAAGGTCTTTATCCTATGAATATCTGGTGGCGTAGCAGCCAACTTAAGCTTTTGCAGTAACTTGCATGAAACTGAAGGCCATTATCTTCAGTGAAATAACTCTGAAACAGAAAGTCAAATACCCTATGTTCTCACTTAGAAGGGGGAGCCAAATAATGCATAGGCATGGACGTGGAGCGTGGAGTGATAGACCCTGGAGACTTGAAAGTGTAGGAGAGTGGAAGAAGGATGAGGGATGAGAAATTACTTAATGGGTACAATATACACTATTTGGGTAATGATTACACTAAAAGCCCAGGCTTTACCACTATGAAATATGTCCCTATAACAAAGCTGCACTCATACCCCTTAAACTTATAGAAATTTTTAAAAACTTTACAAGAAGAAAACAACCCCATAAAGAATTGGGCAAAAGACATGAATGAACACTTTTCAAAAGAAGACATATATAAGGTCAACAATCATATGAAAACAAGCCCAATGTCACTGATCATTAGAGAAATACAACTCAAAACCACCATGAGACATTATCTAACAACAGTCAGAATACCTATTAGTAAAAAGTCAAAAAATAACAGATGCTGGTGAGGTCGCGGAGAAAAAGAAACACTTATACACTGTTGGTGGGCATGTAAATTAATTCAGCCACTGTGGAGACAATGTGGTGATTCGTCAAAAACCTAAAGACAGAAATACTATTCAACCCAGCAAGACCATTACTGGGTATAACAGAATATAACTCATTCTATTATAAAGGCACACGCACATGTATATTCATTGAAGCACTATTCACAATAGCTAAGACATAAAATCAACCTAAATGTCCATCAGTGATAGGCTGGATTAAGAAAATGTGGCACATGTACACCATGGAATACTGTGCAGCAATAAATAAAGAACATAATTATGTCCTTTGCAGGGACGTGGATGGAGCTGGAAGCCAGTATCCTTAGCAAACTAACACAGGAACAGAAAACCAAATACCACATGTTCTCACTTAAATGATGAGAACACATGAACACAGGGGAACAACACACACTGGGGCCTTTCTGAGGGTGGAGGGTGGGAGGAGGGAGAGGATCGGGAAAAATAACTAATGGGTATTAGGCTTAATACCTGGGTGATGAAATAATCTGTGCAATAAGCTCCCATGACACAAGTTTACCTATATAACAAACCTGCACCTGTACCCTGAACTTAAAATAAAAGTAAAAAAAAAAAAAATTAATGTACCCAAGCAAGCAGCTTGGGTGACCCACTAAACAAGTCACAGTAGAGATTTACTCAAAAATTATGGAATTACTCTGGGTTGGCCTCCGTCTACTTCCTTCCAGTTCTACATACATGGGGAATGTTGTAGGCCCTTGAAGACTCCGTTTTCTCTACCTGTAGAATGAACAGAGTGACTTATCTTAGCTCTTTCCTGGTAAGAGAAGCCAAGAGAACTAATGCCTCCTTTGAAGTCCTTACTATACTGTAATGATCAAGAACATAGGATGTGGAGGCATATTTTACGGGCTCGAACTTGGGGACTCTGTCATTTACTGGTTGTGAGATTTGGGGCCTATACATTCACCTTGCTGTGGCTTCGGTTTATCCACCTATCAAATGAGACCAATAATAGAATCTATTGTAAGTGCTTATCATCATGCCTGGCAAATGGTACGAACTCAGTACACATGGCCATTGTGTCACTATTGTTGCCACTATGATCGTTCTACTGTTGTCATTATTATCAATATTATTACCATGTTATTCTATTTGGTGGCAGATGCGCTGTGGGAAAACCTATTGCAAGGATCTGATCTTTAGAAAATAATTTTGAAGCCTGCCACAGCTTTAGAGAACCCTCAGAAATAAGAAAAGGGCATAGAGGAGGAAGAAGGAAGAAGAGCTAAAAAAGGAATGATGGGGGAGAACAAGTTTGCAGCACTTGGAACCATTCCTGGTCCGTAGTAATTTCCACCCCCCGTGCCTATACACACACAAATCTTTTGTAGATGAATTGTTATAAAACCAGGATCTAAATGATGGCCAAATACAGACCTACTGGCTGGTTCTCCAATCCCATCGCTCTCCATCCTCGTTCTCCACAAAGTCAGTGAGTAAGAAAAGCTTTGATTCTGCACTGTGATTCACACTCAGTGGGTTTCTTGGGTGATTTCATTATAAGTAAAATAATTCCAGGGTTTTCCCTTGAAGAGGAGTATACATTGGTGATGAAATTGTCATTTGTCTCTGCCAACAGACAGTGATGGGTTGTGAAGCTGAGTGTAGTCCTGAGGCTGTGGCACAGAAGGGCATGGTCTTTGATGCTCTGGACCCATTTGCTAAGCCAATTTTTGTTTTTGTCCTATGACAACAGTGATTAATTTTATCCAAATTATCCTTTCTCTCCTTGTTAATCCACTGTGTCTTTCTGAACACTTTCTTATGGATTAGTATTGATGCTGAGGTTCCTTGGAGGACCCAGGCAATGTAACAAAAGCTTCTCAAGATGTTTACTGATGCTCTTCTCCTGTTGATCTAATTAAAGATCATGATGCCTAATATAATTAGTCAGCCTTTCTGTCAGGATGCTTCTTACACTTTTAGACATACAAGCACCAGAGATAAATTGCTTTAGGATAATGGATTACAATTCCGAAGGAAATGACTTTCAGGATACAAATATGTGAATGAACTAGGACTTTAATTATAGGATTTCTCACTTTTTTGTAAAGCAGTTGATTATTTTCCTACCAGACCGAGTCCTTCTCCATCTAGAAGCCAGACTCCCAGAACCATTTCATGGAATATGCTTTATATTTTTGACTTAAGGGATCGTCCTGAGGATGTGGTGTGGGAGCAGGTGACTTACACTTTAGTTCAGATGATGATTGGCATTTTATTTGTGGTACTAGAGAGAAAAAGAAAAAAGTGGGAAAATGTGAAAGTTTTATGAAAGAAAAAGTATGTAAGATTGAGACCACATGTTAAGGAATCAACCTTGGGAAGGTAAGAAATAATTTCTCAGAGAAAAGAATGTGAAGATAACTAGAGATATTAAGAGATATGCAGATTTGGTGCAAAGATCACAGCAACATTATAGAGTTTTCATCTGAAGTTTTCCAGTTTCTCAATTGACTAAGCGGTAAGATCAACAGCTAAGAATAGGTCAGGTTAATGATCATGACAAAAATAAAACAAAAATAATCATATTAACAACAACAATAGTCAATATGCATTGAGTGCTTCTCATGTGCCAGGTAATATGTTAATCATTTTGCATATATTAACTCTTAATCTTTATAACAGTCTCATAAGTTTGGATTAGATCTCTGAGATCTTTGAGAGCAGAAAAGCAATTTCAATAAGAAAACGTCATAGGATGTAAAACCATTCTCTTGGGTTTTTCTCTGTTGTGGTTTTTAGCTGCTCAGGTTTGTAGCCCTTACTGCATCTAGCGCTGGGTGTTGCCAGGAAGGTATGGTGGAGGGAGAACGGGAGACAAGAACATTGAGTAGATGGCATTTGGAAGCAGGTGACTGCAAATGATAGACCACAAAATCTAAGCAAAATAATAATGGCAAACAGAAGGGGACTACTGAATGTGGGGAAAGTGATGGTGTAAACGGATTAGAGTCATAGCGAAGTTGAAGAGTTATTGTATTGGAGTTTGTTGTCTTAAAGATGACAGGAGCTTGCAGTCACAAAGGAAGAAGTTGAGTTGGATGTAGGGGCTCACCCCTGTAATCCCAGCACTTCGGGAGGCCAAGAGGGGTGCATTATTTGAGGTCAGGAGTTTGAGACCAGCCTGACCAACATGGTGAAATTCTCTACTAAAAATACAAAAAAATTAGTTGGACATGGTGGCACATGCCTGTAATCCCAGCTACTGGGGATGCTAAGGCAGGAGGATTGCTTGAACCCAGGAGGTGGAGGTTGCAGTGAACCAAGATCGCACTACTGCACTCCAGCTTGGGCGACACAGTGAGATTCCATCCTAAAAAAAAAAAAAAATTGTAGGAAGCTGGCATCTGTGATGTTTGTACATGGGACAGTGTTCAGTAACAGTGAGTTCTAAGGTGTGACCCTGATGTGGCAGCTGAGATATAGAGGAGGTGAAATAATAGATGTGATCAGTTTTGTGTCTGGAAAGATGAGCAGTGTGGAAGGAGGAAGCTTGTAATCAGGCAGAAAATTGGAAAAGAGTTTTAGGCATCTTGGAGGCAGACCATGGCAGCTTAACTAGGGTGGTGGTGGTGAGAATGCAGAGAGGAAGTGGGTAGATTTGGGAAATAATTTAGCAGGCAGAATGGTGGATGAACTCAATGGATTTAACTGTGGGAGGGAGAGGAAAGAAGCAAAGAGATGCCCAGATTTTTGGCTTAGGCAACTGGGTGGATGTCGCTCTGGTTCAGTCACAGAAAAGCGTTGGAATAGAGATAAATAATGAATCCAGAGCAGACATGCAGAGACTGAGATACTTCTAAAGGTTTCAAATGAATCAGTATGTCTCTGCTACATATAGATAGGATCCTCACATGTTGTTATCAATGTTTCCTTTAAGGAGAGTTTTGCCTTTGAATAGGTTACTGATGAACTCAAACAGGGTCTGTGGGAGGAAAGTGTGTTTAAAATGGAGAAGCAAATACAGGTTAGCAAAGGCATTGTAAGAACTGAAGATAAAACTCTACTAGGACCAGAGATAACTGAAATAATGCCTCCTGACTTGACAGGTTGTCTGCCGAGTCGGGGTAGAAATAACAGCAGGTATAAACTATAGACATCTTTTATGTTTCTCAGAGCAATGGGCATCATCATTGCCTCTGTTGTTTGTCCTCATTTTGAACCATCTTGGAGGAAGAAAACCCTTGGGATTTTTTCAATCTCCATCTCCTTACAGCAGCATGAAAGGTTGTACGAGGTTGCGGGGAAGAGGAATCCACTCATACAAGATGAAACAAAACATGGGAATTCAATGAAAGGATGTTGAGGGTCTTATTGAATCTGCAGAAAATGTGAAGAAAAAAAGCCTACTTTAAAACGGGTAAGGGTGAGGACAAAGACAAATGTAAGAATCTCAGCAGCAGTGGTTTGTGGACTTTCACCCAGTAGCTCTACACATCCCTGATTCTTATTCATTTTCTTGGCAAGTATTTATTGAGTATCTACAATAGGTCAAGCACTGTGCCAGGTGCCAGGAATACAGAAGTGAACAGAAATAAAGACAGATCCTTCCCAGTGCAGCTTGGAGTCTGCTGGGAGAGACAGTTATTAATCAAATAATCATGCATACGAATGTATAATCACAAGTGTGGTTAGTGTTTTGATGGAAAGGCACACAGTGCAATGAAAACCCACAGTAGACAAATTTGACCCAGTCAGGGAGATTAGGGAATGTTTGCATGAGAAAGTAACCATGGAAATGATATTGGAAAGAGGAGAGAGTGAAGTGCAGGGTGGGCTGGTGTTCTCTGCAGACAGAACAGCATGTGCAAAGGCCCAGTAGCAAGAGGACACATGTTGAGCTCAAGGGACATCAAAGTCCAGTGTGGCTGTAGCAGTAAAACGAAAGGTGAGATGGCATGAATTAAAACATTGCAGGGCCATCATGGCTAAGGCCAGGCTGGATAAGAACAATAGGGAGCCACAGAGCTGTTTGAAGCAGGGAAAATGTGACTGATTTTTAGATTTGCCTTTCAAAAGAATCCCCCTGTCTGGATTGTGGTGGAGGGTTTGAAAAGACTCAACTTCTGATTTCCAGCTCCCCAGAGGGTGAAACTGACTGGACAGTTTTGATCATGTGTCTTCCCCGGTCCAATCACATAACAGGAGGCTGAGGTCACATGGCAGGAACATGGCCGCTGAGGACTCACCTGAAGGGAAGTTTTCAAAACAGGTGAATTCTCCAGTATACCCCAACTAATGCATCAATTAACAAGGCACCATCACATCCAAAGGATAACACTGTCCCCTATATGTTCCCAGATTCCTTTAGAAGAGGAAGCATCTGGGGCGGAAAAAAAGCAAAGAATTTTGGGAAAGACACTTGGCCAAATACAGGAGGTTAAGCCATTGTGTGTACGTAGGCAGAGGGCTTAACCTCCCATACATCCTCCTCTGTAAAACGAGAGATAATCTTGACAGGCACTGTGTCCAAGGCTGGTACACCATGCTCTCAATTAGTCCCAAGAGGTAGTAGTTATTGTTCCTATTTTATAGATGTAGAAATGAAGGTTGAGCATACTTTAAATGATGAATAACTCAGTCTAAAGTTTACATACTTTTAATCATCCTTCCAAATCTTATAGCCCTCCACATCAAATGAGTAATTATCATTATCATTTCTAACAGAAATAATAGCAGTGTCCAATAATAATAATATAATCATTGCTGATAGATAAGATGTATAATCCATTATTTTCCAGGCACTGTTCCACACACTTTATAGATATATATTCATTCATGTAACTTTCATAACAATCTAAGATCTAAATAGTGTTATTATCCCCACATTATGGAAAAATAACTGAGGCACTGAGAAGTTAAGTCATTTGAGCAGGTTACTCAACAAGCTGGTAGCAGAGCCTTTAACTTGAACCTCAGCAGATGGGCCTCAAAGTCCAGATGGTTAAACACCATGCTGTCTTATTCTCTCTCTTTTTCTTCTCCACACCTCTTTCTCAAAACAAACACACACAAACAAAAAAAGGAAAAATCTACTATGGGTATTATGCCTGAAATTCATGAATTCTTCATTTTATTAAATGAAGCACGAGGGAACACCCGTTCTATGCACAACTTCTATGTCGGTGCTACTGTTGTTCCCATTTTATTGATAAGGAAACTGAGGCTCAGAGACATAAATTGGTTATTTAAGACAGCAGATTGCAACTGGAGAAATCATGATTCAAATCTAAGTCTGTTTAATCTCAGAGCCTTTGCTATTAGGATATGAAAACGTCTTATCGTCCTGTCTCCGCTGGTTCCATTTCAGTGCTTCTTGGATGAACTTTAGGACCCTTGTAAAATAATAAGGTGAAAGACTGATAAGGCAAAAAGGGCCTAATAGTCCTTAAGTTATGACAGCTCTAACGTCATGACACCCATACAGACCAGACTGTGTCCCATTTTCAAAAAAAAAGTCACAACGAGGGATTGTGCTCCGGTATTTTCTGCTCCAGTTATAATCTCTGGCATGGAAATGAGTTATTTAGATGGTTAGTAACTGACAGTCCCCATAAATTGCAAGAGAAGGCTCAGGAAGGGGACAGGTGACAGTATTTTGCTCTGTGTCATACTGTGTCTGTCTCTCAGGTTAGAATCCCTCCTTGAAATTCCATGTACCAAGAGGCCATGAATTATACATGTACTTCTGAAGTTTGACGAAAGTTCTCCCACCTATTAAATTGCCAGGTTCCCAAGTCTAACATAAATCTAATCCAAATACACTTAGGAAAATATTGTGCCATTTGTTCTTCCATTATCATGACTTTTGCTATATTGTATTATGTATTCAAAGTGCCAAGAGAGCTTCTGCTTACTTTACATTCACCTGGAGATTACAAACCAGTCAAATGAGTCTGTAACAGGCTCAGAGGTATTAGAACTCCAGAAAACATGAGCCTAATCTTTCCATCCCATCACTCAGGAGGCAGACCCTTTACTGCCCTGGAACCAACCAGCAGAAAAAAAGACAGGACCTGCAGTACAGAAGCCAGACTTCCAAATAAAATCCAAGACAGAATGCTGTGGCCATCTCCCAAACCCTTCACTGACTTGCTAAGGAAAGCACCCTAGGTTATCTGTGATGTAGCTTCTTCCTCTCTGTACAATGTGCTCGGTGCCAACACATACTCTTTTCCAGCCATTTCAGATATCAGCAGATCTTTGGCATGCTCATTCTGAACAATGCTGTTATCAATTATTCATGAATGACACTGAGGTCCTTGTATTGATTAGGATTGTTTTTTCCGTTTCAAGTAAAAGAGCCATAACTCTAACTAGGAAGCAAAAAGAAGAGATTGTTAGGCTATGCAATTAGGAAGTTCAGGGATATTGGAAGCTTCAGGTGTGGCTGGATCCTGAGGTTCAAATCACATCACCAGGACTGGGATGCTTACTATCCCTCAGCTCTGCTTTCTTTTGTGCTGGTGACACGTTGGGTAAGCTGTCTCCTTAGACTGACAAGAAGGCCGCTGGTAGCCTCACATCCTATCACTTCAGCCAAGCCAGAGTAAAGGTGGTGCCTCTTTTTAAAAATAATACTTGAAAACTGTATTAGGCATTCTTGCATTGCTATAAAGAAGTACCTGAGATTGGGTAATTTATGAAGCAAAGAGGTTTAATTGACTCATGGTTCCAGAGGCTGTACAGGATGCATGGCTAGGGAGGCCTCAGGAAACTTAGAATCCTGGTGGAAGGAAAGAGGAAGCAGGCACATCTTTGCATGGCAGAGCAGGAGATGGAGAGTTAAGGGGGAAGTGCTATACACTTTCGAACAATGAGATCTCACGAGAACTCACTCACTATCATAAGAACGGCAGGGGGACGTCTTTCCCCATTATCCAATCACCTCCCACCAGGCCCCTCCTCCAACACTGCAGATTACAATGCAACACGAGATTTGAGTGGGGACCCAGAGCCAAACCATATCAAAAGCTTCAGGTACTTTTTTAAAAATTTGCATCAAGAAAAATCAGAATATTACACATTAATATCCTAGTTGAGAGTATCTCTAGAAAAGTTCATTATCTGGCAATGTTGGAACTTCACCGGTAAATGGTAACTGTATTAGTCTGTTTTTACACTGCTGATAAAGCCATTACCAGAGACTGGGCAATTTACAAAAGAAAGAGGTTTAATGGACTCCGAGTTCCACGTGGCTGGGGAGGCCTCACAATCATGGCAGAAGGTGAAAGGCACGTCTCACATGGTGGCAGATGAGAGAAGAATGAGAGCCAAGTGAAAGGGGTTTCCCTTTATAAAACCATCAGATCTCATGAGATGTATTCACTACCATGAGAACAGTATGGGGGAAACTACTCCCATGATTCAATTATCTCCCACTGGGTCCCTCCCACAAGACAAGGGAATTATGGGAGCTGCAATTCAAGATGAGATTGGGGTGGGGACACAGTCAAACCATATCAGCAACCCTGTATTAGTTGTTTAGAAGGGGGCCTCCTTGACACAGGGTATGGACTCTCCCACTCATGAACTGTCCCTCCCACACTTCATTGTCTCCCAGACTCTGGAGCCAGGCATCAGTTTTCATTTGTCATCATACCGTCATTGCTGTTTTTGTTTCAGAAGAGAATATCCTTGTGGCCACATCTTTTTAAAAAGAGGATCAGTTAACAAACTCCAAGAGGGCTGTGTTTTCTTGCATCTGTTTCACGTTAGTCATATATTAATATATTGCCTACCTGGATTCTGAGGGTGTGGAGGTTTGAGCGTCGACAGAAAGGTTGTTACTCTGATGGTGTTATAGGTGAGGAAAGCTCGCTGGGCCTAGAGAACCAGGATCTAGAATGGACAAAGCAATGCAGGCAGAATGAAACCCCTGATGAACATCCACCCACAAATTGAATATTCCACCTCCCCTCACCCAAAACTAAGTCCCCCATCTGACATGTGGTCCACAGCTAAATTGATGGTTCTTGCTGGTTATCCAAAGGCAGGTGTGGGAAACACATATCTCATTTTTCAAATGAGTTATTTCCTTATCTTCCTGAGAAAGACAGAATGTAACCTCCAACTCTTTTAAGAAAGCAACACTGTAGGTAGCAACCGTGCTTTCTACAAGGGAAATTCCTTTCTGGGATCAGAATGATTCACTAAGGGTTTTTTGCCTGGGACTAGCAAAATAATTAATTAATTAAAATAATTCTATATTTCTGTCTTTTATATACATTGCAATGCACTGAACAAGGACTTGGATCCATAACAGAAACCTAATATGCTGTTATCAAATTATTGTTTCCTTGGATTTCTCCATGATCCAAGATCTTGATTTGTTCTTTATTTGACACAGAGGCCACTGTTGTTAACCCCTTTATAACAGAGAGAAAGGTGAGTATTATTTCTCCACTTTTGAATCGGAGAAAATTGGTTCTGGAGAAGTTCAATGACATGCCTGCGTGCTCCTGGACAGGTCTGAACAGAGTGACCACATGACCTTTCCACTATCTCCTGGGAGAGGGGAAACCACGGGACTCCTGATCTGAGGAGGCACTACGTTGGACCCCCTCCCTTCAGTATTTAACTATAATTAGTGGGAACTACCCATATGGCGAGTCTTCTAGGGCCAGATGGGCGGCTGTCAGGCGGCACATGATCTTTGCTTCATTTTGAAGGAGATGTGAGTAATCCTGGGGATATTAATCCAACGAAGGCTATATTTATCTTCATTCTTTGGTTGATAATACATTTCCATTTCTTCTGTAGGCACCAGGGGATACAAGGCAGAAGCACCAAGATAGTTGTGCCCAGGGCCTAAGGAACCAGGATGCCTTCACTCTGTGATTCGTACTTGAGTCTCTGATCCCCTCCAAAATGGGCTTGGCCACCCTCAAAGACACAGAGTATCAAAGGCTCTACGGCTCATGGGATGTCAGAACCTGAGAGGTTGTCCAGGCAGTTTGACAGATGAGGAGACTGAGGCTCACTCAGGGAAGGTGTGTGACTGGTTCATCGAAACAACTTAAGGATGGAGCTGAATGACAGTTGCATGACCTGTCTCTGGTTTTATGTAGGGAGCAGGAATGTCCCAAAAGAGATTTTTGCATCTTCTAAGACAGCATATTCCTTTTCATTCTCAATTGATGAAAAGTTATATGGGCACCTTACTTTAAGGGACTATAGTCACCTTTAAAGGGGGATAGGGGATAGATATTGAAAGCATATTTATGATGGAAGCAGAACCAGAAAAGCCATCGGGATTCAAGATAGTGCTAGAAACAACCTACTCCATCTATCTCTCTCTTCCTCTGCAAACTTTCTCCCTAATGATGGCTCTGCATCTGTCACCTCTCAACTCCATTACCTACTGTCTCTCACCTAACCAATCCTCTTCTTATTTTATGGGGCACATTCAGAGAAAGCCAGGCTGACTGGGCCTGCAGATAGGCCTCAAGTTAATTGGCCAGCCTCCTCTGGGTTAGATGACCTCATGGGTCTTTGGCCAGCCAATGGATGAACAACAGAGAGACCCCTAATCCAACCAGAGGTATCCTCCATGGGACTAATTCGGGAATTGGCTTTGCACGTGGAAAAAATTCAAAGGAGGAAGGAAGCATGAAAAGCTACCAGAACCAAAGGTAGGAGTTACCTGGTCTCTAGAATATATAGGTTCCTAGCACATAAACTGGAAGTGGAGTGCCCTGCTCTAGGAGGCGTGGGTGGGTAACATTTGCTAAGCATTCATATGGCAGGATCCCTGGTAAACATTTTATAATCATGACCCTATTTAGCTCAATTTGTAATGGGCAAATAAGAATTTATATTAGTTCACTTATTTTTTATTTTTTTTGAGATGGAGTCTCGCTCTGTCACCCAGGCTGGAGTGCAGTGGTGTGATCTTGGCTCACTGCAACCTCTGCCTCATAGGTTCAAGCGATTCTCCTGCCTCAGCCTCCCAAGTAGCTGGGACTACAGACACCTGCCACCACGCCTGTCTAATTTTTTGTATTTTTAGTAGAGACGGGGTTTCACCATGTTAGCCAGGATGGCCTCGATCTCCTGACCTTGTGATCCTCCCGCCTCAGCCTCCCAAAGTGTTGGGATTATGGGCGTGAGCCACCATGCCTGGGCTTTGTTCATTTATTCTTTACAATAATCCAAGAGCTATGGACTCCAACTTGCCCCCATTTTACAGAGGAGAAGAATAAAGCTCGGAAAGAGAAGAACTCTCTGCTAGCTGGACTCTAATTTCAAATCAAGAGCAGGTTGCTGTTTCTTCTCATTGTCAGCCACATGTGTTCACGAGGACGGCTTGTGTCCAGCCCTTGCTCAAACTCCAGACATCTGCACCAATAACCACTAAGAGGTACGTTCTCCTCATTAGAAGTGGTAGCGATGTGAAAATCCCAGAAAGGAGGAAACCAAACACAGATTTTGTCAAGTAATGATGATTGTCTGCCCCCAGTGAGGAGAGAAAAGGGATCCGATTTCTATTCTTGATACGAAATGAGATAGCATGAGTCTCAAAGTCCAAAGATCACCAAATCTCAGTTTCCTCATTTGAAAACTAGGGACATGGGCATGGATGGGGAAGTCAAAATGAATAAGATTCATGTGAAAACAAGGAAACACAATGAAAATGTTGATCCTTTTAGCTTCCGTGGCTGTAGTTACAGCAGAGACAGTCTGGAGCTAGATGAAGCAACCTTTCCTGAGAGCAAGGTCTTTGCTATCCTTTGTAACAAGGTTGTGAAATTTTAACGAGAAAGCATAAAGCAGAAATTATATCAGTGAAAAAGTGGGGCGCTGGAGAACTTTCCCTCCCCAACATCATCCCTTTTTGCTGCTCAGGGTTGGATGGTTGCCTTAAAACAGGGTAGTTTACGTACCAGGTATTTATGCAACAATTTTCCTTTTGTTTCTAATGGTTTTTAGGACATCTCTCCTGATCTCCCTCATTCAAACCTTTTAGTGGGTGAAGGGAACCTGGATCATTATCTCTGCAAAGTTAGACAATTTATCCCTCCGAAAACATGATGTGGCTCTTGGCTCCAGAAAGTCTGAGATTGTTGGAAAATGTCCAGAGGACCCACTCACCCTGGATGCCGTGAAATATGCATGAGACCAAAACAGGGAGACACGAAAGCCTCCTCCCTCCTGGATATTGGGAGGACAGTGTCTGAGGATCCTACATCTCGGTCAAACGTACACAGAAGGACGAGCTTGAATCCTATCAATGATACCATTAGTGTGATACCACGTACCCAAACCACCCTTTACCCAAACCAGCTTCCTCTGCTCCAGATTGCCTGAAGAATCAGAAGAGGCTTTGATCGCAGCTGGAAGGGCTCCAGGACCAAAATTGTCCTCCCATGTCCCTGGCTGTGGCTTTGTTTTCCTTCCCTTGAAAGAGAGAAGATGGGGTGTTTGACCCTTGTATGAATGTTCCAATTGCATCCATGCACTGATGACTTCAACCCCATTCAAGGTGCAAAAGCTGCCCTGGAGAGAACCATTCCCTTTCCCCCTTCTCCAGTGAAGGGCAGCTCTCCTGGGCCTCTGACTTCGACAGGCACTGCAGAGGACCCCTTGCTGAGAGAAGAAGTCTTGAAGGGCTGAATATTTTTAAAAGACAAAAACAGACTTCAAAAGAGGACAGACCAGCTCCTGCAGCAGCTTAGCATACATCAGGCAGCCCCTGGAGTTGCCGGCAGCTGCACCACGGGGCCGTGTAGTACCTCTGCCCCCAGATGGACGGGGGAGGTGTGAGTAACATCAGGATGGAGTGCATGGACACTCAAAGGCAAATGCCTGATTATTTTATTGTGCCCTTAATAATTCTCCCACATGAGGCTCCTGAGAGTCCTCCTGGGGTCACACCCTGTTGAATTTTTTTTTTATTTCCCAGTTGTTCTTTTCTCTCTGGGGAAACCAGTGACTCTGGAGTCTCTGCGGGGATCAGAGGTCCTGTCTGAACAGTGCTGCTTCCTTGCTGTGCTGATGGCAGGATCTTTGTCCTTGTTTGGGGAAAAAACATCCTTTTAAATCCAATTTGAAGCTTCTTTTGCAACACAAATGGATATTTGAGGTAGGATGGGGCCTCTGTTAGCCAGTTAGAGTTATTGAGTCATTTCCGGGAGGTAGGATGGGGCCTCTGTTAGCCAGTTAGAGTTATTGAGTCATTTCCGGGAGGTAGGATGGGGCCTCTGTTAGCCAGTTAGAGTTATTGAGTCATTTCCGGGTGATGATCTCTCTCACTCTCAGTGTTTTCTTGGCCCTGTGGTCTCTTCCCTGCCCTTTCAATATTTCTCCAACAAAAAATGGCAATTACTCTATTAAGAGGCAGATGGGTCCACCCAGTCTTTCATGGGCCTGGGAAGGGTGCTTCATGACTTCCAAAAGGTTAAGACATTGGGTGACCAACTTGTCTTGATTTCCTGGTTCTAGCACTGAAAGTCTCACATCTTGAGAACTTCTCAGTTCCCGGCAAACCAGGACAACTTGTCATCCCAGAGATTTGTCCCTGCCTCTTCCAACAGACCTGTCTTCTCCTGTGTACCAGCAGAGGGCCTCTCTTTGTTTTGTTTTTGTTTTCCTGGTGTCACATTTTCTGCTTGAGATCTATCTCAAGTCATTTCTCTTGACTTCTGATCCCTCCTTATTTTACCTAAATATCACCATCTAATTTCTAACCCAGACAGGTTACTATGAGAGACCACTGGTCCAGGACCAAAGAGAGTACTTTCTGAACGATATCCGGAAGGAGAAACGGAACAGGAAGTCTGCCTAATGTGCACTGAGCACCGTGCCAGATACTGAACACATACCATGCAGTCATCCCAACATGGGGCAAGTATTGTTACGGTTTCCACTTTCCAGGTAGGAAACCAAGGACTAGAGCGCTTAAGTGACTCATTAGAAGTCAAACTGCAAACAAATGGTGACACTGGAATCAGAGTCCAGATCTTATCTGGAAAGGACAAGTCATCCTTGAAGAGAAGTTTGGAATTACAGACAAGAAATTTTCCAAAATGTTGAAGCCAATTCGGGGGGGGAACGTTGGTGATGGCGGAGAGCAGATGAAGTAGCAACGTGGGAACACTGAAATATATGCATTCTTCTTTAAAAAATAATTAACACACTTTATGGAACTTAAGTCATTTTGTAAGATTTGAAACATGAAAATGTATTATGTATAATGTGATTTGCTCATAAAATTATCATGTTTTGTGTATTTAAAGACATGAGATCATAGAAAGAAGAAGAGTTTGGATAAATAGCTTTTTTGTTTTTTAAAGAAAATGTTTTAAAATCATTATTAAAGAGGAGTTTTAAAATTTTTTCATCAGATGTTCACAATTCTATTTGCAGCCATTAACTTTTCTTGTCCTCTGTTAACCTTCAGGAACCCCCAAAACTGACCCCCCAGGGCTCCCCCACCTGCCCAGGAGATCAACTCTCAGCATCACTCTCTATCCCCATGCCCTCTGCATTCCCTCTTTTTTTCTATTTACGGGACACTCCTTTGGTCTGGCATCCTTGTTATGTCTGGTCTATGCTTAAGTCCCAGCCTTTATCCACCTCCCTACTCAATATCTATTACTTGGTTCTGACTCTTCATAATTAACTGCTTACAGAGTAGTTAGCATCTGTGGTTATTCAAGGTGGCAACGGGCCATCTCACTTAGCTAAGTTCTGAGATAGGCTGGGTGCTAGGATCACAGGGTGACCTCTTTAAGACTTCTAGAGGGATGAGACCAGGGAGAACCTCTCTTACACCTGTACATCTAGCAGCTACAGCGATACATTAGAGTTCCTGGCTTGATGAGTGGAGTATGGGTTAGATATCCCGAGGTGGGTGGATCACCTGAGGTCAAGAGTTCGAGACCAGCCTGACCAATATGGTGAAACTCCATCTCTACTAAAAAAACAAAAATTAACTGGCCGGGCATGTTCAGTGTGTCCTAGAGGCAAGACTTTTAAAAACTGGAAAACACAATGACAAGAACTGAAATAACTAGTATCACACTGTTCAGCACCTAAATTGTGTGAGCCAGGGGAAGGGGAGATATATGTATTTAGGGGAGAGGAAGGGGCAGTTGCTCTCCCTTTGCATGCATTTCAAAAACAGATTTTTTTTTGCCCTTTTTTTGTGCAAAGCTAATAAATGCACTTGATGTTTTTACGAGTATGATGAAAGATTTTAGGTGACACAAGTATTAAAGTGCAACCTTGGCCAGGCATGGTGGCTCACACCTATAATCCCAGCACTTTGGGAGGCCGAAGCAGGTGGATCACTCCAGGTCAGGAGTTCAAGATCAGCCTGGCCAACACGGAGAAATCCTGTCTCTACTAAAACAATACAAAAATCAGCTGGGCGTGGTGGCGAGGGCCTGTAATCCCAACTACTTAGGAGGCTGAGTCACAAGAATCGCTTGAACTCGGGAAGTGGAGGTTTCAGTGAGTAGAGATCGTGCCACTGCACTCCTGCCTGGGCAACAAAGCAAGACTCTGTCTCAGAAAAAA